>NC_056745.1:984818419-984995919 GCF_019279795.1 Protopterus annectens | reverse complement strand
ACACAAATTACCAGATTCCACATTAGTATTATGCACATACATCTCACTCTATTACTGTAGACACTCTGGTGACAGTTTGACAACATGAGGGTGTAGATGGGACATACTTGTCTTATTACTCTCATAACAGTTTGGGGAGTTGCTAGAATGACATGTTTGTTCTTATAGATGTGTGACAATCAGTTGTATTTCTTGTTTACTGCCTACATGTCTGGGATCATCTCACTGATTTCCCAGGGGGACAGGCAGCAGATATGGGCCAATTTACTGAACATTCTGGACATATCTGTACAGTTGTGGGGTATGATTCCATATGGAGCCTATTACCACTCCCAGGATTCGAACCATGGCTGTATGTGCTAAAAGTACAACAGCTCATGTCTCAGTTGCTTGTGCTATTTGGATTTTGTTATCAGTATTTTCACTGTTTTCTGTCTATGTCTCTCTCAGTTGTACTAAATGACCTCTGGGGATTACACCAGTCATATACAGACATTTCTCCACATTTTATTTATGTTGCACTGTGTGGGTAACAGTGCTTAATGCAACAGTACTATTAAGTGATTGCAAATCTACATTACTATATGATACCAGAATAAACACATGCAGTCCAGCAGTTAGACCTTTATTGTCAGTCTATTATGCTTTTATTTACATACAACCTATATGAGACTCTTCTTGCCATATTTTCTGGTGTATGCAGTACTTGCCTTAAACAATACAGGTTTTATACAGGCAATTAACTTACTAATACTTTTAGATTTATTTCCTGTGACAGTAACTGCAAGAGTATTACTAGCCTGCCTCACGTCACAACCTGTCCAAGCGACATCCATGGGCCTCCTGGTTTACAGCCCACTCACTTGTCACTGTGAAGGACATAAGAGGAATATTTAGCCATACCTATCCATAATATACATGAGCTGGCGATTACTAAACATTTAGTGGAGTGATACATACACACAGCTGGGACCTCCCCTGTTCCTCCAAGCCTCTTGGATCCACTGATCCAAGAGATTCCCCTTTCGCCACTTCAGGTCGGCATAGTGATGCCTGACCTGCTCACCAGTTTGGAGTATGCCAGTGGCACTGGTGGGGTCATGGCGAGATGGTCCCAGGCTTCCACTTTATATTGGAAACCCTGGTACTGGCCCTGCAGCAGTCTCTGCTCATGGTCTTTGACAAGAAGTCCTACAATGACTCTGGACTCCTGGATGCCCCAGCGCAACAACCGAAAGTGCATACCCTCTCCCATTCCAGACATAGTGCCTGCAAGGGGAAGCTACAACCAGTTATGAGATGTATTCCCGCATGATGTGTTTAAATAGGGCCAATTTCCCGCACTTTGCCATGATTGGACAGTTTTGAAAAGGCTAAGCTATGAGAAAACCTGCTTACCTAAGGTTGGCATTGTTTAAAGGGGTATACCAATGGGCAAATTGAGTTAAGTGGCCTACACATTGCTTACACCTACTAAGCTGGGCTGTGCAATGCTTAGCATTGCTTAATATTTAATTTGCATTATATTTACTTTTTGGCATTGATTTATTATTCATTACATGTTATATATGTGTCTGGTATACATGATCTATGTGTATCTACACTGTACGGAGTCCTTGTGTTTATTAAGGGACTTCAATACTTTATTACAATTACACCTCACATCTGGGCTTACTGCAGTACTCCAGTTCACATATTTATGTTATGTAGTAGGTGATACAACATAAGACTGTATATAGACTCCTTTCACGTGTTCAGTTTGATTTTCCTATAGTGAGGATTTGTTTGTTGATACCACAGGATTTTGTACTGCTGTGATGGATTAGTGGTTAACTACTGTGACTATAGTATACACAATTCTGGGTTCAAGACCTGCAAAAGCTGTTTGTTTATTTTGTTTCTGGCCAGAACAGCAGCTGTTGCATACAGAGTGATTTAGGCACTTTTAAGCACTTGTAAGTGGGTTTGTGTGGGTTTTCACGAGGGTAAGCTATGCTAACCTCCAGTTAAATATGTTTACAGAGTGTTAGCTTCAATATTGCTTAACCTGGGTGCACATTGCTTACCCCCATGCAAACAGGCTTAAACCCACTTACTAGTGCTTAAATATGCTTACTCCCACTTACTACTGCTTAATAGTGCTTACACTTGCTTACGAGTGCTTACGCCTCCTTACCACTGCACTAATTTAGACAGTAATATCTAATGGTCTTGGGAAGGTGGGAGATTTGGAAGCTGTATGGAATTATCATTCATTACACATTTCACCTTCCATTTTTATCCCTGATTCCTCTGTACATATACTGTATGGGGCACGCGTGATTATTTGTAGACTTTGCAACGTTATGACACTGACACCTCACATCTGCATTTACTGCAGTACTCCAGTTCACAAATATATGTTATTTAGTAGGTTATGCAACTAAAAATATTGGTCATAATGTGATTTGACATGGAAAATAGAATGTGCTGTAGTGGGACTTGAACCAGGAATGATTGTTTGTAAGGGAAATGCACTACCCATTACACTATTGATGTACTGCTTCATTTGCATATATCTTGCTTTTTATCCTCTTCTGCCATTTAAGCTGCATTAACCGTAGCTAAGTGATGGGCAAACTCGCGCACCTATGGCTAAATTTAATCTGTTTCATAAAAAAAATCTTTATTTTTGTTGTTTTAACTATTGCTCTATACACGTGGGGGGATGTTGCTGGGGGTATGCGTACCTCTATGAGTGGTCTTGCTCATTTTTTTATGCCTTGTCTGCTGTTCTTCATTGCAGGGGTGTGTATATTCTGAGAGCTCTACTCTCAGACAGGCCCCCTGCACTCTTACATGCTCCATGTAAGATTAGGAGCTCAGGCAGCATGCCTTCATTAATATGCATAGCGTGCTGCTGTCCTGCTCCTAAACGGCCGCTTCCGTGCAGGACTAAGCTAGTCCTGCATGTAAGGATAGTGAATCCAGGGGTAAGTCTTTCACACTTGTTTCTTCAATGAAAAAAAAATGACCTTGGGATTCAATATACTCAGTATAATCATCACATGAAGCCTACACAGAGTTTACATGTTTGCGCGGTGAGCAGCAGTGCTTAATAAATATTCATGCCATAGCTCACCTTCAAACATAAACAAGCAGCATATTGTGGTGGCAGGAAACCATGTAAAGCAACATGGATAGTGAACTGAGTTACAGCATAGCAAACTGGGTTAGCGGGATTATGCGGAATGCTACAAGGACCATCTGGGTTTTTTCATATATTAATGTAATATGTTGGGGGATAGGACAGGACAGTGTATGTATACACTCTAGCATACTGGGCTAGCAGGATTGTGAGAAAGCCACACCGACCACCAGGGTTTTTCATATATTAATGTATTATTTTGTGGGGACAGGACAGTGTATGTGTACACTCCAGCATATTGGGCCAGTGGGATTGCTTGGAATCCTACATGGACCACCAGGGTTTTTTATATATTAATGTATTATGTTGTAGGGACAGGACAGTGTATATAGTGCTGAGTGTTGTGGAATCCCATTCCAGGCAGTCTGTACAAGTTGTGTCAATGATCTGTAAGGGTACATAGACTGTCATTTATAAGAAACAGTCATGGGAAGTGTGTTTATTGAATAGGGACACTCAGATGAAGTTTAAGGATAAACACTGGGAAGGGCATAAGTGAAACATTGTAATGTACCGCACATGAGAAAATGTAAAAGGAAAAAAACAATTACAGCAGATACACTGATCACATCTCCACATGGCATGGTACAGACTGCACAGTGACAAATGTACATGAAGTGACTGTCACACAAACTGACATAACAGTGGAGGATGTTTCTGTTTTATAAGCATCCAAACATGAACAATGGAGAGGACACGTATCATGGATGTTAAATACAATCAGGTGTGTGTGCATATTGTGAAGCTGTGCAAAACTGATTTGCCTGAGTATGTCTGCATTGTCAGCAGAGGCTTCCAACATGTAGGAGAAAGATACAGGCTGGTGGCCAACAGTAAAACCATCATGCATAATCATGGACAATATCATAAAAATAACACCAGTAATACCCATGTTTCTAAAACAACATATGTGTTTCTGAGTGAGCATAGATGGTTCTGCTCCGACTCACTTGTACAACTATTAGGACATGCCAGCAATCTATGAGTGTAATCAAGCCCACTCTCCTGACACTACCATATGCAGGAGGTGTGCCATTATGATCACTACAGGCTAGTTGATTGGTGTATATAGGAGAGAAATATATATGGCACAATCTGCACTGTCATGAATACAAACCATGCCATCAATGTTGTTCAACAGTATGCATGTCATCAGTGCATCACCCAAACAGATATCACACATGCATGTGGTATTGCACCTTGATGGGGGTTCCATGCCATCAGAGAGTAATGTTTATGCAACAAAACTAATACCTAGGTTTGCACAAATAGATGTGTGACAGCTCACAGTGACAAAGGTGGTACACTTCAGTGAGACATCACTGGAACATGAGTATGGAGGGGCACGAGGAAGGGTGCATTGTACTCAGGTACTGCTGTGGTGAAGGCTGTGAACTATAAAGGTATTATGGCCTGTCATGTGGATGTCCTGTACTTATTCAGTAGTTGTGTAACATACAAGGGCGTACTCACCACCGTGGACACATTGTTGTGGACATTCCACATACCATATATCCCAGGACCCAGGCCACATAAAAACTGGTCTGCTGATAGGGTGTGACATCTACATGATCCTTGCTTTGTGAATTTATTTGCATAACAAAACAAATCCCCACGTTTTTTTTTTGTCATCTCATGTGTTGTCATGGCTGTGACAGTAATCTTTGATGTGTGTTGATACTGTCTGCATTATACAAATATCACAGTTGGAGTTAATGAGTGTCCACAATTTGTAATCCTCCAGACAGCTGTTGGAATAAAGGATTTCTATGTCATTCTTGATGTCTGTGATTTCAGTCATGTACAGGAAAGGGGCCTAGCTGCAGCCCTGATGTACACACTTGATCACTGGACATGAGATATACATCACATCACACATTTCTACATATTTAAATGTTATGTATGTGATCCACTGTTGTACACACTTGGTGATATAAATGTTGATGGCCACATCTGTCATTGTGGAGTGAATACCTCAGTGTAGACTCCTGTCTACTGCATAAGCCTTTTCAAGCTCCACAGGATGATGCTGTTTGAGGACATTTGACAGATGTAACAGACACAGATATAGCATCAAAAACTCACACATGTGACATTGGATATTACTAGTGTCCATTTAGAAAAGGTCCATGATGACGTGTTGGTCTACTTCACAGATCAGGAGAGTCAGAATGTGTGTATAACTACATGCATCAGGTGCTGTCCCCAGCCCCACTCAGATGGATGCATGTCTATATGCACCCTTGTACGGGAACATAGTCCATCTGGAGGATGTGTTGAAGTGTGTATCACACAGTGTCAGGTAGGAGTATGCTCTGAGTCATGCTATAGGCAATCTGTGATGTTGTCACAGCCCATTGTTTCTGTGTGATAGGCCTGCATGAAGGTAACACAGTGCATACTGCCTATATTGATGTGTCCTAGGGTTTGGACACAATCCTCCTACTCAGATATCATTACCAGACTCTACCAGCTGGGGCTAAAGACTTACGTCACTAGATGGTTAACCAATGTCCTCACTGACAGACCACATACTGTGAAAGTTGGTGAATTAACCTCTACCACTGTGGCTGTCACCAGTGGTGTACCCCAAAAATCTTTGCTGGGCCCTATACTGTTTGGAATCTATTTCTCAACAGTCCAGGCTACAAAATATGACCTATAGCTTACAAAGGTTGCTGATTCATGCATATTGATTGCAATGATTGAGTCCACCAATGATGTTACTATTGTACAACAGTGGCTAACACACACAAATGATTGGTGCCAAAGCCACACGTTCTACTAATAAATACAGAATGTGTCAGGATTTGTGCCTTATGCAAAGTGGAATTTCCTGGTAAATATACAATTGACAACATTCCCCCTATGTTGAAACCAGTGGTGCAAGATATGGGAACACATGTAGATAGCAATCTGAACTTCAGCCAAGTGTCCAGAGTGGTATGGAAAGGCCATGTTGTGCACCCCAGAAGTTAGGCCATTGTATCCAGATCTGAGAAGGATATAACTCCACTGCACTTAAACCTCATCTGAATGCTAATACAGTATAATGCTGCTTTTTGCATGTACCTCTTTAGACACTAGCAGAAGCTGGACAGACCACAGGGGATTTACACCAAGAAAATACAGGTCCTACAAACCATGCCATGACTGATGTGGAAAAACTACAAGCCCTGTTCCTGAAATCTGTATTTGAAAGGATGAGGTGACTTGTGCCTGGACTACAGGACATCTCTGACCTTGTCTTGATGTATACACTGCACATCTGCAAATCAGCAGAGTCTGTTGAGAGGAAGATGGTAAAAGCAATGCCACACATGCTGTTGTAGAATGCTGTGTCTGCTGTAAGCAAGTGCATAAAACCCACACACACGTTACTGGAGTGAGAATAGGACTCCTACCTATCTAAGTACATAGATTACAGCACACAGTACTTTACTCAAGCACCACAGCACAAGTCTGACTTGAAGTGTCTTAGACAACACTTTATAGCTGATGACATCAGCAGTGTCTGTTGAGGAGAATATAACAGTGCCCCACATGCTGTTGTAAAATGCTCTCTCTAACGTCAAGCAAATGCACAAACACACACACACATGCAGTTGACTGCAGTGACAATAAAACCCATACCTATCATCTAAGTACATAGACTAGAGAACACAGTACTTTACGTTAGTGCCATGGCACACATTTGACTTGGAGAGTCACAGACAACACTATATAGCTGATGACTCAGCACTGTTTGTTGAAGAGAATGTAACAGTGTCCCACATGATGGTGTAAAATGCTCTCTGTAATGTCAAGCAACAACTCACACACACACACACACACACACACACACACACACACACACACACACACACACACACACACACACACACACACACACACACACACACACACACACACACACACACACACACACACACAGAGTTGACTGCAGTAAGAACAGAACCCTTGATTATCCAAATACACAGACTACAGAGCTCAGTACTTTACACAGGTTCCACAGCACAAATCTGGCTTTTATATGGCTGCAGGTCAACTTATAGTGGATGACATCAACAGTGCATGTTGAAGAGACATTGAGTGACTTGTATGAGCTGGATCTGTAGGCATGTGCAAGTATCAAAATGCTGTCAATTCAAGGGATTGGTGCATTAACTGCAGCATACACACCTCTGCTCATCTGGCTAGACACACACACACACACACACACACACACACACACACACACACACACACACACACACACACACTTGACTTCAATGAGAATAGAACCCTTATCTATAAGTACACAGACTACAGAACACATGATACACAAGCACTGCAGCACAAGTCTGACTTTTACAACATTGCATGTGAACTTATAGTAGATGACATTAGCAGGCCATGTGGGAGGCAAAATGTTGGGAGATCTGCATAGGCTCATAGCTTCATATGTACATAGGAGGCTACTAGCCTAATGGCCCTGCAGTGTTTATAAGCCTAAATGTGTAAAAACACAAATACCCTTATTGAGAATAGTTGGATGGTTGTTGTTAGCAGAGCAATTTTATGAGCAACACCACCTGTCCCTGTCCATGAGGGACACAAGTGCCACCCCAGGGGTGACTTTACAATCACCCAACCAAGTCAAGGTTGTGCTTGAACAGGGTCATTGTGGAGAACTGATTCACGCACAGTGGGAACCTGTTACAGAGAAGTGTGAGCCATTAGGGCTATATCTGTCTCCCCAGCATGTTCTGTTTATGTCACAGGCTAGGTTGAGAACCCTGGGCCAAGTTATTCTTGTCCCATTTAATTTCAAATGTGTAGCATTTCCAGTAGGGCAGGGCCTGAGACTGCTCCTTAGTGCAGGCATAGGTCACCTCTCAAAAGCCTGCATGATACTGAGTACATTGACAGGTCATTCAGTCATTTAATGTTTGGAGGCCGTGAAGTTTTCCAGGCACAACCCTATGTTTTCTCCAATAACTGCAGGTGTCTGGTGAGGTACAGACAGAAGGGGGCTTTGAACTCAATTAGTGGTCTGATAAATGTAGAGTACAGCAGAGGTATGATCACCCTGGTCTTGGATGTGATGTCAATATGTATGATGTACACAATGCAGAATGCGTGTCACCACTATGGACACATAGTGATGAAAGTGTAAATTGCTATCCACATGTGTTCCTAAGTCTCACAACACTGTGTTTGAGCTTAGAGGGTTGCTGTGTACATTATAATTATCAGGGGTACTTCATTTCCAAAGGGTACAATGCTTTAAAGTTCAGTCTGTGAGTTTGGCACCAATCATTGTGTGTAGCAGCTCCTTCAGTAATATTTTGCCATCACTGTGGGACTCTATATTAGTGTGTCCAGTTACCAGTAATCTGCAAACTTGGTAAACCACAGGCCATCTGCCATTGCCTGTGCTTCAGGGAAGTAGTTTGCAAACAGTTGAGGGTACTGCACAGATAATAGCGGTATTCTCTTGACTACAATTTTGAATGTAAAACATTCCACAGCACTTATTGAAAAGAATAGTGGTCCTTTATTTATATATAAAAAGAACTCTTATTTAAAACATGTTAACATGTTTACAAATATTTAAAAAATGTACACATATATAGCGATGCAAATATATTTACACATGTTCATAATTTCACTTACAATCATCCTAATTTTATCTCTATTAGACCCCACCACTTTTTCCATAACCACCATCTGATTTTACTTAATATTGTTGCTAAAATTAATTTACCATTAAACATAATTTAATTTATTCTTTCATTCCATATAACCAAATGTAACATAAAATAACACTTTTCTATTATTTTTACATCTTTTTTACTTCTATTCTTATAATATCCATATTAATCATATCAAAGTTTATTTTATCCACTTCTTTTATATCTTCAACAATTTTTTCTTTACATAGCTTTCCCCATAAGTTATTTTACTCTTTTTACATTTCAATATCACATTTTCAGTAGTTTCTTCTTATTGATAATGTAAACATTTTCTATCACTGTTTTTTTATATGGCATATTGCATTTACTGGTAGTTTATCTATTACCAGTCTCCACAAAAAAAAGTTGACATTCTATATTATTACACCATTTGCTTCTTATTTATATATATTTTTCATCTGTTAGATATTTATATAGCTTATTTTTTTCATCTGTTACATTTTCCCATGATTTTACATAGTAATGTTTTATCATAACATTCTTATATCTTGCTTTTCTTTCTTATTCTATATCATCAATGTTTTATTTTCCACAAAATATTTTTTCTTAATAATGTTTTATTTCTTCATGTATACACTCTTTTTCTCTTTTACTCTTTTTCACCATACCCCAAAAATTTATCATACTTATATTTATACAATTTTACTACTAATCTCTCATCTTATTCATTTACCCACCTTAACACTTTGTGCAAATGTAATGAAGCAGCATATACCACGGGGTTAATTAACCATAACCCCCCATCCTCGTTATTTACATAAACAACTCCTCTTTTTACTGGGTTTAATTTAGAACCCCATATAAATTAAAAAATTATCTGGAATAATTCCTTTTCAAACACTCTTGGCAACATAAACACACTTACTAAGTATGTTATTTCCCCCATCCATACTGAATTAATCAAATAAGCCTTTTTTTCTGAATAATTTATATGTTCTCCAGAAGACAGGTTTATTTTTTTTTTTTGTTGTTGTTGTTTTTCCCCATTGAATTCTACTTTTTTATTTCCAAATTTTATATGTAACACAGAAATTTCATTCATTGTAAAATATATATACCCCTCTATCTTTACATCACCTAAACCTTTAATTTTCTCTTCATTTAAAGCCATGCATATCACCTTTAGACACTCATTTGGGAAAATGATTACTTCTTATATCCAGTTTTTTTGCAATTATTATGTCATCAGCATATGTTAACAGGACTGGATTTCTTAACCCTTCAGGTGTTATATTCCCCCTCCTTCATTTTGTAGTTTATTTCACATATTATCACATTCAGAACTAATGCAAAGAGTATACAACTCATTGGACATTCCTGCCTTACACCACTCTTCATATGCACCTCTTGGCTTAACCAGCCAATTACAAGTATTTTTACTTTATTACTACTATACACTGATATACATAATTTCTTATCTATCTCATTTATATTATATTCTTTTATTGTTGTCCATAAGATTTCCTTCCTAGTTATATCAAATACCTTATTAAGGTCTCCTATCATGATTTGTCTCCTTCTATTCATATCATCCATAATTTCTCTATCATTAATAATTCTTGACAACCCTTCCCCTTTATACTACATATACTATCTTCCATAATATTTTCCATTTTAGTTTTAAATCTCTTTTGTATTATTTTTATAAAGATTTTTAATCATTATTCAGTACTATTAATCTCCAGTTTTTAATTGTCTTCTGTCTTCCTTCTGTATGAATTTAAGTATTCTAATACATAATTCTATATGCATAAAACCTTCATTCAACCATTCATTCAAAATCTTTAAAATAATCTTTTTGCTAATACCTTAAATTTACATACATTTCTTACACCATTCCATCTGATCTTACAGCTGAATCTATATTCACTTGCTATAATACTTTATCATGCAAATGAGGTGAATTAGCAATCCAGGAAGTAGGCAACCATCTGTGCAGGAGTAGTGTAACCTGCAGAAATGTATTTGGCTAGTAACCGAGTGCATTTCTGCAAACTACAAAACGGAGCCATGACAGCTCCAAATAAAGGGTGTATATAATGTAGAAGGCATACCAATGGCCAAATATATGGCCCATTGACATGGAAAATAGTTTCAAAATAACAAAAAAAATAACTTTTATTTTTTTGGCTGATTTCTGCCGTTTAAGCAGAGGGCAGTGGCGCACAAATGGGATCGGCCCGAAAATAAAAATAAAACCTTGAAAAAAGCTTTTTAGGCAAAAAAAATCACAATTTTGCCATTATAGTCAATGGCAGGCAGAAGACAACAAGGCCAGTGAATAGTGGTTGCTAAGTGGGAAGGCTCAGTATTAGACTTGTAACTAGGCATTATCAGTCAGTTCTATGCAAATGAGGGGAATGATACTGAATCACAGATTTCCCCATATTGCTAGCCAGCACCCAACTGTATAGGTGCAGGAAAACCATGGTGCAAGCCTAAGAGTTAGTTGACATCATAGAGGGGTGTGTCAGGCATACTGTAAGCTTATTGGAGCTCTGTGGCTCGGGTTTGCCCTTAGCTTAGCAGAGCTTACAAAGGGGGTGTCTGAAACTGCCTAGCAGTGTTTACATTGCCTCAATGGGTGTGCATGGCCCGCACCGGGTTTTAAACAAAACAAAAAAATTAAAACTAGGAAATAGCAGCTCCATTCACATCTGAGCCCTGGGTTTGCGCAGCTGGCCTCTGGTCTTAAATAGAAAGGCAATGGGAAGGGAAAACAGCAGCAGGAAGATAATCAAGGATAACTAGCATAGCTGGCAGGTGAAATGTATCAGAATCATCCAATTGCAAAGGCAGCAGCCCAGCCCAACACACTACTATAAACTATACAAACACCTTTCCCTCTGGTTTTTCCCACAAACTCTACACCACCGATGTACACAAATGGGGAAATTTTACTAACCTACCAGGGGCTACATGAGCTGGAGATAGTGGAGCTCTATAGGGTGGACAGGGACCTCATACAGCAAATTGTTGAGCTGTGCCAGCCATGTCTCACACACAGAACCAACAGAGGGGAACCCGTCCCAGTGGATACCAAGGTATGTGTAGGCTTAAGAAAAATAGCCACAGGTACCTTCCAAAGGCCAGCTGGGGATATCATGGGGATCTCACAGGCATCAGCATCCAGAGTACTCCACCAGTTCCTGGATGCCATGTCAAGCACATGCTGGTGAGCACATATATTTCCTCAACACCATGAGGCGGTGACCAGCAATATGCATCTCTTCCACCAAATAGCAGAATACCCTGAGGTATTGGGTGCTATAGACTACACACACATACACTTCAGAGCACCACCCAGTGAGCGGGGTAGAGTCTACATAAACCACAAGGGCTTCCCCACCATCAACTGCCAGGTCATGTGTGATGCCCAGGGCATTATAATAAATGTGTGTGTGCCCTGGAAGCTATCATGGCTCCCACATCTGGCATATGACACAGCTGTACCAGAGATTTGCCAATGGGGACATTCCATATGGCCACCTAGTGGGGGATGCTGGTTACGCACTGGAGCCATGGCCCATCAGAAATGCACACACATCCGAACAAGAACTCCATAATGAGGCACACGCACAGACCAGAATCATAATAGAGTGTGTGTTTGGGATGCTCAAGTCATGGTTTCAGTACCTGGACATATCTAGTGGAGCCTTGCAGTACTCACCAGCTACATGTACCTAACTTGTCATTGTATGTGCAATGCTACACAATATGATCCTGCAGAAACAGCTGCAGCAGGAACAGCATGGGGCAGGGCCACACCCCCCCCACCATTGCCAAGGCCAGCACAGACACAGAGTGACTCGGAGGAGGAACAACCTGCACCTGTCGCTGTATGCAGAAGGAGGTGTGCCCAGTATGCGCAGGCCTTGGCAAAGAGGCAACGCATAGCACATACACTGACATGGTAGGAACCCATGGAATGACTCACACATACAGTAAAAGGGATGCCAAATATGACACTACCTGTGCTTAACCATATATAGGGAGTGTACTATGTGCATCTGACATAGTCAGCCCTTCAGCACCATCCTCAATACTGGCACAACCACAAGGTAAGTCACTATCACTATCAATTGCTGAATGTAGTAGTATGTTCTGCTACCTGTATCTATGGTATGGATGTGAGCATGTAAGGGAATCGGGTGGCTGAATGGGATGGCAGCAGATAGTAGACACCTATATCGGCAGCATGAAATCCTTAACAAATACTGGTGTCAACATAGTAGGCAGTACTAGATAAGGTGACAAAACCCACTGCAGGACATGTGGTGGGCCAAATGTATGTCCATAGGATACATACATGCATGTCAGTGAGGCTCACATACTCAACAACAGTCTCAGCCAGTAGGACAGGTGTAGACAAACATAAAGAAAGGCTGTGCTAAGGCCCCTGATTGATGGCTATGGAGAACAGCCTCCATCCAGACCTACACAGACAGACTACAACAGGTCAGGCAGTGGGATGTTAGTTCTGAAGGGTAAGAAGTCTGAAACGGAAATGTAGGTCAATACAACCTAAGATCTGTACTACACTGATATGCCTCTAGTCTGCATGATAGGTCAGAATACAGAATGAAATGTAAGCCAACAGAGTACCTGAAATAAAAGTACAGTCATAGCAAATATTTACAGTTGTCAGGTGTGCCCCCCACAATCCTATGAAGAAATGTAGTAACATGTATGTGTGGGTATAATAACAGTGGAGCACAGATTACCTGAGCTGGCCAAAGTAGCAGGATAGATTGTTGCACGTGTACAATATGCAGGGCTGTATGTGTTAGGTTGTTGTGTGTTGTTTATTGTGTGAAAGTGGTCAGCATGTAGCATGGATGGTTAGGTCCTGGTGGCCAATGGCCAGTACTGTTGATGACAGGGCCAAGTTCTCACAACTGAGACACACCCCCTGTACTCATCCACGCTCCATGTCTGTTTAGGAGCAGAGGCAGCGCGCTTTCATAACTATGCATGGCATGATGCAGTGCTGCTCTTAAACGGTCATTTCCATGCAGGAATAAGCTATTCCTGCATGGACGTTTACTGAATCCAGGGGATAGTCTTTTTCATCCATTACCTTTCTTTTTTTGTACTTGTCCCTTAAATTGTTTTTTCTGTCAGACCCTTCTTCTGTGTCCTCTTTATTATTTTTTTTCATCTATTTTTAATTCTATTTCTACTACTTCAAAAATGTATTCCATTTGCTCATTTTTTCCTCTTTCTTTTTCTTTTTCCTTGTTATTTTCATTTTTGCAATCCATTTATAAATGTCCAATTTTTATATATTTATAACATTTCAATTAATATTTTTGCATCATGTCCAATATATATATATATATATATATATATATATATATATATATATATGTATATATATATCTAGGTCCCCTATAGAAGAACAACAGCTGAAAAGACCGAAATTCCACATAACCGACACCACATGGTCGACAATCAAAATGCCGACAATGGGGAAACAGTATGTCTTTGCAGTGCGGAATGGAAAGATTTCCATTCCTGCACTGTAGTGCAATCTTGGAGTTGGTATATTAAAGTTACAGGTGGAGGGGGTGCATGCTAGCACAAAAAAGGAAATTTTATTTTCCTTTTTTTGTGCAGTAATTACGCTGGTGTTTCGATTGTCGACCATGTGATGTTGGCTATGTGGGTGTCGGTGTTTTGCGCTGTCATTCTTGTGTAGGTAATCTATATATATATATATATATATATATATATATATATATATATATATATATGGACTCCCTTTCAAATATCAGAAAACCAGAATCCCAAATATTATTTCTGCGAGATGAAAATAACAAAAGTTAAAATCCCAAATCATGGACTTTTTCCAGGGCAAGTAAACACTTTGCCCATCATGGGGAAATACGCTGTTTTCTCCACTGTAGTGGTATCTCAGAGTTGGTATATATAGTTAGGGGGGTTAAGGGGGCACAGCCCCCTACATCGGTGGGTGAGGGGTGTAGTTCCCCCACCTAGGTGTGTTTCAGATGGTTTGGTGTGTACTGTGTAGTTTTTTGGTTCATAGGTGTGTACTAGGCTAATGGCCCTGGAGCCTTTATAAGCCTAACCCACAGGATTATCCTGGCATCGTGCCACCCAACCTTAGTTCCTAGTGCCTCTGTCGAGTAGAGCCACTGGAGTGATCCCTGGACTGAATTTTCTATTTCCCATCCACTCATCAAGATTTCTCTTGAAGAGGGCCAGTGAGGTTCTCTGCTTGACATGTATGGGAAGTCTATTCTGTAGCATGGGCAGTCTCTGGGTTATGAACCTGTCCCCCCGCATGGTCTGTTGATTGTGGTAATTAGGTTAAGGTCCCTGGAGCAAGTGGTGTGGAGGGATTGGGATTTTTTTAGATGTAGCCTTTCTAACAGAGCTGTGTCAGACATGGCTTTGTAAGTCAAGCAGAGATTGCCTCAAAGTAGGTGATATGAGACAGGGAATAGTTTGAGTTTTTTGAGTCTGTCCATATAGGACAAGTGTTTAATGCCTAGGATCCTCTTTATGAGGTACTTTTGTGGCCTCTCCAGTTGTTGCAGGTGTCTAGTGAGGTACATGCTAAATGGGGTGCTGTACTCAATGATTGGCCTAATGAGGGAAGAGTAGAGGGAGACAATGACCTCTTTCTTCCTGGATGCAAAACCCTTAGTAATGAGATGTGCCACATAGAAGGACTTTCTGACCACAGTGGCAATGTGGTGGTCAAAAGAGAGGTTGCTGTCAACCTGGGTTCCCAGATCTCTTATAACTCCTTATGTGTTCAATGGACTACCATCAATGTGGTAATTCAAGGGAACTGGGTTTTTTCCAAAGGGGATGAAGACACATTTTTTGGCATTGAGCTTAAGGCCATGGTTCTGACATCAGTCATTGGTCTCATTGAGGCCTTTCTGTAGGATGTCAGCATCACTTGGGGAGTTAATAATAGCTCCCAACTTGCAATCATCTGCGAACTTTGTCAGCCAGAGTCCCTTCGTGTTGGCCTGGTCTTAAGAGAAGTAGACACCAAACAGGAGAGGACCCAGGACCAAACCCTGTGGGACCCCACTTGTGACTGGTCGGCAGTCTGACTTGGAGCCAGCTACTTTCACACTGTGGGTTCTATGTGTGGGTCGATTTGTAACCCACCTAGTGATATAGGGGTTGATGCCTAGCTTAATAAGTTTTTCTATGATTCCTGAGTGGGGAATGATATCAAAGGCCTTGGCCAGATCAAGGTAGGCTGTATGAACCACCTTACCTTCATCCACAGCTCTCAAAGAAGTCAACCAAGTTGAGCAGGCATGATCTACCCTTCACAAAACCAAACTGTGTAGGATCCAGAGTTTGGATATTCCCTATATCCTTGTTTATTAGGTCCATGATGATGTGTTCTATAGATTTACACATCAGACTCATCAGGTAATGGGGCGATAGTTCTCGGGTCCTGTAGTTGCTCCTCCTTTGCGGAGACGGATGACTGTAGCAGTGCGCCATTCGGTAGGACAAAGCCTGAGGTGAGGCTGTGATTGAACAGGGCACACAGGTGAGATGCCAGTTATATATAACATTTTCTTTTATCACATTTACATATCAAATGTCCTTCTTTTCCACAAAAAAAAAAAAACATAACGTTTTCAAATTTAATTTCAAAGTTTTCTTTTCTCCTCCTCTGTTCAAAATTGTACATGATTTTTTTTTTGGCTCCTTGTTAAATGCTTTTATCACATAAAGATTCCATGGATTCAAGACTTTATTTTTTTCATATTCTGCAAGAAAATTTCCACTAAAAAACAGCCTCAAATATAATGTCACAAAATGTCTCTTTGTTAATGAGAATAAGTGGTCTTACCTTATGTGCTTTTACACCCGAAGGAGCTAGTTAATTGTCCCCAGTTCATACCTGTTTTTCTTTACTTTCCTTAATGAATACTTCAGTTTTACATTTTGTTCTGCCTTTTTCTTTTCTGCTACTCCCCTTTTCCTTATTTTACTTTCCCTGCATGTGTTTTCTTTCCCATCTCACCATTATACTTCAGGATTGTCTCTGCATCCTCCTTTTGTTATTTTTTCATAATGTCCCCCCAGAAAACATCTCCTTCATTTCCTGGCTCAGTCTGCGTAACCATTTCTTTAAGTAAATCAACCCGCAACCCTTCTGACTGGAGGGCTGTGATTATCCATCCATCATTTGCTGGCTCATCTCCATCAAACAGGTTTCTTTGACATTTCTTCTCCGAATCCTGCCTGCATTCTTTGGTCTTGACATTGTCTTTCGCCTCCATTTCTCTCACAACTCCATTATCTCCTCTCTCTCTCCATCTGCCTCCTTGTTTCTCCAGGCTGCCTGTGAGGCTGGAACGGAAACAGGAAGTGGTTGTTCAAATTACTTGCAACAGTGATGAGTAGAGGAAGTTCCTGAATGGCCTGGCCAAATTACCCCCAATGTTAAATAACATCTCGGGTCTCTCCTGAAAAGAGGTCACTAGCTTAATGGGACTAACCTGGTCAACAAATGAATAAATAAATAAATAAATACATAAACAAGCAAATAAATGAATGAATGAATTAATGAATTTATTAATTAATTAATGGATATACAGAGCTTAATCTTCCAAGGGTAATGTATCAGCTTTACACAGTGGTGCTCATACAGTAATTTATGGGTATGTTATTGAAGACTCAACACCATGTAGTATACTTCTAATAATTAGAACACAATAAGGTAGACACTATACTGCTAAGAAAATAAGCCAGAGTGGTTATGCTACTTAATAAGCAGATGATACTTCATAACCACAGTCTTGGCTTAAGTGGATAAACTCATAACTTACAGTGGATGATTTATTACTTTAATCTAGCAAAATATAAAGGAGAGTGACTTTAAGAAAAATAGGAAGGGCAAATAATAGTTAATTAATTAGCAATTTTTACAGATGTGATATGCATGTTATCATATAGCCACTCTGTAAAGTGTAAAGATGAAAAGTGAGTAGCAATATCTTGTGCACAGTTAATTCAGACCTCTATTATGTAGCATCCTGCATGCAGGGCAATAGTAATATAGATAAAAAGGGATCCTGTTAAGAAACAATGGTTATACTGTTGCATCAACAGCAAATGAATATTAATACATTGCACTTTCATACCTATGTATATAGTAGTGTTTACAATGCAGCTGCTGTTAAAAGTGTTTCAATTTATAATGATTAAATCGCCACACAATGAATCATTGAACGGACGACTGTAGTATCTTGGTTTGTAGATATGAGTGTCTGCCTTATACAGGCTTAACAATGGTTCCATAATCAGGTCTGCTGACTGTTGAATGATTCCTTAGACAAATAAGTTTTGACCATTTTGGAAGCTAACTTGCAAAATATTATGAAAGTAATGAATATTTGTCTGAGCCACAGAGATCTCCTCCTATAAGGACTTCATTTATCAGTGATTCACTCTTCTTTTTGGTTTGAACTATATTATCCATGCACATGGATTAATTGGAAGTCATTAACATCATACCACTTTGCTATAGCTCCAAATCATATTGAAGATTTCCTGTAGGACATCTACTCCAACTCCATATATTGTATTTTTATATGTAAGAGAAGTGACTGAATATAAATTGCAGATTTAAATAGCAGTTTCAGCACCATCAGTATATTGTGCATTTCTTTTGTTTACCTTTTGTTCACTATGTTAGTCTTACTAGGTCTATGGCCTCTTTTCAGGGAAGATTAAATGAAATATTTAAGCATGAGGGGTTGGCAAATCTATGGCAACCCCACTAGGGTGGTGATTTTTTATGCTCTTTCTTTCAGTAATTTCCAGGAGGCATTCACATTCACTTAAGCTACTACAATATGGATAAAAAGGGATCTTACTAGGGAACTCTAGGATATGTGACCTCAGTTGATTATTTCCTCTACAGCACTGCACCTTTTGTTTCTTCTACAGTAGTACACCACAGAAATGTAGCATGCCAGTCATGCTGTACTTTGTATAAATACTGGAACTTATATCCAGTCACTTTTTTGTTTCTTCTACAGTAGTACACCACAGAAATGTAGCATGCCAGTCATGCTGTACTTTGTATAAATACTGGAACTTATATCCAGTCACTTTTTTGTTTCTTCTACAGTAGTACACCAGAGAAATGTAGCATGCCAGTCATGCTGTACTTTGTATAAATACTGGAACTTATATCCAGTCACTTTTTTGTTTCTTCTACAGTAGTACACCACAGAAATGTAGCATGCCAGTCATGCTGCACTTTGTATAAATACTGGAACTTATATCCAGTCACTTTTTTGTTTCTTCTACAGTAGTACACCACAGAAATGTAGCATGCCAGTCATGCTGTACTTTGTATAAATACTGGAACTTATATCCAGTCACTTTTTTGTTTCTTCTACAGTAGTACACCACAGAAATGTAGCATGCCAGTCATGCTGTACTTTGTATAAATACTGGAACTTATATCCAGTCACTTTTTTGTTTCTTCTACAGTAGTACACCACAGAAATGTAGCATGCCAGTCATGCTGTACTTTGTATAAATACTGGAACTTATATCCAGTCACTTAGTTTGGGGAAAGAACCTACAGCTTTCTGATCTTCCAGGCATCAAAAGTGAGTGTGCACCATAAACACACCACAATTGACTGTCTTGCCAGCTAGCATTCTTACAAAGCGTTTGCCAAACCTTCCCATTATATTGTCTGTTAAGTACGTTTGTTCCATAAGTGCCTTATGCTATAGTTCAGTGTCTGCCTAAATAGTTTTCATATAATCCTTCTTAGTCTCTCTCTTCATGGACCTTCTCTTTATATTTCTACTTGTCTACATTTTCCTTCAGTTGTATCAGATACCACAAATAACAGAACTGCATGATTGTAGTGCACATAGTCATGTATAGCTTAATTTTGGTTCTCACATTTTTCATTTAATTCCATTGCTTTGATTCTCTGCAGCAAAATTCCCTGATTTAATAGCAGAACCCTTAGAAAATAGCTGTAAAATTAAAATTAAAAATTAAAAAATGTAAAAATGAAAATTAGCTATAATTCTAAAAATTCTCATACTGCAAATAAAATATGAATAAAAATCAGATAAATAATACATTATCAATTGTAGTTAGTGTGATAAAGTTGCATTACCACATGGAATCAGAGCAGGGACATAGTTTGGCTCTATTGTGTCAGATACCAAATTCCAGTATGTGATGCAGTCCTGCTTGCAGTGACTGAATCGGAGGCTGTTGGATCATAAAGAAAGCCCTGCCTTGGAGGCAGGCTTAGGATGGTACACTGCTGAGTAAATGAATTTTTTAATGCAAGACATATGCTTCTTGTACACCATGGAGTGGGTCAGCATTAAAAAAAATGCTGTAAGTAATTTGGATACCTGAGTAATCCAATGACTTGACACCTGTGTGGAAGTTTAAAATGCACACTTCTTCTATCCAGTACCACCTAACAAATATCCATATAATACAATGTACGAGTGCATAACTGCACTATAAAGAAAAAAACTACATATTTAGATCCTAACTACCTCATATATGGAAACTGCATATCATTGAAACCTGGGTATGAAAACTAGGTCGGCATTCTGTTGTAGCGGTAATAATCAAATTGCACACTAGGTGGCAGGGCAATATCACACAACCCACACCATGAGCCATACAAGTCTGCTAACAGAGAATTCAAATCCAGAAGTATAATTAAAAATTTTGGGGGGAATCACAAAATTGCAAAAATATTATAAGTAATACAAGTTATTAAAGATGTATGGCTTTAGTGATTAAGTTTACAGAACAAAAGTACAATCAATGACAGTTTTTATTCTTCTGTATTTCCTTCTTTCATTCAGTCTCTTTTTGCTAATTCTGGGATCATTTTAACAGGATTTATGTTAATGCATGATCAAGCTGCTTTTGTTTAGGCATTGCTTAACATTCTAGACTCATTCTTCACCTCTTCCTGTCATAATTAAATGTAGTTTACCTGTCACATAACTCCTCCTAAGTGATTTCTCCTTTTGTACCTTCCACTCACCTTTCGAGCGTTGAGTGTGGCAAACTGTTGACATCGCCTCTCAATCTCTTAGCACAAGAAACATGGACAAAGCTAAAAATAATGAGGGGCAAAGTTCCAAAAATAGGGACAATTTTTAAATATTGCTCTTATAAACTTAGAAAGTTGTTAGAATAAAAGGTGCTGTGTTAGCATGCATTTTTCTGAAGGATATGAAGTCTGAAACTCAAATATCTATTATTGTTTAGTGGCTACACTTGTCAATGATTTGCCAGAAAACCAGAAATTGTATGAGGGTCAGACCAAAATAGGAGATAAATAACCTGCACATATTGTGAAAATCTGGATAGTTGAGAAGTATGCTTGTCTGTTACCCCCTATCTCATCACGTAGGCACTATCTTTCTTTATTGTACAAGCACTCACTCCCTTGTTTCTTGAAAACAATGTGCCATCTTGTTTCTGCAGTCTGCCATATCTACACTGTACCCTTTCATTTTCATTTGTAGAAAATCTGTGACTTCTACTGCCATCTTAAAAACTAATATGTATCCTTGTAAATAGGTCACCAAACAAGATGATTATATTTGGTCACCAGCTCACTTGTATTACATGCCATTGTATCTTATAAAATTCCTTCCACATTTTCTACTGTCAAATAATTCACCTATGTTCCTTAGCTTATCTAAACACATTCTCACACTTCATGATTAAAATAAATAATAACTTCACATTGCTTAAGATGTCATAAATAATTTAATGTAAACTTACCTAGGATTAGAGTGATCAGTTGATATAGTGCAGTTTCACTGAGGTGATAAAATTGTTACTAAAGCTACTGTTATCACTCTACTGACTGACTTTCAGTTCTGCATGAAATTAGCAGACCACCACGTCAGCATGGTGCCACATGCCTTGCACAGTATGAGAGGCCCCTTAGTATAATGTCCTACTACAAAATAGTATGAAGTGGCAGGGTAGCAGTGCTATCACTGACAGGTAAGCTGACCCCTTTGACTTCATATTAAAACTACATCTTCCACATGTAAAAAGGAGAACTTTTTTGCTGAGGCCACTTATCTGTATGGTGCACCGTAAGTTTTCACCCATTTCCACCCTTGTCAAAGTTTTCCTCATCCATACTATATCTTTATTACAATAACTAAATCATCTGCATATGAAAGACAAACATGTATTATTACACCTTTTTCCAGTTCCATCCTGCTTCTCCCATTTCATCAATAAGTGTTTGTATTATTGCATTCATTATTAGCACAGATAAGTACATACTCATCCAGCAGCATGTTTCACACCTTTTTCAGGCATTTTCGTATCTACCAACCATTTACCATTACCTTCACTCCAGACACCTCATACTACTTTTATTATTTTTCACAAAACCACACAATCCCCTAAAATATCTCACATTGTCTCATGACTTACTGATTCAAGTGCTTTTGCTACATCACATTGTCAACTTTACATCTTTATTCTTCATTAAAATAACATTTATCACTTAATTTCAAGATGAACCCCAGTAGATGTGGTAGTCTTTCTCTCTTGGCCGTAGTCTTTTCATGCTATAATGGATTAATATTTAAGTTTACTTTGGATGTTGGACACTGTTATTCTTAAGTTTTATTTTCATAATTGGTCGCAAAGGCAGCTTTGGTGTCATTCCTGACTTACCTGTAGTGGACAAGCTGAAACTATTCATTTGTAATATTTCTTGGGATAAATAGAGAACAAATACAGATTATGGTTTTTATAAATTTATTTAACATTATAGCTTTACACCACATTTATTTATTTATTTATTATTTTTTTCACATTAAAATCTGACAATTTCTAAATGTTCATTAGATTTCATTCACAATATATATGAATATATTTTCCTTCAGGGAATTAAATAAAGTATGCACTAAAGTCACAATGATAATGTGTCAGGACACCAAATGAATGAAACTTTTAGTTATCCATAAAAGTGCTTTTTTTAATAATTTTAAGAATTCATCTATACACCAGCCAGTTGGCATTACCTGCCCCATTCCGTATACCAGTTAGCATCCAGGTGAATAACGCCAAGCCTCCTCAGACATGACATTCCACATTTTCTATGGCTTATGGAAAAAAGTGTTACCACACTTCAATGCGGTCAGCTTAAATAAAGTCTTTCAGTTTTAGCATCCTCTTCATTACCTATTATTATTATTATAGTACAGTTTGTGTTTAATATCTCATGTATAAGTGCATGCATCTTGCTTTGTTACTTGTTGTCTTCTTAGAAAATGTTTGCTTAGTCACCATCCCCACTATGCGTTCTAGACTCATTCTTGGTCTCGCATTACTTATGATGCTGGTGCCTTCTAAAAGAACAGGAACCCTTCCAGTCTCCAGACACGATAAGTGATGAGGTTATTAAATTTTGCCAGTAAGTGCCATAGCTGTTACTGACCTGACATCTGTACCTGAGCCATAAGCTTTTTCAAAGCAGTGTATTTTTTTACGATATATTTTTTTTTTCTCAAGGAATTGCAAGATCTTTTCCCATATACTTCCTCCTACAACCATACAAAGAAGAGATTATTTCTCTGTGATCTTTTTTTTTATTAAGCTTGCATTCTAAATGCAAGATGACAACAGTAACTCACAAATTTATAGTTTTGTTGTCCTTTTGTATCATTTATTGTTGCCTTTTCAGCTTACCTTTTTTCAAAGCTGATATGCACGTTAATGAACTGCAGCACCTTTCATCCATTCTTTACTTCCACACAATATCTAAAATTCAATAAACCTAACCTATATTTTATTCCTCCATAGATACACACCTTACATTTGCAATATTTCTCCTGCACACACTGAGCAAATAACTACTGCAAATCATATTGAATGTTGTCTGATTTTTGCTCCATTGAAATTCAAATTGTAATCTTTATTGAGATCTGCAGCTTCCCCTTAGTGGACACTAGAGTGGTCCTCACATCTAAAGCAGGGATCCTCTGCACACCCTTCACCTACTAGTACTGCATCCATTTCCAAGTCTGTTGCTTGTAAGTGGAAAGGGGCATTCTCATAATGCAGTAACCATCCACACTGTCAAATAATTCACCTATGTGCCTTAGCTTATCTAAACACATTCTCACACTTCATGATTAAAATAAATAATAACTTCACATTGCTTAAGATGTCATAAATAATTTAATGTAAACTTACCTAGGATTAGAGTGATCAGTTGCTATAGTGCAGTTTCACTGAGGTGATAAAATTGTTACTAAAGCTACTGTTATCACTCTACTGACTGACTTTCAGTTCTGCATGAAATTAGCAGACCACCACGTCAGCATGGTGCCACATGCCTTGCACAGTATGAGAGGCCCCTTAGTATAATGTCCTACTACAAAATAGTATGAAGTGGCAGGGTAGTAGTGCTATCACTGACAGGTAAGCTGACCCCTTTGACTTCATATTAAAACTACATCTTCCTCATGTAAAAAGGAGAACTTTTTTGCTGAGGCCACTTATCTGTATGGTGCACCGTAAGTTTACACAGCCATCTTCGGTGAAGTTAGGGTTCTCTATTTTAATGACTATGTTTAAGCACTTTATAACACAGTGCATTGCTCACTTATGTTGCCATATTGTGATCCATCACATAATAAGGAATGAGCATGTCACACCTTGTTATGTTATTCTGTGAAGATGACATTGTGATTTCCCATGAATTATGACAGTTAGTACACAATCCCAAAGCATACAGCAATAATATAATGAGATTACACCTTACTGCAGGATATACTTAACCTACATAAATCCAAGCCTATGTTTTCAACTGTTTGCCAAATGAGTCACACAGTGAAGCAGTTTAGCGGAAAATGGCACCTAAACTTTATTTATTATAATATAAAAAGAAATGAGACTTGTTTAACTCCTTCATTGCTGTCTATTTTATACAAATCTACACCACTAATATTAACCATGATAGACTGTGGTTCAAAAAAACTTTCCCTGAACTCGGGGAGACTGTAGCTACCAAACATTCCAGTTTCCACAATCATGGGAAATGTGTTTCAGAGGCATGATTAGCAATGAAGAAGACTTCACTATCAGTTAATTTGCATGTCTTTGAATCTTGCAATAGTACCACCCATGCCAAGCAGCACTTGTCAGCAGTACTTACCATGGGCAGCCCAGTATTGCTTTGGCACCCCCACCTCTTTCTCCCACACACATGCAGACATTCATACATATGTATACACACACACACACACACACACACACACACACACACACACACACACACACACACACACACACACACACACACACAGGCATCCACTTATCCACAAACAATCTCTCCCACAATCAGTCACACTCATATAAACAATCTACTATACATTTATATGCATGGTCTGGCAGGACACACACACACACACACACACACACACACACACACACACACACACACACACACACACATACACACAATCCCTACAGAGACAGGCAGACACACACGCACACACACGCACACACACACACACACACACACACACACACACACACACACACACACACACACACACACACACACACACACACACACACACACACACACACACATCTAGATTCACAATTCCTGATCTAATCCCGCTGGTGAAACCACACAGACAGAAGCATAGACATTCATGCAGTTTCATTCATGGCCTTATGGATATGCACACAAGTGTCCACACACATACACACAGTCTGACACTGGACTTAATACACCATGAATTCTCCCAGGAGTGAATGGGTGACTGACATAATTTGACAACATTCACTTTATACTCCTAGAGTAAAATTTTACTTGACTAGCACAAATCGGGACCAGTGGACATCTCCAGGATGGAACATATGATTAAGTACCATTAGTCACTCCCTCAGACTGCTACATTAGCATGCAGCTTCACCCATGAGACTGTTGTTTGCACTGAGGCCTGACAAAAGAAAAACCTTAGGGGAAGAGTGGTCTGTGCATTGGAAAAGCTTAGAGTGATGCGGAGACCATCCAAAATAAGACATCTGCATATGCTAAGCCTTTCTGAACCCTAGGGTATATCACTGAAATGAATTTACATTTTTAACAAAATTATCTGGAAATTAATTCATGATACTCAACAACAGCCTATACTTGGTGTTTTATATAAAATGGCATGTAGCTACTTCTTTTATTTATATTATGTGTCATTTAATACATTAAAGTGGAGTGGCAGTAGTAGCATATTTCCACAATGCCATATTTTTAACCGGTTTACCTTCATAATACCGATCTCAATATGGTCGACCCCGCATTCGCGAATACAGACGTGCAAACGTGCCTAACGTTGAATTCCACATATCTGAATGACAAAATTCCACCCCCTTTTTGACCCATGGTAGCACTGGTGTGGCAGTGTGGTGCAGCCGGAAATGTCGAAATTTGACATTTATTCGAAATTTTAAAGTTTTGCAGTTCTGGTTTCGCAGAAACGGGTCGACGATGTGGCCGGTCGTTCATATGTGATCGACGATATGAAGGTAAACCTTTTTAACCACATCCTAATAATATTTCTCAGTTATTATAAATACCTTCTACCTTTTTTAATATCATCAGTTTTGATTTTCCATAACTTTATCTTATATTCTTTTGTTTCATTATTTCTTCCATTTTACTTCTTTTTCCCTTTTCAATTTTTCTGTCTTTCCATATTTTACATACTGTATTTCCCTATAAAATTACTTTCTTTTTCCTTCATATTTTTAATACCCAAAAATAAAATTAGGCATTTATTCATGAAATTTATAACTGGATTTTATAAATTTAGATCTCTTTCTTCTTTTTCATTATATACAATTCCATATCTAACCAGACTGAGTTTTGATACTCGGATAAAAGTGAAAAAATAAACAAACAAACAAAAAAACCCCACAAAAACAAACTAGCAATTCTTTTTCCATTTTTGCAGGAAAACACACACACACACACACACACACACACACACACACACACATATATATATATATATATATATATATATATATATATATATATATATATATATATATATATATATAGTCCCGAAATATCCCAACTTTCTCAGTATATACACATTTAAAATATATACTTTCTTTTTTAAGGGATAAACAGAAAGTTTTCCACCAATTAACTTCTTTACTCCATCCAGAATTTCTTTTCGCTGTCCTGATATTTTTCTGCCTTTACCAGACCTAATTCCTAATATGTTTATCTCATTTCTGGTAAAATATATTCCAGTTATCTTCTTTATTTCGCCATATGTTTTACTTTTTCACCTATTTAACCTTAATCTCGGTTTACTTAACCCCATTTCCACCCTTGTCAAAGTTTTCCTCATCCATACTATATCTTTATTACAATAACTAAATCATCTGCATATGAAAGACAAACATGTATTATTACACCTTTTTCCAGTTCCATCCTGCTTCTCCCATTTCATCAATAAATGTTTGTATTATTGCATTCATTACTAGCACAGATAAGTACATACTCATCCAGCAGCATGTTTCACACCTTTTTCAGGCATTTTCGTATCTACCAACCATTTACCATTACCTTCACTCCAGACACCTCATACTACTTTTATTATTTTTCACAAAACCACACAATCCCCTAAAATATCTCACATTGTCTCATGACTTACTGATTCAAGTGCTTTTGCTACATCACATTGTCAACTTTGCATCTTTATTCTTCATTAAAATAACATTTATCACTTAATTTCAAGATGAACCCCCAGTAGATGTGGTAGTCTTTCTCTCTTGGCCGTAGTCTTTTCATGCTATAATGGATTAATATTTAAGTTTACTTTGGATGTTGGACACTGTTATTCTTTAGTTTTATTTTCATAATTGGTCGCAAAGGCAGCTTTGGTGTCATTCCTGACTTACCTGTAGTGGACAAGCTGAAACTATTCATTTGTAATATTTCTTGGGATAAATAGAGAACGAATACAGATTATGGTTTTCATAAATTTATTTAACATTATAGCTTTACACCACATTTATTTATTTATTTATTATTTTTTTCACATTAAAATCTGACAATTTCTAAATGTTCATTAGATTTCATTCACAATATATATGAATATCTTTTCCTTCAGGGAATTAAATAAAGTATGCACTAAAGTCACAATGATAATGTGTCAGGACACCAAATGAATGAAACTTTTAGTTATCCATAAAAGTGCTTTTTTTAATAATTTTAAGAATTCATCTATACACCAGCCAGTTGGCATTACCTGCCCCATTCCGTATACCAGTTAGCATCCAGGTGAATAACGCCAAGCCTCCTCAGACATGACATTCATACCTCTCCACTGTCCATATTTTCCCAGAATATCCAGATTTTACCTCATGTTTTTGGTCTGTTCCTCATAAAATTTGTTTTCCCTTTATTTTTGTGGCACACCAGTGCGGACTGAATTCACTAAATAATGACAGCCATTTGAGTTTCAGGCTTCATATCCTTCAGAGAATGCATGGTAACACAAGATCTTTTATTCTAGCAACTTTCTAAGTCCATAAGAGCAATATTTAAAACTTTTTTCCCCCATTATTTTTGGCTTTTTCCAGATTTTTTGTGTTAAGAGGTTGATAGCCATGATGGCCTATTAAGCAAGGCTTTTGTTTCATCACATACATAAATTCCTTTGAATCATGAACCACAACTCCAGAAAAGAGACTTGCAACCAGGACTACAAGCCACTTGCAATATTAGCATAAACACTAGTGATAAAGAGTCAAACAGAGTTCTAGAACTCAGGACTACAACTAAAATCAAACAACCAATAATAAACTTGAAAATTTTCACAAACCAAAAAACAAAAACATCACTGCTAAAAAAGAGACTGTTTATTTATGGATAGTAAGCGCTTTCATTCACACAATAGAAATGACCTTCTTCAGACATCCATTTAATTTAAAACATCCACTTAAATACTAAAATCAAATCACATGACCAACATTACATCATTTTGTTACATTCATCCACCCTATTTTTAAAAAGATATACACAAATTATTTATCCATATAATATTATTAAACATATCATAATATTAAAGTGTAGTTCCACCCTAATTTAAAAATATTCTAGTCCCAGCAGTCTTTACTTTTGACTCACTTTAAATAAAATAAATACCTAATGAATTACTCATAAGTATTTATATATATATATATATATATATATATATATATATATATATATATATATATATATATATATAGGTCTACCTGATTACGCCGAAAGCGGAAAACACCAACAACAAGATAACCGACACCGGAAGATCGACAACGAAGAAGACCGACAGTTGAAAAGCCCAATGCTAAGAACACAGACATGATAAGATAAGTGTGCGATAGGGACAGATGTTAGGGTCAGGGTGTGGGTAAGGTAAGTGTGTGATAGTGAGGGACATTAGGGTTTGGGTCAGGTAAGTGTGTGATAGTGACGGACTTTAGGGTTAGGGGTGGATTAAGTGAGTTAAGGTTAGGGTGCGGGTAATGTAAGTGTGCGATAGTGATGGACTTTAGGGTTAGGGGCGTATTAAGTGAGTTAGGGTTAGGGTGCGGGTAAGGTAAGTGTGCGATAGTGACGGACCTTAGGGTTAGGGTTTGAGTTAAGGTTAGTGCATAGATAGTTGTGGATGTAAGGTTTAGTGTAGGTTTGTAAGGTTTTTGGTGTGCTTGTGTGTGTGTTTTTTGGATAAGGTCTGTGTTTTGTTGATTGTCGGGATTATGGTTTGTCGGGCACGTGAAGTTTCGTGATTTTGAACTTTTGGTTTTGTGGTGTCGGTTATTTCGTTGTCAGTGGTTTGGTGTGTCGGTGTTATCAGGTCGACCCATATATATATATATATATATATATATATATATATATATATATATATTTTTTTTTTTTTTTTGTGTCTTTTGGCTTTTCCCGGTTAGGGGTCACCACAGCGGAACTCTGGTCCACTAATGATTGGCAGTTGATTTTTACGTGCTGAGTTGTCAGCCCTAACGCACAACCTGCAATGAAGGTATGCCCATTCACGCATATCTCCACGCAGAAGACGCTCTAGCTGAGAGTCGAACAGGTCAGCGTCTTACTGTGAGGCGACAACGCTACCGCAGCACCACCACTGCAGCTATATATATAAGTGTATGTATGTATGTATGTATGTGTATATATATATATATAGATAGATATATATATATATATATATATATATATACACACACACACATACATACATACACTTTCATAACATCAAAATTTTAATTCATGTATTTATCACTTCACAAGTACAATACAATCACATTTCATGTCAACAGGATCCTTATTTTAAGCAAACAGCGTAAAGAACACTGATCATTCAATCCTGGATAACAGAAGGCATTTAATGTCAACTGCCACATTAATTCTTGTTTTTCTAAATTAAGAGCTGTTGGACCTCCTCTTGATCACAAATTTACCTGTTCTATGACCCTAAACTTTAATATGACCTGGATTAGTTTGAACATTTTACAAGTGGACATCCGTTCCACCAAAAATGTTTGGTTGTTAAAGAACAGTTAGTAAGGGTGGGCAAAATTAATGAATTAAGCAATGAAGTTCAGAAGAAGAGGGGTGAAGGTTATTTTAGACCAATTGTTAGTAGTAGAAATGGTCTAGGAACTAGGATTGACTGACCCCATATAGATGAAATGATAGGTGTGCAGAGACCAATTTTGGACTGAGTTTCATTACATACTACACTTTGGACTCTAACCAAATAAGAGATACCCTGGTCAAAAATTGGGGGATTTTGATGAATTATATAAATATTAGAGAAAAATGTAGTAAATCTCCAAAGATTGTATATAAGAAGGGAGCTCATTTAAAAGCAATCTTAGAGAGAGAAAAAAAGATAATTAGTAGAAACCCCAGTATGTTTAAATGTGAAGCATCCTCCTGTTGTACAATGATAGATATAGGGAGAAGTTTTGTGATAAAAAATAGAAAATATGTTTCACAGAATAGATATGATTGTAATAACAAGGGGGTGGTATACCTGGCAAAATGGCAAGGATGTGAAGGTTTTTTTGTGGGTAAAACCAAGCGTAGAATGAGGGATCGGATTTATGGACATATATACTGTATAAATAGGATGAAGGAATGTTCCAACTAATCCAGGTCATACTTTTAAGTTTAAGGTCATAGAACAGGTAAATTTGGGGCCAAGAGGAGGTCCAACAGGTCTTAATTTAGAAAAAACAAGAATTAATGTGGCAGTTGACATTAAATGCCTTCTGTTATCCAGGACTGAATGATCTGTGTTCTGTAAACTGTTTGCATAAATCAAGGAGCCTGTTGAGATGATGTACTTGTGAAGTGCTAAATACATGAATTAAAATTTTGATGTAATGAAACTGTATATATATATATATATATATATATATATATATATATATATATATATATATATATATATATATATATATATATATATATAAAATACTTATGATTAATTCATCAGGTATTTTATTTGATTTATGGTGAGGCAGAAGTAAAGAGTGGCCCCTGGATTAATTTAGCTTCATGCAGGAATAGTGCTATTCCTGCATGGAGCAGATCGTGGCCATGTAGAGCAGCAGCACACCTTGCATATTAATGAAGGTGTGCTGCTGTATGCTCTACATGGACATGAACTGTGTACGAGTGCAATGGGCATGTCTGTGCAGTGCATGGACACTAAACATGCCCCCCTGTACTCAGAAAGTGCAGTACAGCACTTTCTGAGCCATACTGGCATAATATTAGAGCGTCATTCTAATATTATGCCAGTATTTCAGTGTTCGCAGACACTGAAATGTAAAATAAATAATTTCAGTGTCCGCGGACACTGAAATAAAACCGGCAAACAGGAAAGCTATACAGGAGATGTGTCACAGCTTCTGTGACACAGCCCCTGTATTGCTAATGCGCCATATGGCACTTCGGTATTCTGCAGAAGCAGGAAATGTGTGCAAATGCACACTGTACCTCTCAACTGTACAGATTTTCACAGAATGTCCAGATCTAGATCTGTGCCCCCAATTCATGGTTCACAGTCCAGAACATGATGGTGATCTGGCAAATTAGTGTAAAAGCATTAACAGTGAAGTGGAAAATAATGAGAGACATTTGAGTTCCAGACATCATACCCTTCAGAAAAATCATGCTACATCAAAGCCTGTTAGTCTATCAACTTTCTAAGTTTTCCAAAACACAAAAACAAAACCGAAAATCCAAGAACAACCACTGGAACCACAACACTTATATCAACACCGGTTTATTAAAGTAAAGTGCTTTTCGTCTCCACAGTAGTAGACCTCCTCAGACAAATATACAAATTTCTTTCATTTAAATACAATCACCTGACTCTAATTAAAAACATAAAGCCTATCACCATCTATCTACATAGATTTAAAGAAAAAGAAAGAGAAAGTTTGCTGTCATCTATCTTATTAAAAGATAGACTCATATACCCCTCCAGGTTTAAATGAACTAACTTCAATCGTGTGTATTTTGAAGCTGAAAAGCCTAATACATTAAGAGAACATTTTAATTTAAAAATTTTTACCACAGTTAAAATGTTGTTCCTTAAGCACAAACTCATGTAGTTTATGTTACGCTTATATACAATTTTTAACTTGTATCAACATTTATAAGTGTGGTTATTTGTTTATTTTAATAAGATAGATGACAGCGGACTTTTTCTTTTTCTTTAAATCTATGTATGGATTTGTATTTTGATTTGTGCTTAGTGATGTCATGTAAAAGAACATGGTGATAGGCTTTATGTTTTTAATTAGAGTCAGCTGATTGTATTTAAATGAAAGAAATTTGTATGTTATTTGTCTGAGGAAGTCTACTACTGTGGAGACGAAAAGCGCTTTACTTTAATAAACCGGTGTTGATATATGTGTTGTGGTTCCAGTGGTCGTTCTTGGATTTTCAACTTTCTAAGTTTGTAAGAGCAATACACAGATAATGGTGCAGAAAGCAATGTGCAACCCCCTACAGTAAATAAAAATAAAACACATCTATAATTTTATTTCTGTCCGCAATAAAGTTTAAGTGTAGCTGAGCGAGAGTGCATGTCATGCAGCTATGCTCAGCCTAGCTTACACATCCCAATGACCTAAATAGAAATATACAGCCAAAGCAGTGTAAAGTGAAGTAATGAAATGGTTAGAGCTTTCACTTAATAAGCAGGCAGTTGTGGTTTGATTCCCAATTCAGTCCATTCCTTTTTATCTGTTAAAAAAGTATGAAAATATATTTTGTTATCAGTAGGTAGTGAATAATATATATATATATATATATATATATATATATATATATATATATATATGTTAATCAGGGTAGTGTAGCAGGTCCAAATGTGAGGTGTCAGTGTAGTACACATGTGAAACCCCATATAAACACGAGTGTCCCATACAGCATACCCACAAAAGAATGTATTGTAATGGAAGCACATAGGGGGATGTAATGGAAGGTAAACATACGTATCATAATATGTCATTTATAAGGAATCAACCCAACAATGCTGATAGTCTGTAAAAGGAAAGCTGAACAATGCTAACTTGTGCTCAGCTATGCTTTGCTAGAATAAGCATTGCTTATACATAAATTCTAAGCAAGAACTAGTATAGCTAAGTGGATTTGCACTCTGGTAAGCAGTGCATAGCATCTACCCCTCTAAGCAGTGCTCAAACCAGCTAAGCAGGTTTGCCCAGTTTTTAGCTTAGCTTAGCATATTCAAAACGATCCAATCACAGCAAAGGGAGGGATATTAGCTGTATTTAAACCTTGCAGGTGGGAATACAGCTCATAACCAGTTGTAGCTCCCCACTGTAGGCAGTGCTGGCTGATGGAGAGGGTATGCGCTTTTGGGCACAGCACTAGGGCATACAGGAGTCCAAGGTCATGGCACCAGACCCCAGCATGTTTGGGACCCACCCCAGGACCTCCTTGTCCGCTGGTCCTGCACCACCTTTGGGTAGAACCATCTTAAGGGATGGAGGTCATCCACCCCAGGCATGAGCATGGACAAGATCCTCTCACCCAAAGCCAGGTCTGGGGTCTGCTGAGTAGCAGCTCTACAAAGAATTGGGAGGTCTGCTATGCCAGCCTGAGGGCCACATGGTGAATTTAGAGGGTCAGCTTGCCCCTCCTGCTCAGCCCCCAGCACAGCCACCTTTGGCCTGTGAAGGTGCAGTGGTGACTGCCCATGGGTGTTGACCTCAGTCCCACTGTATCCATTTGGGGGCGTGTGTGCTTCTGATTACCAAACAACCCTCCCTGTCCAAGGTGTTTACCCCACATGTGTCATATGCTGCCCCTGTATGCTGTCTTGTCTGTATTGTCTGTCTTCCTACACAACCTACCTCCCCAAATATACCTGCTATCCTTCCCCAACATCCCACTCTCACCTTAGAAAAAAAAAATGGGGAATCTGTTCCCCCCCAAAAATGTCGTCCCATACATAGCTGTCCATTTCGCACATGTATCCACTGAACATATGTAATCTGGTCTAATTGGCTTCCCAACACATTATTGTTGTCCTCTCCCCTCTTTCAGGGTTTGAGTGTCCAAATTTACCTCCAAATTCAGTATATATGCACATCTGTTGCTGTAGAAGAAATGGAAAGCTATGAACCTTCCCTACACCCATCCTGCACATTCCTAGCTATCTTTCATATTGTTTTTCCCTCTTCATGCCCCCTTTTTCACCACTGTCTTATCACCATTTTTTCTTTTCTTTTAAAGAAATTAGAGTGGGGGTAAGTGGGAGTAAGCAGAAGTAAGCGGGCGTAATCCTATTTCTGCAGTGCTAAGCGATGCCAACACAGATTAAGCACTTTTAAGGCTGCCTGTCAGCATAGTTAACCATAGTTTAGCATTGCTTACCGCCATGCAAACCTGTGCAAACCCACTTACAACTGCTTAAAATGCCTTAATCACTCTGTATCCAACAGCCCTTGTTTGTCCCAGCAACAAAACAATCAGCCTTTGCAAGTCTTGAACCCAGGACACTGCACACTACATGCACAGCAATTTACCACTAAACCATCGGAGCTGTAGGTATGTTGGATGTTTATTCAAATATATCATTCAGTAGAGTCATTCGACAGTAGGGAAAAGGTTTGTTAAAATTAGTCAAGTTTTGTACACACACACACTCACACACACACACACACACACACACACACACACACACACACACACACACATGCGCGTGCACACACACACACACACACACACACACACACACACACACACACACACACACACACACACACACACACACACACACACTTTTACATTTGTCAGGGCTGTGATGACAACTCCTACCCATATATTTGTTGCTACTACATTGTTATTTATTTATTGGACATGCCACAGAGGTTATGGGGTGATACTTGTCCTATGGTACTACTAAGGAGAAGGACATCACTAAGCGGCAGTAAGCAGAGGTATGTCATCACTGTGTACCCAACAGCCCTTGTTCTGCCCAGCAACAAAATGATCAACCATGCCAGTTCTTGAACCCTGGACACTGTACATTAGAGTCAGGAAACATACCACTACACCATCTGAACTGCAGGAATCAGTCTGCTCATGTAACATTATTGAAAAAGCCAGTAGTCCAAGGTCTTGGACCCAGGAACTTGTACACTCACGTCAAAGAACATACCACTACACCATCTGAGCTGTAGGAATTACTCTTGTTTTTGAAAACATATTATGCAATAGAGGCATACAACAACAGTGAGAAAGCTCTGGGGAAACATTCATGTGTTGTATATAGACATATATATCTATGTCTCTCTTCCTCTCTCTTTATATATATATATATATATATATATATATATATATATACCCATATATGTACACACACACACACACACACACATATATATGTGCGTGTGTGTGTGTGTGTGTGTGTGTGTGTGTGTGTGTGTGTGTGTGTGTGTGTGTGGTTATATAACATGCAGTGCAGCCATACCTCAGAACCATACCTATCAACCTGTTAGTGCAACACTAATGAACAAATGGTGTACAAAGGGTGGAAATTGGGTCACATATAGGGACATAATCAGAATATTGCTGTAATAGCTGAACAGTTATACAGCAACAGGGTGTGTATCAGCAGACCCATATGAATCTTATGAGGATGGGAACTCACATGTATGTCATTATTCACTGACATAAATCCTTGGATCATAATAGTATTTCCCAAACACAGGGAAACTGTGGAATGGAAACAAAGTATGGGCCAAACACATGGATAGTCTGCAAACAGCCTGGCAGTGGAGAGGTATGCTCACAACCCTTTAGTGTAATGATTCTGGAACAAGCCAGAGAAAGTGGGGGGACAAAGGCATGTGAATAGAGACATAACCACATAACGTGAGTAGATAAATTGAGAAGGTTGTTGTAATAACACTATTACTGCTAACATATATTAACAGAAATATCACCCTAGTGCATTTTTTATGCAATGTCCTGAAGACAAAATTACCACCATGACAGATACAAGCAAGCATAATCTGAGGATTATGCAACTCAATGCTACAGGTCTAAATCTCAACATGTACTGTCTCAAACCACTCCTTAACATGGACAACATTGACATATATGCGGTAACAGAGGCCTGGTTCAAGCCTCCAGAGAACACCTCTCTGCTAACAGGCTATACCTCATACCACACTTTTTTATGTGGTGCATACAGATTGTGGTTTTCCAGCTGTGGCATTTGTAACACTGCTGGCCAGACATGGCATTGTCAGTCAGGCAGGGATTGCCTGTAAGTAGCCTAGATGTGACTTGGAACACTTGGAGGTTTGGGCCTCTGTCCATATCAGACATGCATAGGGACCTACATGTGAGGTACACTTGTAGCCTACCCAGTTGTTGAAGGTGTCTAGTGAGTTACATGGCTAATGGGCTATTGTACCTGCTGATTGGCCTAATGAGTGTGGAGTAGAGGGAGACATTGACCTCTTTATTCCTGGATGATACACCCTTAGTTATGCAATGTGCCACATGGAAGGACTTTCTGTCTACAGTGGCAATGTGGTGGTCAGAAGAGAGTTTGCTGTCAAGCTGTGTTCACAGTCTTCCTATCAGGACATCTGTGTCCATTGGACTACCATCGATGTGGTCACTTGTGGACAACACATTGATTCAACAGGTGATTGAGACACATTTCTTAACATTGTCACTAAGGCCAGTGTTTTGACGACAGTTGGAAGTGTCAGTGGTGACTTCATGCAGGATGTACACATGTTCTGGGGATGTAAACATAGCCCCCAATTAACAATTGTCTGCAAACATTTTTAGCCGCTGGATGTCAGAGGCACAAATAACAAACAAGAGTGGACCTAGGACAAGATCCTGTGTTACTCCACTCATGACTGTTTGGTAGTCTGACATGCAGTCTGCTGCTTTCACACTGTGGGTTCCATCCGGGAGCCAGTTTGCAGACCACTTAGTAACACAGGGATTAGTGAGTAGATGAGTGTGTTTGACTGTGATGCCTGAGTGTGGAATGGTATCACAGGACTACAAGGGCCACATATCTTGTTTTATACTCCATGCTGTTACATAGCTATTTCACATGACAAACAGATTATAGGACTGCAGAGTGTCCACAGCTACCACAACAGGGGGCCCTGTACAGTGGTCATTTGGTAGTGTACTGGGTGAACCACACAAAAGTGTAACAAAACCCACCCCCCAATGGATATGGATCACAATGTTAACGACACAACCACAGACACACATACCCATCAGGGATGAGATTCAAACCCCTACCTATCTAGTTATTGTTACTGCAGTGTTATGCATTTATCAGACACGCCATGGAGCTTATATGTTTGAGAGAGGTCCAAGGATATCTTTAAAGGTGAGTGACATCAGCAGCAGTGCTAAAGGAGAGGAAAGGGAAGTCTAGTAAGTGAGAATTGCCTCAAAATAATGTCTATACAAACACACACACTCTCACACAAACAATTTACATTTGCCTGGACTGAGATTAGAACTCCTACCTAAGTAGAGGAGTGCATCGGGAATAGGATACACAGTTATCACAAGTGCCATGGGGCTAATAGGTCTGAAGGCTGCTCTAAGTGATCTTTCAAGGTGACTGACATCAGCAGGAGTGCTAAAGTAGGGCAATGGAAACTATACTGAGTGTGAATGGGCCCAAAATCTTTAACCTACAAAAAAAAATATATATATATGTATGTATATATATATATATATATATATATATATATATATATATATATATATACACACACACACACACACACACACACACACACACACACACACACACACACTTAGCAGAAATCATATTAGAACCCCTATCTATGTAGTTATTGGTATTATGGTGTTATGAAGTTACCACGCACACCACAGAGCTTATAGGTTGGAGAGTCTCCCAAGGTACCCACATATGGTGCATAGCATCAACCGCACATGTATAGTATGTCAATGTTAGTTGTACGGGGTGAGATTGGCCTCCAACTTGTTTCTGCTGGATGTGTACACACTCACAAACACTTTTATACACACTAATGCATGCACACACATTTGACAGTACTGGGATCCATAGCTGCAATGCTACATAGCTGTGTACTAGGCAGATGGCCATGGAGCCTTTACATGGTAAGCCATGGGACTACCCTGGTAGCATGGGACCTGACAATACTATTCAGTGTGCCTACTGAGTATAGTCACTGGGGTGGTCACCAGGGTGGTTATCCTATTCCCGATACACTCCTCCAGATTTCTGTTGGAGATGTCCAGTGATATGGTCTGCTTGACATGTATGTAGCATCTAGTCTGTAGCATGGCCAGTGTTTGTGTTGTGAACCTACCCCTCCAGCATGCACTGTTGATTGTGTTAATGGGGTTGATGTCTCTGGGTCATGGGGTGTAGACAGATTGGTTTCCTCAGATGTTGCATTCATGACAGAGTTGGGTCGGACATGGCTGTGTAAGTCAGGCAGAGATTGCACCTACATAGCCAATATGGGATAGTGATTATTTGCAGTTATTGGAGTCTGTCCATATAGGGCAGCTATCGGAATCACAGGCGAAGCAAAACTGGTGAATAACAAACAACGGCTAAGACACCTTGCTCCAGCACAAAAGAAACGATCTTACAGTTGTTGAAAAGCTTCGAATAGCAAAACACTGGTATATAAACTTAACGCAACTTTATTGTTAAAGCGTTTTCGCCGTGTACACTGACACAGCTTCTTCAGAGAAACAAAACACTTCTCTGAAGAAGCTGTGTCAGTGTACACGGCGAAAACGCTTTAATAATAAAGTTGCGTTAAGTTTATATACCAGTGTTTTGCTATTCAAAGCTTTTCAACAACTGTAAGATCGTTTCTTTTGTGCTGGAGCAAGGTGTCTTAGCCGTTTTTTGTTATTCATATAGGGCAGCTATGTAATCCCTAATATCCTCCTTGTGAGGTATATTTGCAGCCTCTCCTATTGTTGCAGGTATCCAGTGGGGTACCTGACCAATGGGCCATAGCACACATTGACTGGCCTAATGAGCTGAGAGTACTGGGAAACACTGTCCTTTTACATCCTGGATCCAACACCCTTGGTCAGAGGAGGTGACACGTGGAGGGACTTTTTGAAGACAGTGGTACTGTGGTGGTCAACAGAGAGCTGACTGTCAACCTGTGTTCCCAGTTCTTATAGGTTCATAGGTTCATAGGTTCATACTAGGCTATCTGCCCTAGGGCATTTATAAGCCTAGCCAGAATGTGTTTGGCTTTCGCCACCCATTTTAAATTTATTTTGCTATGCCCTTTTTCGAGGTTAGTATACTGTGCCTCTGTCTAACAGTGACACAGAAGTGATACCCGGGGTAAACCTACGATTTCCCATCCACTCATCAAGATTCCTCTTGAAGAGAGTCAATGAGGGACTCTGCCTAACCTGGACTGGGATTTTATTCCAGAGTGAAGGGAGCCTCTGGGTTATGAATCTGTCCCTCCAGCATGTCCTATTTATTTCAGTGCTGAGGTTCAAGTCTCTCGGCGTGGCTCGATGGGATTTGGATTTTCTGAGGTGCAGCATGTCCATTAATTCCGGGTTGGACATGGCTTTATACGTCAGGCACAGATCGTCTCTGAACAGGCGGTATGCCACTGAGTAGAGCTGGAGTTTCTTTAACCGGGCAGCATATGGCATCTGTTTGAGCCCTTTGATCCTCTTGGTGAGGTACTTTTGGGGTCTTTCCAGTTGCTGCAGGTGTCTGGTAAGGTACATCCCAAAAGGGGCATTGTACTCAATTATGGGCCTGATGAGGGATGAGTAAAGAGGCACGATGACCTCCCCTGATCTAGATGTGAATCCCTTCATGATTAGGTGGGCTATATAAAATGTTTTTCTAACCACTTTGGCCACGTGGTTGTCAAATGAGAGATTGCTATCAACTTGGGTCCCCAGGTCCCTAATTACTTCTTCTGTACTTAATGGATTACCACCTATGTGGTAATTTGTGGGCACTTTGTTTTTGCCAAAGGGGATGACTATACACATTTTGGCATTTAGCTTGAGGCCATGGCTCTGGCACCAATTGTCTGTTTCTATGAGGCCCTTTTGGAGGATGCTTGTGTCGGCTGGAGAGTCGATTATGGCGCCCAGTTTGCAGTCATCTACGAACTTGGTCAGCCACAGTCCTTCCGTGTTGGCCTGTACCTCCGAGAAATTTATACCGAACAAGAGAGGTCCCAGGACTGAGCCTTGTGGGACACCACTTGTAACTGGTTTGGAGTCTGACATGGCTCCAGCAATTCTAACCATGTGGGTTCTGTCCTTGAGCCAGTTTGCAATCCATCTAGTGACATAGGGGTTTATATTTAAGCTGGTGAGCTTATCTATAATGCCCGAGTGGGGTATTGTATCGAAGGCTTTTGCGAGGTCCAGGTAGGCTGTGTGGACCACCTTCCCCTCGTCAATGGCCTTGGTGACTGTTTCAAAGAAATCAACCAGGTTTAAGAGGCAGGATCTGCCCTTAACAAAGCCAAACTGGGTAGAATCCAGTGTTTGTAGGCCCCCAATATCTTTATTTATGAGGTCCATGATGATCCTTTCCATAGCTTTGCAGACCAAGCTAGTCAGGCTTATGGGGCGATAGTTTCCAGGATCCGTTGAGGCACCACCTTTATGGAGAGGGACCACTGTTGCTGTTCGCCACTCTTTGGGCACATATCCTGTAGTAAGGCTGAGATTGAACAGTAGTTTACACCAGTGTTCAGTGGTCTACCATCAACATATTACTTTATGGGAACCATGTTGTACCCAAGGGGGGGTGGCCGCACATAATCTGGCATTGAGCTAATGTCCAGGGTTCTGACAACAGTCATAGGTCTCAGATTTTGCATGATGCCAACATCACATGGGTGAGTAATGATAGCACCCACCTTACAGTTGTCTGCGAACATTGCCAACCAGGGTGCTTTTGTGTTGGCCTGCACCTCAGAGGTGTAGACCACAACCATGAGAGGAACCAGGTCCACACCATGTGGGACTCAACTCATGTCTGGTCAGCAGTTTGACATGGGGTCCACTGCATTCACACTGTGGGTTCTATCTGTGAACCAGTTTGCAGGCTACCTACTGATATGTGGGTAGATACCTACCTGGGTGTGTTTGTGTATGATTCCAGAGTGGGGAGAGGTATCCCAGGATTAGATGTGCTGCCTATCTTGTCATATATTCCATACTGTCACATAGTCATTGCACATGGCACAACACTTTTAGGGCTGCAGATTGTCTACACCTACCTCTACAGTGGTTGACAATTGTTGGCCTTGTAATATGGAAGTTGGGATGTACACTGGGTGGGCAATATAATAAATTAGCAAATTTCACCCCCATGGTTCCTCTTCTTACACAAACATGCCACCACCCACACAGAATACTGTTATCTCACAGTCACCCACACTTGTGCCAGCATTGAGATTAGAACACCTAGCTATCTAGTTATCACTACTACAGTGTTATGCATTTATTGCACGTGCCTCAGAGCTTATAGGTAGAAAGCATCCATACATACTTCCAAGGTGAGTGGCATCAGAAGCCCTTGTAAAATATAATACTTTGAAATATACTGGCAGTGGATGGACACAAAATACTTTCACCTACAGATATACACACACTCATACAAACAGGCATATGTTTCAAATTGCCAAGACGGGGATTAGAACCCTGCCTGACTAGTTTGCTGCACTATAGTAATATGCAGCTATTGCATGCGCCACAGAGGTTACAGGGCTGTGAGCTGGCCAAAGGGATCTTTCACAGTGACTGACATCTGCAGGACTGCTAAAGTAGATCAATGGGAAGTGTACTGAGTGTGAATGGGCCCAAATGCTTTAACCTACAAACCCATAAAAACACACACACACACACACACACACACACACACACACACACACACACACACACACACACACACACACACACACACACACACACACACACACACACACACACACACACACACACACACACACACACACACACACAAACATACTTAGACATTTACAAGGACTGAGATTAGTACTCCTACCTAACTAGTTATTTATACCAGAGTGTTACACAGTTATCAGATTCACCACAAAGCTTACAGGGCTGTGAGTTGGCCAAAGGGACCTTCCAGGGTGACTGACATCTGCAGGACTGGTAAAGTAGATCAATGGGAAGTGTAATGTGTGTGTGAATGAGCCCAAAAGCTTTAACCCACAAACACATATATACATACACACACTTTGACATTTGCAAAGACTGAGATTAGAACTCCTACCTAACTAGTTATTTATACCAAAGTGTTACAGAGTTATTGCATGCACCACAGAGCTTACAGAGCTATGAGCTGGCCAAAGGGATCTTTCAGGGTGACTGACATCTGCAGGACTGCTAAAGTAGATCAATGGGAAATGTCCTGAGTGTGAATGGGCACAAAATCTTTGACCTATAAACACGCACATTTTTATATTTGGCAGGACTGGAATTACAACTCCTATCTAACTAGTTTGCTGCACTATAGTAATACACAGTTATCTCACATGCCACAGAGCTTACAGGGCTGTGAGCTGACCAAAGGGATCTTTCAGGGTGACTGACATCTGCAGGACTGCTAAAGTAGATCAATGGGAAATGTCCTGAGTGTGAATGGGCCCAAAAGCTTTAAGCTACAAACACATATATACATACATGCACACACACTCTTTCACATTTGCAAGGACTAAGAAAGGAACCCCTAACTAACTAGTTATATTTTTGCTAGAGTGTTATGCAGTTATCACTTGTGCCACAGAGGTTATAGAGTTCAGGGTTGCCACAAGATACATTTAAAGTGACTGGCATCTGCAGGACTGCTAAGGTTGGGCAATGGGATGTGTAATGGGTGGTAAAAGCCTATTTCTGAGATCTTACAGACACTTCTGTAAGTGTAGGAGCATGCCCAGTGTGACCTTCTATAGTACATGTGGGACTCCATTCCAGAGACTGTTGTACTCCAGTCCAGGGATTTTTGTGCTACAGCCATACATCTCTGCCTGTTAGCACATGATATCTGTGGACAGCCCTATTTCAATGAGGGAACTTTAGGCCATACATAGGGTGATTTGTGACTATTTCTCTTATTACTGTATGGGGTGCTAGAGTTAGAGAGTTTGTTTTTGCATACATTTTATCTGCCATATTTGATGTTTGACACTGTATTTCTTGTTTCAGTACCTCCAGACATACCTCCTCAGATCATCACAGTGATTTACCAGAAGAATATAGCCTGGATGATGCACAAGCAATTATTATGGGCCAAATGCTAGGCATTATTGCACAATCCAGCCTGTTGAGATGTGCAGCTACAGACAATTGACTGCTGATACTGTGGAAATGGTCAAGCACCTTGTTGATATACTAGGATGTGGGGATCTGTGTGCATTTCTGTTTTGGCATGGCTTGCTTACCAGTCCATGGTTGAGTATTATGAGTCAGGCAGGATCAGGGTGACAGGTGGGCTCCAAATTGATTTGTAGAGGGCAAGATATGTGTTGGGCGTGGCAGAGTCAGATATGATGGCCTGTCACTAACTCCAGTTTTCATAAGGGTGGTGTGAAGGGTTGCCCACATTGTGTATCTCAGACTGTTTGACCAGACTGGAGGTGTGTGTCTGTCTCACATATATGTATACCCCACATCATTTGGCTTGGCCACCCACATTTTGGAGTCATGTGGTTGCATGGGATGAGTGATCAGGGAAGGCTTGTTGTGTTTTTCCCCATGGCTGTGGGACAGGTTTCTGTGGGTGCAGACATGTCACCATCTTCCAGGGCTGGGACTCCCTGCAATAGGTGCATTCCAGTGTTTAGACTCCTAGCCATACCTCTCAACTGTAGAGGGTTTCACTTGAATGTGCAGATTCATGGCTCATATATATGGTCAGTTACCCAAGCAAGTGTGGTTTTCAAGCTAGTGTTTTGCAACTCACTCAGGATTGGAGTCACATATTATTCTCCATGAAACTGCAGTTTCTGACTTCATACCCTTCAGACATTCCATGGTATTAAAACACTTTTTCACTATATCAGCTTTGTTACATCATTATTGCAGGTTTTCCCCTGTGTCCTTCTCTTTGGACCCTTATCAGCCCATTATTTGTGGTTTTGTCCAGATATCTGGGTCTCTGAGTTTGGGAGGTATGCTCCTAGCATTTAGCAGCATGGCCTTTCCTTCCATTTTGTTGTCTATGTTATGCTGGTGTTATGGACCCCATGACACTCCCTAACTGGGCACTGTGGGTGAAGCATAGGCCTTTGGCAGAGGCCTGTAGGCCAGGTGTGTCATATGCAGCCCATCTGTATCAAGGCAGTGCATTCTGATGAGGATATGTTCTCAGGCTACAGGGCAGAGGACACCCCTGGGATGGCACCAGTATGTGGACTGAGCATTACTGACACTTGCCTTCTGTTTGTATTGAGCCATCACTCTGGATGACAGCTGTGTGCTGCTTACAGCTAGGGACATGTTACTGCATTTCTATGGGACTGTGCGGGGGCACACCTATACACACTACACATTTGCAGAAGCTGTGCTGATATTTGCTTAACATTTTGGTCACATTTAGCATAGTGGTGTGCCCTATCTTTGAGACTACAGGCATAACAGTATCAACCACAGGTCAGATTGTTCTGCTATACACATGTTTAGGTTTGGACTTCTTAGCTTTCAGAGCCATGCTGCCACTGCCAGAGCTCCTGTGATATCACAGTTGTAAGTCTGTAGGTGGGGATTTCATGGATGTCACCATTTGGTGTCTTTTGCCACACATTTCCATATGGTTTTCTACAGCTGATCTGCTGGGTGAGGCTTGAGTTGAGTGTGGGACCCCCACTTTGACATCCATGCATGTGACTTATGACCCCCCAGTTATTTGGCTCAACACATATATTGCAGTTGCATTTCTAATCTACAGTGGTACTGTATAGTGTGGGTATGCCAGTACTGGGCATACACTTCCTGCTGTCCCACATACCGTTCAGTTGTCTGGTGCTATCCCAGTAAGCCACCCCAGTCCCTTGCATGCTTGCAGCTATACCATAGATATGCTATCAGAACATTCTACTCCATTCATTCATTGTTAAGAATACTGACTTACCTTGTGCCTGAGGCAGTTGTGAGGATGATGCATGAGGGCTGACTATGTCGGATGCATGCAGTACACTGCTTATACATGGTAGGGTATAAGTGGTGTGATGTTTGGCATCCATTTTACTATGTGTGTGAGTCGGAGAGAGATATCAGTCCCTAGGTCCCTACAGTGTCAGTGTATGTGCTATGCGTTGCCTCTTTGCCAAGACCAGAGCATACTGGGCATGCCTCCGTCTGCCTACAGGGGCAGCCTCAGGATGTTCCTCCTCTGAATCACTCTGTGCCTGTGGAGGCCTTGGCAATGTTCGGGGGCTGTGTGGCCCTTCTCCATTTTGTTCCTGCTGCAGCTGTTTCCGCAGGATCATATTGAGTAGCATGGCACATTCTATGACCATGTGTGCACATGTGGCTGGAGAGTACTGCAAGGCACCGCTGGATATGTCAAGGCAGCAGAACCATGACTTGAGCAACCCAAACACATGCTGGATAATGATCCTGGTTTGTGTGTGTGCCTCATTATGGCATTCTTGTGTGGGTGTGTGTGCATTTCTGATGGGTGTCATCATACACAGCTCCAGTGCGTAGCCAGCATCCCCCACTAAATGAACATACATGATGTCCCCCCTGGCAAACCACTGATACAGCTGTGAGGAATACCAGATGTGGGAGTTGTGATAGCTTCCAGGGCAAGCAGCACACACATTCATAATAATACCCTGGGCAGCACACACTGCCTGGCAGTTAATGGAGTGGACCCCCTTGAGGTTTATGTAGACCCTACCCCAGTCACCAGGTGGTAATTTGATGTGGATGTGCGTGCAGTCTACCTCCGGGTAGTCTGCTACATGGTGGAAGAGACGCATATTGCCAGTCAGTTCCTCATGGGTGCTGGGGAATATAATGTGCTCCACAGCATGAGTTTGCATGGCATCCAGGAACTGGTGGAGTATCCTGGATGCAGATGCCTGTGAGACCCCCATGATATCCCCAGTTGCTCTTTGGAAAGTACCTGTTGCTAGTATTCTTAGAGCTACACATACCTTGATATCCACTGGGATGGGTTCCCCTCTGTTTGTTCTAGATGTGAGGCGAGGCTGGCATAGCTCCAGAATTTCTGCAGTATGTCTCTGTCCACCCTGTAGCGCTCTACTATCTCCAGATCATGAAGTCCCTGGTAGGTTACCCTGGGCCTGAACATGCTCCTCCTCCTAAGTCTGGAGTGGTTGTCAGCATTCTCCTCTTCACCACCTACAGTCTCTTGCACATACTGATGTATAAGAGCAACAACAGCCCCTAACATTTTGTTAGTTTTGTCAGGTAAAATTTCCCCATCTGTGTACACCGGTGGTGTAGAGTTTGTGGGAAAAAACAGACTAAAATGTGATTGCATAGTTTATAGTGGTGTGTTGCAAATACTGCCTGTGTGATTGGCTGAGTATGATACATTCCACCTACCAGCTCTAGTACTTGTATTTGAGTGCCTCTATTCTGCTATTTCCCTTTTTTTTCTTGTCCCACTTGCCATTTTCTGTATTTTTTTATTTTTGAGGTTTAAATCTCGGTGCGCACCACGCACACCCATTTAGGCAAGGTAAACAAAGCTATACAGCCTTGGACACACACCCTTGCTATACACAGTGCTGCCATTTCCTGTGTTTTTATTTTTCAGGTTAGTTTAGATCCCAGTGCACACTGCGCAAACCTGTTCAGTGAGTGTAAACACTGCTGAAAAGGAAATGGCCTGCCCTGTCTGCAAACACGCTTAGCTAAGCACAGCTAAGCTAAGTAGGACACCCCATGCTTAGCTATGCACAAACCCAGGCAACAGAGCTCCAATGTGCTTACAGCAAGCATGACAGACCCCTTTTTGATGTCATTTATTTCTCATGCTTATACGGCCATATTAGAGCACCTACACAGTTAGGTGCATTCTGACAATTAGAAGAAACTTGTGATTCAGTAAGATTTCCCTCATTTGCATAACCCACTGCCTTACTCCATAATTACTGCACTCACACTGAGCCTTTCCCCTCCCTTAGCAACCACTGTTCCATGGTATTGTTTTCATTCTGCATGCCATTGACTATAAGGGCAAAATGCAGATTTCCCTGAAAATTGCTTTTTCACATTATTTTTAATATTTTCGTCATGATCCTGTTTGCGTGCTGCTGCCCTACGTTTAAATGGCCAAGATCGTCCAAAACAAATAAAAGTTTTATTTTTTTAAATTTAAGCTATTTTTTATGACAATGGCCATATATTTGGCCATTGGCATGCCTACTAAATATAATACATGCTTTCTTTCAAGCTGTCATGCCTCCGTTTTGTAATTTGCAGAAATGAATTCAGTTAGTAACTGAATACATTTCTGCAGGTTACACTATTCCTGCACAGACACCTGCCTGCTTCCTGGGTTGCTATTTCACCTCAGTTGCATGTTTTTCACCAGCAAATAAGGTAATTAGCATATAGCAGTGGTATCCATGCAGGAATAGTGTAGGAGCGCTCGTGCACATCCCGGGAGCTTGATCCTGGATCGCTTGTCAGTCATATTGAGAGCAGCAGTTCTTGCACTATTCCTGCACTCCATGCAGAGCTTGCTGAATCTGGGGGTGGCAGTAGATATGTTCGTATATCCTCTCTTTGAGAAATCTCTCAGTTTTCCCTACATAAAATTTAAAACATATCCAACATATATCAATGTATATATCTCCCTTGGAATGACAGCTAACATAAACATCCAATTTAACATAGCCATAACCTTTTACTTTATCACAATTACTTTCTAATAAAAGGGGACATTGGGGACATCTACCATGTCTAAAAGTCCCTTTCCTAGTAACACTAAGTTGTGAACATGTGTTACTTGTGTCTCCCATTCATTCAATATAGTTTTTAAAACACCAATCCCTCCTAAAAACTATATGGGGATTGTTGCCAAGTGCCTCGATTTATCCATCTTAATTTGAACACTTTCCAATTCCTTCTTACTATTTGAGAGATAGCCTTACTATCCCCATTGCATGTGAGTATTAGGCTATGGTTATAGTCACTTGTTTTTCTACTGCTATTCAGGTCTACCTTAGAGGGTGCTGATTCTACTAAGAGGGGAAAATACAACCCATTTGCTTTCTTTATGTTATCCTCTATAAAAATGTTACCAAGAAAGTCTTCTGGGTGACCTCTTCTTCTAAACATAGACGAGAGATTATCAGTTTCTTTTTGGACTAAAACAGGATCACTGGTGCTTATGCTGATATTTTGAGTGGCTTGCAGTCCTGGTTACAAGGTGCTTTTCTGGAGTTGTGGTTTGTGATTCTTTGTGTGATTTGATTCCCAGTATAAATTGCTTTGAATTAAGCTTCTTCAGTCAACCCGACCTGCCAGATCAACAGCAGCATGCTAAAGTGTAATGGGGGAATAAAAGAGTTTATGCTGTGAGACGACTGCCAACTGGCATGCCTTTGGTTGCCGTTTCCTCAACATGAGGCCTCCAGCCAACACTTCCCAGACAAATATAAATGCATTGCTACCACAAATTAATATTAACTGACTAAATTAAAGTAATCAATAATAGACAGACAGACAGACTTAACTTGAAATTGAAACAAGTCAGAGTCCAGACCATTCAAGTGGATTCTAGCTGACTCATATAAATCTTTGCCCAGTTTTGTAAAGTCACTCTGCTCTATAATTTGATAACCAATAATCTTTGCTGTCTGAGCCACTTGATGGTTAATAAAGTGACTAAATATTTCTACAGCTTCCTTCCATTGAAATGTGGGAAGGGTAACATATCAAAATAAAAACAAGTCTGGATGAAGACTGCACAGTCTGTGAAGGTCATATAAAATTATAGCTATCACAATCTTCTTTAGAACCGTGTTTATGTCATTGCCCCTGAGATAGATGATCAAGGCAGTTGGCAATTTTGATTGACAGGTTAATTGATGACAGATATCCCAAAGCTAGAACATAGACAACCCTGGAAAGCCAAACCAATGGATTAACCAAAGATTCTGATCCAAAGCCCCAGTGTGCTTAGAGAGCTATATCACTGCTAGTATGGCCACTCTGGATAAAAGAGTGCTGTAAAATCCACAATACTCTCCTCCTTGTAAAACAAGATAACAAGATGTATGAGAGAAAGGCATCAGATAACCACCTCCCACTCTTTTTGAAATGACCCTTCTCTGCCAAATCAGAAGTTTGACCTATTTGAAATGAATGGGATGAATATCCAAGTATGGGTATATTTTGGCATCTAAAGGCTTTCTTCAGGGCAGTATTGCCTTTGGCCAGGGTAACAGAGTGACATGACTTGAAATGAAAATTAAGATCTGGTGATAGAGTGATTGTTAATATTCTGCATAAGATGATGGCCTAATGTACTGAACAGGATACATAGGAGTTGATCGTATACAGCCAAAGTTTTTGCCCTTTGCTGGACTGATCCATTTTGGACTTTCCTAGCCCAACTAAAACAAATTCCTTCCTAATTAAAACATTATCCCAGCAAAAAATGTGAAGAAGCTCACTGACTTTAAAGGCTTTGGTGTATAGCCACGTAAATAAGGTAGACCAGATGATGAAGGAATAAAAGTCATCAGCTGAACAATAAACCCTTTTAATAATGATTCCCAAAAGGGGAAGGCCAGTTATTTTTCTGGGATCACAGACAGCACCTCTAGTGTTTTCCCAGCCTTTCACCATTTTACCAGAGTCAGCAGCTGGAAAATCTAGATGCCTCAAAAAACAGGTCTACCAACCAAAGGCTGCTAGGTGTGTGTGTAGAGTGCTAGGTGCATCCATCAACAAACACTTTTGAGGTATAAATTGCAGTATTAATGAAAGATCCTAGTGTCTGTGGGGTTTAGGTAAATCATTGCATGAAAGACTGAAGGCCTGCAAAGATGATGAATAGGCCCTTTTGGTATTTGGAGCTCAAGACCTGAATAAGAGAGTCAAAGCTACCCTTTGCCAATGAGCCAAACATGTGAAGGAATGAGTGTCTCATGGGGTGGGGGTGGGCGGGTCCCATCTGCGAATATGAAAATAGGATAAGCTGTCAGCTATGCCATTGTCTCTTCCTGGTACATGATGATTTTAAAATCCCAATTTAATCTGTAAACTTAGCAGAACTAGCAACCTAATCACTGAATGAACCCACCTAGAGTTCAATAACCTTTTGTTAAGTGCTTTGACTGCTACTTGGCTGTCACAGGAAAAAGAAACCCTGCTGCTACAAAAATGTTCTTTCCAAATCAAAGTGGCAACCCAAAATGGAAAAAAAAACTTCTAAAAAGGTAATGTCCTTCTTTCTTTCCCTGGACCATGAAGTGGGCTACTTTGCTGCAAACCACCTCCTTGGAAATAGCCACCCATGCCTATACCACCCGCAGTGTCAGTTAAAAGCTTCATATCTACAGAGGAAACCCAAGGATTTTTGCCATAATGTGATCCCATTGTATATGCATAAAAAGAGGATGCACTTTAACAATGCTGTAAAAAAAAACAGGGACTGCCACTTTACCAGGTTTTGCACGAATAAGTAGTTCCTGAAGGATACAGAGCCTGATATGAATGAGTATCATCATGTAGAGGACCAACTCTCCTCTACAACCCTCTCAAGGTGTACTCACTTTAGCAATCAAGAGTGAGCACACTATACCAGACTCATCTAATCCTCAACGATTAGCCAGAAACTTTGACTTTTTGAGGACAAACCAGAATGCATGGCAAAATCTTGGGCATTCTACTAAAAGCTGTACTGATGATAGGTAGCCATAGCATTTTTTCAGGTACAATCTCTATTGATAATAATACACTATATGTGGTGTAAAAGGAAAAAAAAACCTACTTTCCCACTGGGATGAAACCCAGAAGAACGACACTGCAGTCTAACACCTTACTGCTAGGCCACCAAGGAATACCTTAAGAGCATTAAAAATAAAGGAGTAGATTACTGTCTATAAGACCAATACCTTACCTAGATGGTCAATGGCAGATGGCTTCATTGAGCTTCTGTAGTCTTTTTCTTTGAGCCAGCCACCAAAATGCAACTACTCAAGGATGGGGGGAGCTTTATATAATCCTACTTAGCTCCACCCATGCATTGACTGTCCCGTAGCAATTTCAATTACTTGTAAGCTATGCTTATTTTCCACAGACACTGGCTCATACAATTTCTTTGTCCATGAAGTAGCTACAGAAGTTGCTTCAAATAAAAGCTACCTTAGGACTTCCACTGATATACCATGGACCTTAACTGTGGTCCTTGAAACAGCAAAAATTAAAGTAGAACTCATTGTAATATAGTGAAACATGACTTTGGAGAAAGGGATAATATGTCTTCAAAAGTTATGCTACAGTGTACATGGTGGGACTATGTGCTGGATTTGGAAAAAAGGATAATGTGTCCTTAAAAGATATATTGTAGTGTATTCTATGGGAACATTATCACAGGTAACTAGGTAACATTTTGTATTAGCTACCTAACATTGAAGTGAAAACTGATTATTACTGCTTTAAAAAGGAAGGAAGACTGTTGTAGAAAAATTAGAAAGTTTGTTCCTCAACTATAGATTCAGAGTTGTTGAGATGGAGCTCACTTGGAAGACCCTGGAAGTGCACCAGTCAGAGCTAACTTGTGGTTTATAGTTGAAGAAATAATTTGTACTGAGCTAAAAAGGGGATCTGTTGAGACTTAAAGCCTGCAACTTTAAATACAGCCTGTTCTTTGAAGGACTGTGAGAGACTATGATATTGCTGGTGAAATGAATATACAGGTGTTATTATGTTTTGTTTCAAGGTAAGTAGGCTATTGTTGTAATTTGCCAGTAGCTCTGTGAAAAATAAACCTAATTTTTATGAAAGTCCTTCTTCTAATGTCTTCTGAAATCTTACACTGGTGGAGAATGTTGGCAGTTTTCCAGCAGTCGTCATTTTCAGATCCTTGTAGTACTTCTGCTGCTAAGGAAAAAAAAAAACATACGTGGTCTATTACTTCCCTACAGCACTGTAATTCCTGTGTTCCTGCCTTGATTTTATGGTAAACCCAGTCATGAAGGAAGTAGTACAAAGACTGATGGAGTTTCAAAGGATCTGACCAAAATCTTGTTATAGCAGCAGCTAGTTGCCTTGGCCAAAGTAGCTACTAATCCCAATTTACATGTATAGCTATGGATATCATGGGGCCACTAATAAGAAGCACACAAATAAAAAGTCCATACTAGTAATAACATACTATTCCACAAGGTTTACAGAAGCAATGCCATTATTCATTGCCAATGTTAAGGCTATTGCCAGAGCACTAGCACTGCTATTCTCCAGATCTGGTATCTCTAAGGAGATACTTACTGACCAAGGCACTCCTTTTATGCCATTGCATCAATTATGTCTCTGCTGCAAAGTGAATCATTTGAAAACATCAACTTTTGTCACAACGATTCAGACAGAAAGTAGAAAGGGTTATTGCCAAACTTAGGGAACCTATAACAATAAAAATAACCAGAGATCCTACAGAGGTATTAGAGATATTTCAGAATTTTTTTTAAAAATGTATATAAAGTAAAGAAGTGGTGAGAAAAAGCACAAATGGAAATATTTATGGGATCCATAAACAGATATACAAACTTGTTAAAAAAATGTAAGAAGAAGCAGAAAGATTTAATTGCAGATACTGATGACGATCTAACATTTTGGATGAAAATGCTTAATCTGATGTCAATAAATCAAACTCTTTTTCCTTTTCAAACTCACTACAAGCAGTTAATTGGAATTGTCTAAAAACACTACCTCTAGACAATGCAGTCTCATACTTCAACTCAACATTCTTAAAATTACTTGACTCCCAAGCTCCCTTACGGACAAAGAGAATAAAAACTAAATCAGCCCCATGGCTCTCCAAAAATACTCTTTCTACCATGAGACAAAGAGACAAAGTCTGGGCACGCTACCAAAAACATAAGACAACTCCACTCCTTAATGAATACAAAATGCTCCGAAATAAAGTAAAAAAACTCATTACCTTTGATCGACAAAACTATTTCTCTACACTCCAAAACCATAACAAAAACAACCCCCAAAAATTCTGGAAAGGGATCTCCACTCTCCTCCACCCCAGCAAACCATATACTCCTACCCCAGACCCAAATTCTCCAGATCATGATCTAGCCACCCAATTTAATTCTTTCTTTATTGACTCTATTTCCAAATTGACCTCCTCATTCTCCACCTCCTCTCTATCATCCAATACCCCCTCACCCACCCCCACTGTCTCTACATCTACACCCTACTCCCCACCCACTAACTTCACTACCCCCTCTTCTACACAAATTCTATCCTCATCAACACCTCCCCAAAATCCCCCCCCCAGACTGCACTCTCTTCTCTTTAAATCCCATGCCTACATCTACTATCAAGAAACTCCTTCAGAAATTGAAACCATGTACCAATGCTCCTGACAATATCCCTTCTTACTTTCTTAGTATAGCTGCTGAAAGTCTTGCCTACTCCATTAGCATCTTAATTAACCGTTCCCTACAAGAATGCATAGTTCCCCAAATTTGGAAACAAGCCTTTATTATACCACTACACAAAGGTGGTAACAATAATAACGTCACTAATTTCCGTCCCATAGCCATCCTGTCCCCCATTTCAAAAATCCTTGAAAAATTTGTGCAACTTCAACTCCTTCCCCACCTCCTAGACAATAATCTTATAACTCCCACACAGCACGGTTTCAGACCTAATCATAGCACCATGACTGCCCTTCTCTCCTTCCTTGAAATCGTTAATAAAGCCCGCGACTCTGGACAAATTGTTTCCACCTTACTCCTTGATCTTTCCAAAGCCTTCAATACTATCTCACACAACCTGCTCTTAACTAAACTCTCCAAACTCTACCTATCCTCCTCCTCTTTGAACTGGTTTTCTAGTTATCTATCTAACAGAAATCAAGCTGTAAAAAGGAAAAAAGCCACTTCCTCCTTCCTTAGTACCCCTACCGGAGTTCCACAAGGCTCCATACTGGGTCCTCTTCTCTTCAATATCTTTATCAATGACTTCCACAAATCAATCCCTTTCTCTAGCATCATCCAATATGCGGATGATTCTACTATCATCTGCTCTGCCTCTTCTATCACTACACTACAAAAACTTACTCAAGATGCCTTCTGTTCCACAGAGCAATGGATGCTAAGCAATCATCTAGCTCTCAATGCTACCAAGACCAAACTAATGTTATTTACTCCCTCCAAAGTTACTCCTCCCGACATAAATTCATTCGTAATTACTAGTCAAAACAACACACCTCTCGAAACAGTGTCAGAGACCAAACTACTTGGGGTCCAAATCGACAACCAACTTAAATTTAACTCCCACCTACAAACAAACATCAAAAAAACGCATCAAAAACTTGGCATGCTTTATAGACAGAATACCTACCTCACATCCGCCACTAAAATCACTCTCTCTACTTCCTTCCTTATCCCCTCCCTTCTCTATGGTGCCCCACTACTTACTAATCTTCAGTCCTCATTAATAAAACAGCTTACCTCCTGCTATAACAAAATTGCAAAATTCGCCACCAGCCATAAGTCTTCCACTCACCACTGTCTCTCCCTCCATAAGCTAAAATGGCTAGAACTTCCCAAACAACTAACTTACACTCAACTAACTCTAGCCCATAAGCTTATTCTAAACCCTTCCCTCTGTCCCTCCCTTTCCTCTGCCTTTAAAATGCACCTACCTAACAGAGTTCTAAGGTCTAATAATCAAAATCTACTAGAAGTGCATAAACCTACTCATCCCCCAGGCAAAAAACTTCTTTCCTTCAGCCTTGCTCGCCTCTAGAACTCCTTACCACCAAACATCCGCACCACCTCTAACCACTCTACCTTCAAGAAGTCTCTTTTCTTACACCTAGCATCACAGTGGGAATGCTCTTGCTCCCACCCCACATAACTAACTCTACTTAATGTCCTTTAATATCCCATCCTACTTTTAGCTACTATGCTTGTTCTCTAATTTTTATTAATGTTTTGCATTTGTTCTATTGCTAGCATGTTTTTTTTCTCTCAATGTATTAATTGTTATGACTGCTATTATATATCTGATTAGTTATACTTTATTCTGCCTACATTGTATTAATAACTTTCTGTCCCTAGACTGTCTCTGTCGAATATTATATGTACTTTTGTTTTTTTTTTTTTGAGCTTTTCTCCCCAGGACTCCATTGAAAACGGGTTATTTAAGGCCCAATGGACTATCCTGGTAAACCAACTGCAATAAATAAATAATAAATAAATAATAAATCTTGTGTGTTATATGGAGTGACCAGGTCTTCATGCTTCTTCAAAATGTTTATGGAATACTTAAATATGCCACAGTTAGAGGTAGATGAGGCTCAACAATTAACAAGTAAAATATGAACAGATGAGATAAAATGGTGCTGTATAACCAATCTGCAGGAAAGTCTTCAGGATATATGCTATTTTCGTGGAAATTTGAAATTTAGGGAGAAGTAAATGATAAATATCTGGAAGGTTTTATTTAACAGTATTTTAAATGGAGGGGAAGCATCAACATCCTGGAAAAAAAGCTGTGGTGGTTGGAAAATACATGCAGATGGTAAAAACACATTAGATCCAGTTTTTTTATGGGCTTATTTTAATTTTAAACCATGATTATAAAGTTTTTTATCTCTGTAATGGCTAAAAGAATTGCAAAGGTATTACCAAAAATTGACAGAAATGGATCAATGTGGTTTTTTGAAGATTAGGCAAACATTTGACATTAGTAAAGCAATGCAGACCCAGAGGGAAGCAGAATGTAAGAAAATACTGCCATTGTTGTTGGGTCTTGATGGAGAGAAAGCATTCAACAGAGTAAGCTTGGATTTTACAGCTGGGCAATGGAAGCATTTGCATTTCCTGATACAATAATAAGGGTAATTAGGAGGATATATGAGGGATTGTAGGCAAAAATCAAAGTAGAAGGGTTCCTCTCTGATAAGGTGTGTACCACGCAACGCTGCCTTCTTTCCACTTTATTTGTGTTATATTTAGACCTATTGGCAAAGAAAACAAGGGACTCAGAAATTCAAGGATATAAGTAGCATGGTATTCAAGAAAAGTTGGCTTTATTTGCAGTTGATATTATTTCGTACTTGATAAGAACAGAAAAGGATATCTCAGTTTTATGGAATATTCTAATACAGTTCTGAGTGGGTCTATATCATGTAGTTGAAGTATGACTACTTCGAACGTGATATGGTTGAAACCATAAGTTCAAAGTTGTTATACTTCGATTGTAAAAAAAAAATTAAATAAAAACAAAAAAGAACATACCCGAGGATTGTAAGCAGGGAGGCAAGCCCCCCTGCACCCCCCACATGTGGGGCTGTGACCCCCACCCCCCTGCTCTTTAAATGTACCAACTCTGAGATTACACTACAGTGCAATAAAGGAAATTTTCCCTTTTTCTGCACTGTAGAGCGACCTTGGTGTTGGTATATTTATACAGCGGGGGGTGTGGGGGTGCAGGGGGGCTTTCCCCATTGCATACAACCTTTTATTTTGTTTTCTTTTTTTTAAATTTTTTTACACATAGTCAAAGTTCTGTAACTTCGGACACATGTGTTCGTACATATTGTAGTTGAAGTTACGGAACTTCGACTATATGATATAGACCCGTTCTGAGTTTTCTCAGGATATAATATTAATGAAGGTAAAACAAATGCTAAAGCTGCAAACTATGTATCCACATGTGAATTGCTTCAGCAATACCCATATTTATGGGGACATGATATAATGAAGTATTTAGGAGAATGGGTTAAAAAGGATGCTGTCATGGCAGCTAAGGATATTTGGGAAGAGATTAACTGAAAGATAATAAAAAGACTGAGAAACTGGAAACTCTTGTGTATAGATATGAATAACAAGATACAGACAGTAAAATGTTTTTATTCCTTTAGTTTTATATACAGGTGATGCATATTTAGCACCTTTAGTTTTACACAAAGGTCAGGCATATTTTTTATCAACAAGATGAGATTTTGGGGATAGTAGGTTAATAAAGAGTTGAAGTATTTTATCTGGGAGGGGAAGAGGGCAATATTCATGTGGGATAAGATGAATAAGGAGGTTTAGGATTGGGTCTATATCATGTCAGTGAAACGGCATTACAGCGAATGCCATTTCACCGAAACATATAGACCGAAGTCTTAAAAGAGCGAAAACCCAATTCACTGATTTTTTTCCCAAAATATTGGTGAACCAACAAAACACAACATACCACTTAAAACATTACAAAGTGGGGGGCTTCACCCCCACACACCCCAATGTGGGGGCTGTGCCCCCCACCCCCTAACTAAATATAACAACTCCAAGATTGCACTACAGTTGGGTAAAGGGCAGTGTCATGGCTCAGGCAAAGCGATTTCTTTCCCTGGGAAAGAAATTGCTGACCTGATCTTTTGCTCTTTTCCAACTTTGCTCTATGTATGTTGGTGAAATGACATTCGCTGTAATGCCATTTCACTGACTTGATATAGACCCAGGGGGAGGATGGTCCTCCTGTTGTAGAAGGAAGTAGCAGTTCATAAAAATCACAAAAAAAACGATAGGCCAAAGAAGAGCCATAAAGATGATAGAGTGGACTATTGAGGATAATAAACAAATTATGTATTGTTACTATTATGCAAAAAGCCCAGAATTTCCAGATACAACATATATACAAAAAGATTAAGAGAGAAATTAGAGGAAAGAAAAATACTTCCATAAGAAAAACTGTCAGAAACCTCAAAATAAAACCCTGCTCCAGTGTCCCTGACAACATGCCTTCAAATTTTCTCAAACTTGCTTCTGATGGGATTGCCATTAGTATCTTAATCAACAGATCCATACAAGAATCCTACGTCCCCAAACTCTGATGCAAGGCACACATTCTACCTCTTCATAAAGGTGAAAAAAACACCAATACCTCAAATTTCCACCCCATAGCTATCCCCTCCCCAATCTCTAAGATCCTGGAAATATGCATCCATCTCCAACTTATGCCCTTCCTAACTCAAAACCATCTGTTCACCCCTACCCAACATGGATTCTGACCAGGGCACAGTACTACAACAGCTCTCCTCTCATTCCTTGACACAATCAATCATGCCTGAGATTCTGGGAATGTAGTATCCACAGTGCTCTTGGACCTCTCCAAAGCATTCAATACTGTTTCTCACACCCACCTACTGAGCCATCTTTCTAACCTTAATCTCTCTCAAAATATCCTATCCTGGTTCTCCACCTACTTCTCTAATAGATCTCAAGCTTTGAGATGGAAAAAAGGCATCTCTTCTTTTCTCCTTAACCCCACATGTGTACCTCAGGGATCCATACTTGGCCCTATGCTGTTCAATATCTTTATCAACATCTTTCACTCTGCTATTCCCAATGTAACAATAATACAATATGCAGATGACTCAACAGTAACCTGCTCTGCCACTAACCGCTCCGAACTCCTAACTAAGATCCAGACTGCCTTCACAACCACAGAGGTCTGGATGCTCCAAAACCACCTTTCTTTAAATGCCAATAAGTCCAACATATTAATATTTTTACCCTCAAAATCCTTCCCTTTTGACAAAATGTCTTTCCAGATTCTAAGCCAAAACAACTCTCCTATCGAAGTTGTTCCCCATACCAAATTACAAGGTGTTATTATAGATGAGTATCTAAAATCCGCCAACCACATACTTCAAAACATAAAGAAAACTCACCAAAAGCTGGGTATGCTTTACAGGAACAATTGCCTCCTCTCTCCCCATACTAGACAAATTCTTGCCTCCACTTATCTCCTCCCTTGCCTAATGAATGGTGCGCCCTTACTAACTAACTTGTCAATCTCCAGTCCTTCCAAGTTAGAAAACTGTTACAACAAAATTTCCAAATTTGTCGCTAATGCCAAACACTCCTCTCATCCCTTTGTAGCCCTCCACTCTCTCAATTGGCTTGAACTACAAAACCATCTGGATTACCTCCAACTGATCACAGCTAATAGACTCCTCTTCAGCACCACTAGATGCCCCACTCTCTCTAACATCCTTCCTCCCTACCTACCAAATAGAACTCTCAGATCAGAAAATCAAAACCTAATCAGCATTCATAAACCAAACCGCACACTTAGACAACTATTCGTGTCTTTTTCCCTAGCCAAAAAATGGAATTATCTTCCCCCTACTTTAAGGATACGGCAGAACCTGGAAAAGTTTAAAACACAGCTCCATTCCTACCTTTACACTAAATGGAAGTGAACAAGTATCCTTCCTACTTAAGTCATCCCTAACTCTTCTTTTCCTCCCTTTTAGCCCAATAATCTCCCTCTATTATCAAATTATAGACCTCCTATCTCACTCCATTATCCCTTAACTTTATGATCTTATCGGCAGGTACCAATTCTAAATTGCAACCATTTCATCACCTTGGAATATTTGGTGTGTTCCATCATGTGATTATGAACATGTTCTCAAAATTATAACTGTTTTACTACATGATGTTTCTGTTTTATGTTCTTTATTATCATTGTAAATATTCTTCTTTGTATTTGTATTAGTATGCAATTGCATTCTACTTGTATTTTGCATGGTGGAGCTTTTCTCCCCGGGTCTCCACTGAAAATGGGCTCTTGTTTCACAGTGGACTTTCCCGGTCATCAAACTGGAAATAAATGAATAAATAAATAAAATTAAGGAGAAAGCAGTGGAACAGGAAGCAACTGGGCAGTTGCTATATGAAGATATTTTGGAGCCTTCAACAGGAAACCAGTATAAATGTTCACTTGAAGCTGGACAGCAAGGGAAGGAACAGGAAACTGTGGAAACTCTGACACAGTCAATGTTGAGGAGTGATAGGTCACTGAGCTCCCATATGACAGAGCAACACACACACACACAGGATGAAATTGAAGAGAATGTGCCACAGGAAGAGGCTACATAACTCTCTATACAATACCCACAGGAAATGGAGAACAAAAAATGTGCCCTTAGTTTAGAAGAAAATGTGCTAAGAGAAGAGGTCCTTGATTTAATAGAGATGGATAGACATATTAAAGTCAATGAAAGAAATAGACTGCAGAAGGTCAATAAAACCCAAACAGTCAGAAGTTTGATAAAACAAATGAATACAGTAATTAGGACTGTCCATAGAAAGCCATACAATATAACAGAAGCAAACAGGATATATTACTGTGCAGCTAAATTAATAAATAAAATTCTACCACAAGAACACATGATAGTAAGGGAAAAGAAGGGGGGAATCGAATAACATCATGGAAGTATCAAATAGCAAAAACTATAAAGCAATTAAGTCACGGTAGAGTGTAGAAGAGAGAACAGACTGACAAAAATACTCAGAAAGATAAACATGATAAAAACAATGCACAGTATTATAACAGATCAGGATTTATCATGCACTATTGCAAATAATAAACTAAAAATATCATGACAGGCAGAAAATTTTAGAAGATACAGAGATAAACATTAAGGAAAAATACAAAATAAGCAATTTATTGATGACCTAAAAAAGTTTTCTAGAGGAATGGGAAACAAGGTAAAAGGAATTGAAAGACCACCAAAAAAAGAAGAAATAGATACATTTTGGAGAAGTATTTATGAAGATCCTGTGAACATAACTTCTTCTTCTTCATCTTTTTCCAGTTAGGGGTTGCCACAGCAGATCACCTGTCCACTCATGATTGGCAGTGGAGTTTTTATGGTGTCGAGTTGCCAGACCAGCACCCAACCTTCCACAGAAGGCACCCACACACACTCACTCACACCTAGGGCCAATTTGGAGTGTCCAATCCACCTACAGCATGTCTTTGGGATGTGGGAGGAAACCGGAGCACCCAGAGGAAGCCCATGCGACCAGAGGAAGGAAATGCAGACTCCACACAGAAGGCAACCCAGCTGAGGATCAAACCAGAGAACCTCTTGCTGTGAGGTGATCCTGTGGAACATAACAAATATGCTAAATGGATAGAAGAAGTCAAATAAACACTAAGAAGTTCAAAGGTACAGGATATGAAATGGGATGAAGTAACAACAGAGAAATTGAAATAAAGTTAAGAAAAGCCTCCAATTGGAAATCCCCAGGCCCAGATGCAGCACCTAACTTCTGGTTAAAAGTACTAATATCTTTGCACAAAGATTTAGCCATGAGTAAAAACTATTTCTATGCACACCCCGAACAAACACCAACCTTGCTAACAACAGGAAAAACAACGCTCCTACTTAAAAATGAACCTGCAAGCTACCCTAAAAATTATATACCAATAACTTGCCTTCCAACGACATATAAACTATACACTGGAATTGATGCCGACAGTCATAGTCATTTAGAAGAAAATTCAGTCATGGCAATAGAACAAAAGAGTAAAAAAAAGAAAGTCATGTGGAAGAAAGGATCATTTGTTGCTAAATCAAGTCATAATGGAGAACTGTAAAAAGGGGAAGAATCTAAGTATGGCATGGAATGACTACAAAAAAGCATTTGACAGTATCCCACATTCATGGATAAAAGAGTACATAAAAATGTATAAGATACACCATACACTGATCGATTACATTACAGTGACCATGAAACAGTGGCAGACCACTTTGCAATTAAGCCATGATAAAGGACAAATTATTATTCCAGGGATAAAAATTCAAAGGGGGATATTCCAGGGTGACTCTGTCACTGCTGCTATTCTGTGTTACCCTTAACCCATTAAGCTGTCTACTTAACAGCTTAGGCCATGGCTATAATTTGGCTCCCAGAAAACAACAAAGTGTAAAGACTTCTCATTTTCTCTTTGTTGGTGATTTAAAACTGTATAGTTAATCAGATGAAGAATCGAAAGCACAACTACAAGTAGTCAATACATTTTCAGATGATATAAGAATGTCATTTGGTCTTGATAAATGTGCAATAGTAACCTATAAAGCAGGAAAGCCACAGCACCAAGAAAACATCAGCTTGGGACAAGAATGCAATACAAAAGAACTTGAGCAAGAGGGATTGTAGAAATACTTTAGAAGACTTAAATTAATTCTGAAAACAGCATTGACATCTAGGAACAAAATTCAAGTTATAAACCAATTTGCTCTTCCTGCCCTAACTTACAGTTTTGGAGTGATTGACTGGTCCCAAAAGATGTTGGATTGATTAGATAGGAAACAAGAAGGATGCTTCATGCTCATCAAATGATTTATAAAAATCAGTGCATACCAAGATTATATATTCCCCATTCCAAAGAAGGTATGAGGCTCCTTAAAATTGATTACACATATAAATCTGCAATCATGGGACTGCATACATATCTGCTGACCTCGCAGGACCCAAACATAGTGAAAGTTTTGAAACATGAGGAGAATAAATCTAAGATGTTTAGTTTAGCAGAAGCATATCAGCATCAAGTGGGAATGGAAATCAAACCAGAGGAAGATAAAAATTAGGCATCAAATGAATGTGCCAAAGAACAAAAGAAAGAATATAAGGTGAAGGATCAGATGAGAAGCAAGAAATGTGTAAAATGCATAAATATAGTTGCAAATATAGAAAAATTCCTGAAAGAACCTCATGTTGATCAGGATCAAATGCAGAAATAGTTAAAGAGAGGTCAATTCAACCCAAAAGATGAAAGATTGGCGGCTCAAGACAGTGGGTTAAATACATGTTGATTTACAAAATCCATTGAACATATGAGAGAAACAGACAAATGTAGGTTTTGTAAAACAGAATTGGAAACAGTCACACACCTTGTTACTGGCTGTGACATACTAATGATAGGCATAATAATGTGGCAAGACTGCTGCACTGGGGATTGCGCAAACATTATGGTACTGAAGTGGCTGAAAAACACTGGAAACGTAAGCCACAAAGCATCATACAAAATGATGGTCTACATCCCATGGAATCACCCATTGCCAACAATTCAAAAAACAGTGTGAGAAAACCAGTCGATGAAAAGAAGACAAAAGTAGCACTGATCACTGAAATTGCTATACCCAGTGACTACAGTGTCTGACGTACAGAGACATAAAGTCATAAAATATCAGGATTTGCAGGCAGAAACATGAGCAATGTGGAAGAAAGATACCCAAACAATTCCAATAGTAGTAGGGTCTTATAAAAACAAATCTACAATCGTATTTAGATATGTTACCAATACATGTAACTGTACGAATTTCAGAAGGAGTCATTACTGGGCGCATTGCAGGTGCTACGAAGAGCACTTCTGGCTGACATTAAAGAGTGAAACAATGCTAATTTCATAAACTTTAATAGTACTTTGACTTAGGAATGGGGTCCATTCCCATCATGGTATTAGAAACACAAAAGACTTGGAGAAATTAAAAAAGGGAAATAACATTACATTCATAAAGTAGCACAAAGTGTGCTAAGAACTAAACCAACACAGGATTAAAGAAAGGAGGTTCTGCTGATAGGGATGACTGCAATTAGGGGTATAGATAATATGCAAGAGGGGGCTGGAATTTGCTGGGGTAAGCTGACAAAGGAACCAAGGTACTGGGAGCAATTAATTAGAGAGGGTAAGGTAATAGAATGGGAATGGGCCAAGAATAATTTTGGACTGCAGACTAGAGATTGCCTTCTCCATCAGGGATTGATATCAGACTGTAGATAATGAAAAAGGGTAATCCTAAGTGAAAGACCTGCACTGATTCAGTTTTTAGCTGACTCTAGAACAGAAGTTGCTGTTAAAAAAGGGATAATTAGTAGAGCATATAAAATATTGCAGGATAAATCAGAGGTCAGAAAAGAGTGTGAAGAGAGATTAGATAAGTAATTCACAAAGAAACATGGAAGTGTTTGCATTGGTACTTTTATACCACAAGCTGACTCCAAAGCATTTTCCTCAGGTAGATGGCAAATGTTGGAGATGTAATGGAAGAGAAAGAGGTACCAGGAAGCATATGTTTTTGGAGTGTAATGAGTTGGCAGACTTTAAAAATTCCTTACAGAGTACCTTGTCAGGAATACATTCCCTACAGAGTACCCTGTCAGAATACCGGGCTGATTATTTTTATACAAATGTAAGTTTGACTATGTTACAATAAAGGTGTTTAAAATAACAGAAGCATTTGAAGACATCTGTCAACCGTCTACAGACTGATGAGTACCATACCTCTCAACTGTACAGATTTTTGCAGACTGTCCTGATTTTTGCCTCATATTTTTGGTTCATTTTTTCATAAAATTGTGTTTTTCTGGCAAATTAGTAATAAATCTTTATTGATGTTAGAAAATAATGAGAAAAGTTTGAGTTTCAGACTTCATACTCTTCAGACTATTCATGCTAATGCAAAACCTGTTATTCTATCAACTTTCTAAGTTTGTATGAGCAATATTTAAACATTGTCCCTATTTTTGTGCCTTTGTCCCACTTTTGTTTATGGCTTTGTCCAGATTACTTGCTTAAGAGGTTAAGAGATATGATGAGTAGCACAAGAGATTAATAAATCATCTAATTGCATGCTCAGGAATGTTATTAATGTTATTAATGCAGATGGTAAAAGCTGGGATTAGATGTTACCAAGCTTAGTATTTGCAGACAGAGAGGCATCCCAAGCTTCAGCTAGGTTTATCCCATTTGTACTCACTTGCAACTTTTTCCACCTGGAATTCCAAAGTGCTGCTTGACACTTTTAAGAAAACTTATGAATTAGGAAAGTCACCATTTAAAAATGTGATAGAACCCCCTGCATTAGTTTGCTGGATTGAGTACTGTTAATTATACTCATAGTAAAGGAATAAATGTATAGAATCCAGGAAATGCAACAACAGATTAATATTAAGAGTACCTGACTTAGGGAATTTAACCTGACTTATCAGATATTAGCTAGAATGCCTTCCGCAGACAATACATTTCTGACCTAATGACAGGGCGTCCATTTGAAATGATAGAAAGGGTTTAGCATTGAAATCTTGAAAGTAAAAATAAAAAGGTACTTATCAGCGAAGTACTTTGCTGAAAGTACACATAACTTAACCGTCCTAATGTCGAAAATCAGCTGTTAATGCCGAAAATGTTGGACATGACAATTTTGGCATTAACAGCAATGCCACCCTTGCCGCTACTCCCTAACTAGCACACCTAACATCCAGATTATGCAGAGGGGCAAGCCCCCTGTGCCCCCCACACACTCAACTATATATTTCAACTCCGAGATCGCACTACAGTGAGGAAAGGGAAGTATTTCTCTAACCACACGGTACCGCGATCCCTGTACATCCCTTCAAATGTTATATTTGCGAATGCCCAGTCCATTTGCAAATATAACGTTCGCTCATGTAACCTGCACACATATGAAGTATTCGAACATCTGTAGTTCGAATACTTCATAGCCGTGCAATGGTACGGTGACATTTCAATGGTAAACCGATAGAAAGAATAAATGCATTGAAGTGAACTATGAGGGGAGACAACCAAGAAAGAGAAATATAGAGCAAATATATCTCTTTAATAAACTGATGCCATGAAAGGAAGCAGAGAATTCTACAAGAAGCTCACAAACCAAAACTCATACATTAAAGACGAAGGCATCTTTATCTGTGGTACAGCTTGAGGAATCCTTGTCAAGAGTACAAAAACAAGAGGTAAGAAATTTTCTCTTAAGAAATAAAATAGTGTTTTCTAAAATGCCGGGAAGAACTAAACTCATAGAACATAACATACAGAAAGTACCTGGAGTGAACATTAGACTAAGGTCTTACAGAGCACTAGAATCACAGAAACAATTAGTAAGAAAACACATTCAGAAATGCTGTAAGTGTGATAGAGAAGTCACAGCATGACTGGAGAAGACTGGTAATACTGTAAAGATTTTCAGAAACTGAATAGCATATTAAAGTTTGATCATTATCCCAAGCCCAAAATTGAACAAATTGTTAGAGTACCTAGAAAAGGCTAAGTACTTACAACACTGCACTTAATGAAGGAGTATGGGCAGATACCCCTTACCTCCTTTGCCAAAGAAAACAAAAACAGCCGTTATAGTGCCTGATAGTGTACTGCAGTACACAGTATTACCATATGGAGTACTTTCAACCCCATCCACCTTTCAGAAGCCAATGGATAACATACTGAAGCCTCATTCCCAATATATTGCAGCAGACCTGGCTGATATGGTCATTCATTCATGAGACTGTGAGTCTAACAAAAAAGGGAACACGTGGTAGATTCTGCAAAACAGGCAGGTATGATTACAAAAACTGAAAGAAAAAGTAAATTGTGCATGGAGGAAGCCAAGTATTTGGAATGTTTTATAGGAAAAGGGGTGGAAGACCACAAACAGAAAAACAAAGGAACTGGCTTGTGCCATCTTCTAAAAGATAACTGAAGGCTCATTTTGGACTAGCAGGGTACTACAGAAAGTCTGTGCCTAAATTTGTGAATATCAGATTTCAAAAAAAAGGAAAAACTTCTGTCAAGGTGCAATGATCTTTTGAGGCAGGCAAAGCATTTAATGAATTAAAAAGAATCCTGTGTTCTGAACCGGTGTAAGTAATAGCTGATTTCACTTAGGAGTTTACCCTGTATACCAACATGTCTGACTTAGGCTTGGTGAGGTGGGTGAGGGAGTCAGTGCTATCTCAAGACATTCAAGATGAGGAGCATCATGTATAACAGCAGAAAGCTGAGTCTGCAGAAAAAAGATACTCAGTCACTGAAGGAGAGTGGCTAGTAATAACATTGGTTTTCTTTGTCTTAAAGTATTCCTTGTATTGGAGGCATTTTAATTTGGTGACAAATCATACACCATTACAATAGTTAAGTAGGCACACTGATGATAAAATGAAGTTGTAAACACACACCTACATTCACGGAGGCTCTCAATAAAAATCTGCTCAAGCAACAGAGACCTCCAAAGCAGAAATGCATGCAACCTCCACTCCCCAACACAACACAAATGACACGTAGCCCACGAACTTAGTGTGCCTCTCAACCACAGCCCATAAGTCATAACAACGTACCCAACACTCTAGTCATAGGTGACTCTATTGTCAGGCACACTGATGTTCCACTCACCAGGCTAAACAAGGAGAAAGTTACTGTCAGATGCCTGTCAGGTGCCAGGATCCACCACATAATGCACGCACTCATGTCACTCCACAAGTACAAATATGACCCTGTCATTGTCCATGTTGTTGTGAATGACCTGAGATGTACCTCCCTGGACTACATGAAAAGAGACATGGAGGAGCTCTCCGATCTTGTAGCCCAGGCAGGTATGACCCTAGCCCTGAGTAGCATTCTGCCATCACCCAGAATGATACCATAGTACAAGGACAAAATGACTGACTTCAACAATTGGCTAAGCTTCTGGTGTCATTCTAAGGGGATCCAGTATCTGTCTCCCTGGGATGATATGATTGACAGACCACGATGCTTTGCCAGAGATGGCCTGCACCTGTTGCCCTTGGGATTCCGGATACTGGCCAAGGCTCTTGCCACCCCTGTAGTGCCTTTTTTAGGCAAGGTTCAAATGACAAAATCACCACCATAACAGATACAAGTAAGCACGATCTGAGGGTAATGCTACTCAATGCTAGAAGTCTAAACCTCAAAATGCATTCACTCGAGGGACTCCTTAAAATGGAGAATATCAACATCTGTGCAGTGACAGAGACCTGATTCAAGGCTCCAGAGAGCACCCCTGCATTACCAGGCTATAATTCACACCACATCTTTCAGCCACCTAACCTGGCCCGAAACACTAAAGGTGGAGTCGTGTCCATATTCATTAAGGATATCCACACCTTCAGGCTAGTTGCTCAGCATAATGAATCTGAGATTATCCAAGTGCAACTAACTCTGGGCAGGACCGCAATCCAAATTGTAGCTTGTTGCAGATCCCCCCCCATGCCCCAGGATTCCCACTCCTCATTTCTTGATACACTGGAAAATATTAGGGTACAACCCAACACCCTAATAATGGGCAATTTCAACTACCCCACCATTAATTGGGAAAACTACTCATGTACCAACTCTTTTGCTCAACGTTTTCTTGAATTCATAAATTCCAACGTCTTGGATCAACTTATCCACACCCCCACCAGGGGCAGCAATATCCTAGACCTGGTCATTACCAACATAGGCGACTGGTGTTCTACACCAGAGGTCAATTTCTTGTTGGTCAGATCTGACCACAAGCTAATCAGCCTAGACATCCACATCCCAGCCCCACCTCCCATTAGGGAAACCACCGTAAATAATTTCTTCAAAGCCAACTTCACGCTTCTTAAGACAGAAGTGGCAAACTACACAACACTCATGCAGATGGACAGTAGAGGTATGACTGCTGAATCCTACACAAATGCACTTTATAAGCACTTACATGAGTGCATGGATCGTGCTATCCCTAACAGAACCAAAATGCTATCCTCCAAAAAAAGGAAGCCAATCTGGCGGTCCTCTGCCATAAAAAACTGTACAACAGACAAAAAAAACTGTTGCAAAAAAGAGTAAAATCCCATGACTGGAAGAACTCCCTGGTCAGCCTCAGTAAGAAGCTGAGATCCCTCATAAAATCCTCCAAAGCTAGTTACGAAAACAAAATCACCACTGATTCTAAAGACAACCAAAAGCATTCTATAGCTATGTCAAGAATCTCAATGGCAACACTCAGATCTGCTCTGAGTTACACCACAATGGCACAAAATATACAGAACCAACTGATATTGCCAACATCCTGGCAGATATGTTCAGTGCTAACTTTACCCCCCCTCACCCCTTAAAGGGCCCATCTCTATACCAGAAGAATGCAAAGTTCCTGTAATCATGGCTGCACAGGTAAAAAACACACTCTCCAAAGCTATGAACATAGCATCCATGGGACCTGACAACATCACAGGCTGTGTTCTACATGAACTACAGAATGAACTGGCAAACCACCTAAGCACCATGTTCAATCATAGCCTCACCTCAGGCTTTGTGCCCACTGAATGGTGCACAGTGATGGTTATCCACTCCACAAAGGGGGAGCCACCACGGACCCCAGGAACTACCACCCCATTAGCCTAACAAGCCTGGTCTACAAGGCCATGGAACATATCATCATGGAACTTATAAACAAAGACATTGGTAATCTCCAAACTCTGGACCCCACCCAGTTCGGGTTTGTAAAAGGCAGATCATGTCTCCTAAACCTGATTGACTTCTTTGAAGAAGTCACCAAAGCCATAGATGAGGGTAAGGTGGTTCACGCAGCCTATCTAGATCTCGCCAAGGCTTTTGACACCATCCCCCACTCTGGAATTATAGCTAAACTCACTAAACTAGGTATAAATCCCTATGTCACAAGATGGGTTGCCAACTGGCTCACTGACAGAACCCACACTGTGAAAGTAGCAGACTCCAAATCTGACTTCAGACCAGTGACAAGTGGAGTACCACAGGGTTCATTCCAGGGTTACTGAAGTACAGGCTAACACAAAAGGTCTTTGGATAATGAAGTTCGCAGATGACTGCAAACTAGGAGCCATAATTGAAACTCTTAACGATGTGGACATCCTACAAAAGGGCCTCACTGAGACAGATGCCTGGTGTCAAAGCCATGGCCTCAAGCTCAATGGCAAAAAGTGTATTGTCATCTCCTTTGGTAAAAACTCTGTACCCATGAGCTACCAAATAGGTGGCAGTCTACTTAACACTGAAAGGGTGATAAGAGACCTTGGGACACAGTTGGACAATAGTCTCTCCTTTGATAATCACATCACCACAGTAGTCAGGAAATCCTTCTTCATGGCACACCTCATCACAAAAGGTTTCTCATCTAGGAAAAGAGAGATCATTGTTCCCCTCTACTCATCACTCATTAGACCCATTATAGAGTACAACACCCCATTTTGGTATGTACCTCACAAGACATCTACAACAACTGGAAAGGCTGCAGAAATACCTCACAAATACGATTACTGGCGTCAAACAGATGCCCTACACAGATTGTTTTAAAAAACTCCAGCTTTACTCCGTCGCATATCGCCTACTCAGAGGTGATTTCTGCTTAACATACAAAGCTATGTCAAACCCAGAGCTGTTGGACATGCTCCACTTAAAGAAATCCCAATCCCTCCGAGCTACATGCTCTAGGGGCCTAAACCTTGTCACCACAATAAACAGAACATGCTTGAGGGATAGATTCCTGTCCCAGAGACTTCCTATACTCTGGCACAAACTACCTATCAATATCAAACAAAGCTCCTCATTAGCGCTCTTCAAGAAAAATCTTGATGATTGGATGGGAAATAGGAAATTCACCCCATTGATCACCTCTGTGGCTCTGCTCGACAGGGGCACAGGAAAATAATTTTCTTGGGTGGTGAAAGCCAGGGTACCTTTTTGGCTAGGCTTGTATAGGCCCTAGGGCCGATAGCCTAGTACCTACCTATGAATCTATGACAGTGGGCATTATTCTTCCAGACCTTTCAATATCTACTTGACCATATGCCTGGCCTATTTATCTGAAATGCTGATGAGCTGTCAAAGGACTGCAACCTGCCATTATGAGTCCATAACATCTTTTTCTATACCAGTAAGGAAAAGCTGTAACATATCAGTTTTGGGAAAACAATATTTTGCAGTGTGTATTATGTGAACATTTTAATAGGTAGCTAGGCATCAGATAACTAGTCATGTTTTGTTTGTTAGAAGTTAAAAATAAAAATAAAGCCTTTTAACTAAGAATGTAGTTCCACAGGCTGCTGAGCTGGTAAACCATCACAGGTCTTTCAGGAATATTCAAATAAGGGATTAACCTATAAACTTTGGGATTGGCTCCTTTTTTCCATCTCAAGATTTTCCTCCAATTACCTCCCATAGACCCTCCCACCATTGTCTGTAACTGCCTTTATATAACTAACCTGTTGAATGCAATGTATTAGAACAAGAACACTCATCCATCTACCTACTTAACTGAATAAACTACTGGAAACTTCAGCACGGTGTCTTTATTTCTCCCACATGAGAGTACCAGAGAGAGAGAGATTCTCCTAAATCTACTAGCTAAAGTGATTTTATCTGGACTTATCCTTTATACTCTGTTTCTCTCTGGATTACCTCTGTTTTCTATGACTAGTAATGTGGTGGTCATTGATCATTACTACTGTGTAAAACAGGGTACCTGTTGCAGCAAAATCATAAAATTCATTCTTCAGCTGGAAGTTCAGATTGGGTGAGCTGGAGCTTGCCTGGAAAACATGAAGTATGGAGTGTGTGAACCCAGTCAGGGATGACTTGTGGATTATATTTAAAGAAATCATGCGGACTTAGAGCTGGATGATTACTACAGCTTGAGCCATTAAATTTAGATTGTTCCTGTGAGGGTTGTAAGCGACTATACAGACTGTTACGTTTTGTTTCAAGTCAAATGGGCTATTATTTTGACATTCTAGTGACTTTATAAAAAATAAACCTTTGTTTGCATAGAATTCCTATCTTCAGTGTGTCCTTCAATCTTACAATACACTAATGCAAAAATTACAGTACCTTGTATTGTTCTACTTACTCCAAAGTACAAGAGTCTTAGAATTTATATATATATATATATATATATATATATATATATATATATATGGTTTACTATCATAAATTCGAAAGTAAAAATAAATAATGTCTTTATTTTCGAATTTATGCATCGAAAATGAACATTTTTGAATAATAGTAAACTCAAAAACAAGGGTGTATTGTCGAAAATGTCACTTGCGACATTTATGGTGATATACAGCACGCCCACCCTTCCCATAATCACCTACCTACCTAACCGAACACACAGTTATGCAGGGGGGCTGCGCCCCCTGCACCCCCCACACCCCCCCTAACTTAATATTCCAACTCCGAGATCGCACTACAGTGAGGAAAGGGATGCATTTCCCTAACTGCACTGTACCGAGATCCCCTCCCATGACCGAAAGTGAGAATTGCGAATGCACAGTTTATTCGCAATGCAAACCTTCGCTCATGTCACCTGCCGTAATATGAAGTATTCGAACATCTGATGTTCGAATACTTCATAGCCGTGCAAATGCACGTCGACATAATGATAGCAAACCTATATATATATATATATATATATATATATATATATATATATATATATATATATATATATATATATATATATATATATTTATATAGCAAGGGAGAATGATGGGCAAGGAGGCAAATCTTCCCTTGCAAAATAAGTATTAAAGGTGCAACAGTGAAATCTGCTGTTTCTTGTTTGATTTGCATTTTATATTTTAAAGTGTCACCATGCAAACAAATTGGGCCTCACACCAGGATAGGGAGCCACTATTGTGATTATTTTCTGAGGATGTCTTTTCAGTTTTCACAGAGAAGCACTGCCCACCCCCAATAACTTTTTTTCTGAGTGTGTCCACATCCTATATTGACTATGGTGAACAGATATGAAGCGAAATAAATTTTACCAGTAATAATGCATTCCAGCTTGTTTCATACATACTTGGTGTCCTTGACAGTCCTCATCAACAGCCATTTAAGACAGTGTTAACCTGTTGCTTTCTTAGAAACTCTAACCCCTTCACTCATTTTTACTTTCTGACGAGGAGCACAGTTAATGTTTGACTGAGATAAAGAAAAAAAAAACTGTAAGTGACACAGACATGTACTCCCCCCCCCCACACACACACACACACAGGCATTCAAATGGTCTTACCAGAATAGTCACTATCTGACTGGTGACATCTGTGAGGTTTGACTGTAAATAAGAAAAAGGAATTTTGTCTGTAGTAAAGTATTTCAGGTTGGTTCATACAAATGCACCTGAAGGATTAGACTGGTGGCCATTTAGCAGTGATATAATGATAGTAGTGCTCATTTGATTTGACACACACACACACACACACACACACACACACACACACACACACACACACACACACACACACACACACACACACACACACACACATACACTGCTCCTACCCTAAATAATTATATTTCTCATGAGGGCATTTCTCCCAATTAACTGTGATCATTTGAAAAATTATGCCGTTAGTAATGTATACAATTCCACTGACAACCATTTTACAGTGATCAACTAAGAAAAATGTGGGTGTGGAGTTAGATGCTTGCATTCAAAATTTGTCTCACCCCATCACCAATATTGTCCAAGTTACCGCTTTCTGCCAACAAGCTCTTTTCATTATAAAATATAAATCCCTCTTTGCACAAACTGTCTCCCTTCACTATATTGCATATCCTGCTAAATATGGTCTGTTCCCTTAGTCTGAGAGTAGCCTTGTAATCTTCAGATAATTGATAAAATCAGGCATATATGTTGCTGTGCATCAGACCAAGAAAGTCTTTGATGGCCAATGCCCAAATTAAAGTTATAATTCCCAGCTTGCTTTAATAATTTTTTTAATTGTTGGTCAAACTAATATTAATTCAGCTAAATAGTTTATTTTGTCATTTTAAAAAGTCAGATGAAACACTTTCTTAACTGCAAAGCTTATGAGGCAGTTCCCCTTCTAAGTAAAAATGTGATCCCCTTTTTGATTTTTTTGCATACAAGTTACCTGTGGATGAAAACTGGGGTGCCATCGCACCATATCCAATTCTATCTGTTGCTATGTAAGCTTACTACTCATGGTTTTAAGAGTTAATAATGCTGACTAATACCAAAAGTACTATTGTGTAAATTGTTTTCAGACGTACATGTCTCCATCTGTTTTCTCTGAAAAATGTTTCCACAATTGCATAATTTTTGCATTTAATACTCCCTGTAAACGAATTCTGTAACCCATATCAAGGAACAAACATCATGCCAGGACAGGATTTTCTCCAGTTCATCAAACCTCTTTTAGAATGATGAGATGAGAGTTGGGGCTGGACAGTATGGAAGCTTGAAGCTGTACCTCCACAAAAGGTATTTTTTTGAGCCGCACATTGCTGTGAAGGAATTAATGCATTCAAATGGTTGGAGTCAGATAGTCAACGCATTGCTTCTTTGCTACTTTGTATCTGAAGATGAAAAGATATTCAAAGTAATAAAAGACAGGCTTGAGTTTCCTGAAACATGTAGTTGCAGTTCCAAACAGGGTTTTTACTACTTTTGCTATATAAACAAAGTGGAACAATGGCTAAAGCTTTGAGGGTTGTATTTTGTTAAGGTATTTCTCACTGAGTCAAATATATTATGTGCCTGTATTTTAGCCAGAATGGGGGCAAATATAAAATAAATACTATGTAAACTCAATGAGTTTACTATAGCTACACGGTCCTTATAAATCATAATACCTGTAATACAGTAGATCAGTAGAAAATAATAAAAAAGTAAAAATCAAAGTACAGTATCTTCAGAAGAAAGACTGGACTGGTGGGATGGAGCAGAAGAAAATGCTGCTGTTACTATATTGCAAGAGACAGATACTAGGACAGATGAACTATCTTCAAGAGGACAGTGAAGGTAGTTATCTTATTTTGTTCTTTGAATGTTAGCTTAATGCTTTGAGAGCATAGCTATATGATGTAGGTTACCACATTGAGTGGCCTCATTATGTGAGAAGCTAAATGACAACCTGCCTGACACATAGTGCTGAATCACTAACAGGTTTCAGGCATGGATAGTGAGACTGGCTGTAATTTGAAGAAGGGTATTTATTGATGACCAGAAAGGTTGACTAGATGAAAACCTTTTAGTGGAGGTACACAATAAAATGTCAGTGGAGAATGGAAGGAGCTGCTGTAAGATTGCTGAATCGAATTGCTCATCAATCTACATGCTTTTCTGTTATCAGTCTTTGTCAGGACAAGATAACGTGTTAGACATCCTTTTCAAAGAAGAACACTAGATTATTATTTTGAAAACTATTACAAACCTAGTTAATAACCAGAGGACATAATCAAACCCTATACTTTGTATCTGTGAGATAAAGACCTTAACAATTATGCCATTCCCCCTTATATTTATCTCACCTGCTGTTGAGTAAAAGTGTTTTAGCCTTTCAGATGATTAGAGAGTACAAGGAGAGAGGATTTGTGGCATCCCCTGTCAGCTACAATGACTTTATCAGTCAAGATGGGAAAGGAATATCTTCATTAGCTGCTCTGCTCGTGTTGCACTGTATGCTGTATAAGGGTTTGTAACTTCTGTGTTCCTATTTAGATGTGGAATAAACTGTACTGGTACAATAACAGGGATAGACTACAAAGGACACATTTATTTTTTGCTCACACTCATTTATGACTAACAAGAATTGGTCCACTGGAAGGTGTGAATGGTGCTATCATCCTTTGCAGAAGCTACAGGTTTCAACTTAAGACTTAGATATGAATACTGTTCTTGCTGATGACACCCCGAGGAGACATTGTTCAATGGGTGCAGGCAGTGGGCATGTCTGCCCCTTCCTGAAGAGGTGTCCTATCAATGGGTCTGCTTTCCTTGTAGGACAAGCAATTTCCATGATCTTTAGTTTCCACTAGGTATTATACTTGGAGTCTCCACATTCCAAATATACACTTTGCATTCTTTCCTCCCCTCTGAGAGAATCAAATATGCTTTGCTCCATAATTTATCTTTCTCTCTCTCTGACCAGCTCCTCAAGTGTTTGAGCTGAAAGTTGAACTTTGGATGACTGGGTTGTAGTTACAAAATATAATGGATGCACGCCTTACATACTGGGGAGAGGACCTAAAGGCTCTCCTCTGCTGGTTTTAGATTTCTGGTGGTGCCCATCAATGGCAAGACACTTGTGGGATTTATATATAAGGTCCTTCCTGAGCTCCACTATGAAATTGTGGTCCTTGTTGCATTATGAATCCACAAGAAGGTAAGAGACGTATATTTAGGACTGAGTAACTCTGTATCAGACTGGCAGGAAATAGCTTAATGAAGGTAGAGTCATGCAAATTGTTTAGAAACTGGGATTGTAAGTAGTATGGTCTTAGCAGTGCTCCCTTTCAGGAGCGATTACCTTTCTGAATAATAACGGTTGTCTATGAGAAGAGAAATGAGATTAGGTATATGAGCTGTAAATGGTTCGAAGTTTATTTGTTACCAGTTTCTTTTAGACAAGTATGTTAAATTGTTTTCAAATCATTGCTCCAAAAGCCCTTTGAAAAGGATTGAAGACAATAAGAATAGATTGGCGGTATCTTCAGGTATTGTTATGCTAATTGTTTATTATTTGTATTATATACCTCATGTTAGCCAAGAACAACAGCAAGAAAATATCATAATAAGCTTTGCTAAAGGAATAAAAAAAATGAGGGTCCTTTAAAATGTTCATTTATACCACATCATTTTTAGGAATATTTGCAGCTTTTGAGATTGCAGACATTAAACTATTTTGGGAGTAGGGAAGAGAGGTTAGTACGTATTTTATATTCCTGTTCCAAGTGACTTTAAGTTAGTTTTGTATGTCAGTAGGTTCCAGCTTTAGAGTACTTTATTCATACTTGATATGAATAAGACAGGTATTGCTAAAGACCTTTTGGGAAATTAGGTGGAGAAGTTCCTACACTTTAGAAAAATTTTAAATAGGCTGGTGGATGCAGTATAAATATTATAGTGAGTAATGATTGAATTGACAGAGCATAATGAGGTACTCTGGCCCAAAAACTTTGGAAGGCTGGTTCTGATAATTGACATTTCAGATAATCAACATTCAGATAATCGACTCTCTACTGTATTGAATGAGAAAGACTGTAGTACTAGTCTGTGTCTATTGTCTGTGAACAAATAAAAGCAAAAAATATAAATAGCCACATTATTTAGTTACATTTATTTCTAGTCTTCCCTTTGCATTAAGTGCATTAGATATGCACACTCACTAATAACCTACTGAAAAGGAGGGATCTAAACCAGTGATCTAAACCTCACCGTAACAATAAATAGGACATGCTGGAGGGATAGATTCCTGTCCCAGAGACTTCCCATGCTCTGGAACAAGATTCCAATCTACATTAGGCAGAGCTCCTAGCTAACCCTCTTCAAGAGAAATCTTGACGAATGGATGAGAAACAGAAAGTTTACCTCAGGGATCACTTCAATGGCTCTGCTGGACAGAGACACAGGGAACTAATCTAAGGGGGTGGCGAAAGCCAACACATTCCGGCTAGGCTTATAAATGCCTTCGGGCAGATAACCTAGTACCTACCTATGAACCTATGTACTACAAGTTTATGCAAATCACTGTTGAGACTGGGGGGAGGGTATAAATAAAGTTGCAGGTAATTTCCTCATGCTTTAAAGCAACCACAATGCTTGTCTTTCTTCAGGGTTACATTTCAGGTGGCACAATGCTGCACTAAAAGTTTCGTTCTGAAACTAGATGAGATGCATTACAATGGATATTTTTTTATTTTATTTAACCAGGCATTTGTAACCTCATCTGCAAATTTTTCTTCAGGGTTACATTTCAGGTGGCACAATGCTGCACTAAATGTTTTGTTTGAGATGACATTCCAGGTCACCACACTGGACTTATTTTGTATTTTACTATTCCCAGAAAACATGCATGGATCCTCTTAGGTTTGTCTTCTTGGTTTATTAGGAAATACTATTTTGTCATCTTTGAACATTAAGCCATTGGCACAATTTAATTTTCCTTCAAATGAAAAAAAAAATAATAATCATAAAACTGAATTTCCTTACTTACTCATGGCTTATGGTCAGGACACCTTTTTCACTGGACCAGAAGGGTGACTAAAGCTCTAAAATGTACCATAGAGCATCTAAATCCCACGACTTCTGAAAACTTTGTGAATCCCAGCCCCTTGGTTTAATTAATTTATTTCCTCCAGAGTTAATACACTATAGTGCCACACCCACTGTGAAGTTGTATGTCTTGCCACATCCCCTGTGCTCACTTTGAACATCTAATTGGTGGAAATCCAAAGTTTGGCCTTTTTATCCTCAAGAAATCTGGTTGCTTAACTTATAGAGTTTCTCCTGCCAATCAATTCTCTTCAGCATGAAGGTGGAATATGGCACTTAAGAGCAATGTGGTTTGTTCCAAACCTCACTTTATCTGTTTCTTGGTTAATTGTGCAAGGTATATCTAGATTTTTTTATTTACACATAATGCTATGGGGTAGGAAGTGCTGGAGGCCATGAACAATGTACGGAGGGGAACCGACAGGTAAATAGAGTTTCATGATGCTATGTTTTTTTCAGACTGAAGCAGAAAACATGTTATTGGCCTCATATTAGAGGTTTAGGCAGAATGGATTATGTTTACATTTTCCTATGGTACAGAGAATGGTCTTCCTTTAACCCTGCAACACAGGGTATTCATGTGAGACAGTTTATAAACAATACAGTTTTAGTTCAGCTAATATTAAGAAGGGGGTTTCTGGGAATAAGCTGCAAGATGAATATTGTTCTCTCTGGATGGAAATGAGGAGTATGAGGAAAAGTGATGAAGGAAAGAGAGGAGACTTGTAGAGTTGGTTGGGATGTTAGGTATGGGGGCTGATTTTGGGTATTAGAAGGAGGATAGACTGCAGCTATAGAGATGGAGTTGTAGAGTCATGGAAATTATGGAGTTAGTTGGAGGTGATACCTGAAGCAGCTCAATTTTTCCTTATTATTGGGATGGCCTGAGGTATCTGGCAGTGCTCACTGCTTTGGTGGGATAGGTAGCCCATCCGATCCCACTGAATGGTTGTTTAGACTTGGTTCTGAGAGTGTGGTGGTGGGACACAATGACAGGAGGACAGGGACAAGGTGAAGAATGAGCACGCAAGAGTAGAGACAGTAATGGTGACTCAAAATACCGAAGGGATAAATAATCCTATTAAAAATCAGAATTAGAAAGTATAATCAGGATGCAGGCTTATATTGCTGTGTTGCAGGAATGAGAAATGAAAGCAGGTAAGATCAGTAAGCTTTAGAAGAGAGGATTTCTAGTGGTTTGGATAACTTGCACCAGGGGAAAGAGAGGTCCATGACATTTAATTAGGTGTAGAGCTATCTGAATAGTCAGGCAGTTCAGTGGAAGTGGTATAGGAGGTAGGTGATAGGTTGCTGTATGAAGGTGTATAGGGAAATAATTGTGGGGTCATATTATGGCTCTGATTTTAATAAGACAGATGCAGCTTAGAGCTTTAATGCATGATACATTATCCAGCTATAAGGCTGGTGACAAGATAGTTTTACAGGGCATTAAAATATGGTTTTGAATCCAAAGGTGTACAGGTTATTTGGGAAGATAGAGTTTCATATGAGGTGCGAAAAACCTTTGAAGAAGGATATGGGAATGCCAAATCATTTAGATATTTGTCTGGGGAACTGAGGGAAGAGGAAAGAATTCACATACTTTAGAGATAAATCATAGTAGGCTAGGAGACTAGCCTGGCTGCTTGTATGTATAAATATGGCTAGCGAATGAATTCAGGAGAGTTTGGAGAAGAATGTTTACAATCATACAGTGGTTAAGATGCACTATAAAAGAAGTGAAGATGGAATGGTGGGGGAGGTGAGTGCAAAGCCTAGTGTAGTTTGGGTGGCTGAAATAAATCATAGAGCAAGATGTGAATGAGAAAGGGGAGACTGGAGGGAAGTTGGGGACAGAAACAACATAATAGAAAGACTTCTGGCTTATTCAAAGCGAATAAAGTGAAAGTATAATAGCAGAAACTGAGCGCACTACAAATTAAAGGTTATGGATAGGATGGCCAGGGGTCCATCAGAATGTAAGAGAGATTCAGAAAACATCTGAAGCATTTATAGACATAGAGTGAGGCAGATCAAGGATGAAAGGGAGCACTGACATGAAACTACATATGTGCAGTTTAAAAAAACAAAGTACACACATTTGGATAATGTCTTTGAGGTCTAAGGGATGAGGCAAGGTCTTAAAGGAGCAACAAGTGAGGGTAATAGAATTTTATATGGACATTTACAAAATAGTGGTTTAGAAAGGAGAGTCATTTTTGGAATTGTGTGGTATCATGATTTCTGATGATAGGAAAGAGGTATATATGGAACGTGACATGAGAGAATTTATTACCACTATGAAGTACATAAAAGAGAATAACTTCAGATGCACAGATGGATTTCTAGCAATTTTTTTTTTTTATAAACAGGTGAGACTCAAAATAGAGCCAGTTTTTCTGAAGGTTTTACAGGTATCATTTGGAGGGGAAAGCATGTGTTTCACAATGGTGGAGACCACAGTGGTTGTTTTGCCAAAGAGAAATGGGGAACCTGAGATGTGAAGAACTATGACAGTTTTTTCCTGTCTCTCTTTGCACTGCTGGTGCCAAACTGCAGGCCCAGTCAAGAAGGATAATATCTCTAATTGCTAATGGGGCTCAAGCAGATTTTGTGAATAAGTATTTTTTGCAGACCATTGCAGATAGCTGTTACAGTCTAAGCAGGAGTCCATGTGGGGGAAAGTGGGCATCAGTTTGTTTGACATTCAGAAAGCATTTAATATTTTTAGCTATGATTTTTTTTAAGGAATATGTTGAAAGAGGCTTTAACAAAAGACATATTCTTTTTTTTTTTTTGGGGTGGGGGGGTCATCACATAAGCAGCCATGAATTAGCTACTAGTAAATACAGACTACCCTGGCACCACATAGTTAAAATGAAGAACCCATTATGGTTGACCTCTTTTATACTCTCTATTTTTAGTTACAGTAGGATCCCTAGTGCAGAGGATGGCTTTTGCTGATTGACTAGGGGTATATTTGGGGAGAAACCCATTACATTACATTACATTACATTTGCTTAACTGCAGAAATAAACAATAAGCCTATGTAATCTGTTCATCTAGTCACTTTAATAATCTACCTCCCTTCCCTTGCTACCTTCCCCCTTGCCCCCTTACCCTTTGCCACCTGCTCTGTGCCTTCCACCATCCCATCTGTTAGCACCTTCCATGTGTCTAAAACCCTCTGTGTAGAAAACTACATTCTCAGGTCATAAAGGAGTAGCTAGTCACTGCTCGCCTTCTCTCTGTCATTCCTGTTCAAAATGATGCCTTCACATTTCCCTGACATAATCTTGTGCACAAATGTCATGTCTTCCAGTCTCTTCTGTTTTCATGTGAGAAAAGGTCTAGGTCAGTTTCTCTAACATCTGGTCATATTCCTTCCTTTTCATCTCATGGATCTTTCTGGCCAGTCTTAATCTTTTTGTGGGTGACTATATGGTCATACTAGCAAATATTAAATTGATGTCACTGGGACTTATTCAGATATTTCATGAATTTGCTTAACAGTCTGGCCAGCACATTAATCTGGTTGGACAGATGATCAGGAAAGGGGAATACACTGAAAACATGAAATGAGGTGAGCAGTGCAATTATTTTAGCACTGAGCTCAAATTCATGAATTTGTCTTGGGATAACTCCACAGGAGAAGGTTGGGACCTGTTGGTGTTGCAATAAGCACACATGGAGAGGCCACCATTTCCATCAAAAAAGGATAAGGATGGAACAATAGGAGGTGTCTTAATGACTGGTAAATGACTGATTTTTAAAAACGTCCTCTTGCAACCTGAGACACTACTCACAAGCCACACCAATTCTCATTACCCCTAGAACCAAACTCCACAGCACTGCATGTACTTTCTCTTCTCAGGCACCTACTCTTTGGCAAGATTTCCTGGCTGATTTTAAGGAAATCAACACTTATTCCAAATTCAGAATGCATTTCTTCATCCAAGCCAAATGATGTTGCTTCAGCACAGGACATATTACCTAATCTATTTCATTTCCAAGTCTCTTCTCCTCTCTCAAGATTCACTGATGATTGACCCAGTCTGGAAACTAATGCATATATTGAACATTACACTCTGCTTGGTTGTACATTGCACTGTGCTTGTTCACTGGAATGTATATACACACCCGTGGATTCAGCAAGCCCTGCACGGTGTCCAGGACTAGTGCAGGAGTTCCAGCAGGCAATTTGTCCAGCATGCAATCCAGGAATAAGCTGCAGGGACATGCACTAGCTCTCCGGAACAAATCCTGCATGGACACAGCTCCTGTATGCAAATTACCCCATTTGCAGGTGAAATCCATGCAAATGATGTGAATTTGTGATCCAGGAAGCTGTCAGCTGGCCATGCAAGACTAGTGTAATCTGCAGAAATGTACTCGGTAAGTAACTGAGTACATTACTCAGCTCCTGTATGCAAATTACCCCATTTGCAGGTGAAATCCATGCAACTGAGGTGAATTTGTGATCCAGGAAGCTGTCAGCCGGCCGTGCAAGACTAGTGTAATCTGCAGAAATGTACTCGGTAAGTAACTGAGTACATTTCTGCAAACTACAAAACGGAGCCATGACATCTCCAAATAAAGGGTGTATATAAGGTGTAAAGCATGCCAATGGCCAAATATATGGCCATTGGCATGGAAAACAGTAAAAAAAAAAATTTTCTTTTTTTTAGCCGATTTCGGCTGTTTAAGCATAGGGCAGTGGAGCGTAAACAGGATCAGGTGAAAAAAAAAAAAAAAAAAAACTGAAATAAGCATTCTAACCAAAATCACTATTTTGCCATTATACTCAATAGCAGACAGAAGACATCATGGCCAGTGAATAGTGGTTGCTAAGGGGGGAGGGTCAGTGTGGGACCTGTAACTATGCATCAGCAGGTAATCCTATGCAAATGAGGGGAATGATACTGAATCCCAGATTTCCCCTCAATGCTAGTCAGCACCCAACAGTGTAAGAGCAGGAATAGCTTGGTGCAAGCCTAGGAGTTAGCTGACATCATAGGGGTGTGTGTCAGGCATACTGTAAGCAGTTTGGAGCCCTGTGGCTCGGGTTTGCCCTTTACTTAGCAGAGCTAAGCAAGGGTGTGTGTCTGAGGCTGTCTAGCACTCTTTACATTGCCTAAGCAGGTGTGCGCACTGCACACCGGGTTTTAAAGGGGGGAAAAAAAGTAAACCAGGAAATAGCAGATCTGTGCAAATTTGAGCACTGTGCTTGCACGGTGCACCCCCGGGCTTAAACAGGAAGGCAATGGGAAGAGAAAACAGCAGTTAGGAAGGCAATCTAGGAGAACTAGCATAGCTGGCAGGTGAAATGTATCAGAATCAGCCAATTACACAGGCAGCAGCCCAGACCAGCACACCACTATAAACTATGCAAACACCTTTCCCTCTTTCCAGCTTCCTGGATCAAAAATTCACCACATACTCTACACCACCGGTGTATACAAGTGGGGAAATTTTAACAAATGAAAACAACAAAATGATAGGGGCTGCAGCAGCTATCAGACATCAACTTATGGAAGAGGCTGAGGGTGGTGAGGATAAGAATGCTGTTGACCAACCCACAGTGAGGAGACAAAGAAGGGTGTACAGACCCAGGGTAACCTACCAGGGGCTACATGAGCTGGAGACAGTGCAGCACTATAGGGTGGACAGGGACCTCCTACAGAAAATTGCTGAGCTATGCCGGCCATGCCTGACACACAGAACTAACAGAGGGGAACCCATCCCAGTGGATACCAAGGTATGTGTTGGCCTAGGAATACTAGCCACAGGTACCTCCCAAAGGCCAACTGGGGATATCATGGGGATCTCACAGGCATCAGCATCCAGGGTATTACACCAGTTCCTGGATGCCATGTCAGCATATGCTGGTGAGTACGTATATTTCCCCAACACCCGTGAGGCATTGGCCAGGAATATGCATCTCTTCCACCAAATAGCAGAATACCCTGAGGTAGTGGGTGCTATAGACTGCAGCACATATGCATCAAAGCACCAGCTTGTGAGTGGGGTAGGGTCTACATCAACCACAAGGGCTTCCCCTCCATCAACTGCCAGGTTGTGTGCGATGCCCAGGACATTATAATGAATGTGTGTGCTGGCTGCCCTGGAAACTATCATGATTCCCACATCTGGCATCTGATGTAGCTGTACCAGAGATTTGTCAATGGAGACATCCCTTACGGTCACCTAGTGGGGGATGCTGGTTAAGCACTGGAGCTGTGGCTGATGACACCCATCAGAAATGCACAAACACTTGAACAAGAACGCCATAATGAGGCACAGCACAGACCAGAATTATAATAGAGCATGTGTCTGGGATGCTCAAGTCATGGTTCCAGTGCCTGGACACAACTGGTGGAGCCTTGCAGTACTCACTGGCTACATGTACTCAAATTGTCATTGTATGTGCCATGCTACACAATATGATCCTGTGGAAACAGCTGCTGCAGGAACAGCATGGAGCAGGGCCACACAGCCCGCCACCAATGCCAAGGCCTGCAGAGGCACAGAGTGACTCGGAGGAGGAACAACCTGACCATGCCCCAGTAGGCAGAAGGAGGCATGCCCAGTATGCCCTGGCCTTGGCAAAGAGGCAACACATAGCACATACATTGACACAGTAAGGTCCCAGGGAATGACACCTCTCTCTGACTCACACATACTGTATAATGGATGCCAAACATGACACTACCTGTGCTCAACCATGTATAGGGAGTATACTATGTGCATCTGACATAGGCAGCCCTCCAGCACCTTCCTCAATATTGGCACACCCACAATGTAAGTTACTCTCCTTACCAACTGCAGAATGGAGTAGTATGTGTTGTTACTTGTATCTATGCTATGGATGTGAGCATGCAAGGGAATCGGGTGGCTGAATGGGATGCCAGCAGAGAGTAGACACCTATAGTGGCAGCATGAGATCTGTAACAAATACTGGTGTCACCATAGTAGCCAGTACTACACATGGTGATAAAACCCACTGCAGGAAATGTGCTGGGCCAATGTGAGCCCATATGGCACACACATGCCAGTGATGGAGGTTTACATACCCAACAACAGTCTCAGCCAGCAGGACAGGTATAGACAAACACAAACAAAGGCTGTGCTAAAGGCTTTGAATGATGCCTATGGGTAACCTCACCCCTAGGCCTACACAGACAGACTACATCAGGACAAGCAGTTGGATATTGGTTCTGAAGGTTAGGAAGTCAAAAACTGATATGTAGGTCAATCAAACCTAAGACCTGTAGTACACTGATATGCCTCTAGTCAGCATGATAGGTTAGAATACAGAATGAAATGGAGTACCTGACATATCAGTACAGTCATAGCAAATGTGTTTGAGTATCAGGTGTGCCCCCCAATCCTATGTAGAAATGTAGAAACAGTCAGGTGTGCCCCCCCAATACTATGTAGAAATCTAGTAACAATCAGGTATGCCCTCCCCAATCCTATGTAGAAATGTAGAAACAGTCAGCTGTGCCCCACAATCCTATGTAGAATATGTAGTAACAGTCAGCTGTGCCCCCCTGATTTTATTTAGAAATGTAGAAACAGTCAGGTGTGCCCCCCCACCAATCCTATGTAGAAATGTAGTAAAAGTCTGGTGTGCCCCCCCCAATCCAACGTAGACATGTTGCAACAGTCAGGTGTGCCCCCCTCCAATCTGATGTAGAAATGTAGTAACATGTATGTGTAGGTATAATACCAGTGGAGCACTGATGACCTGAGGTGGCCAAGGTAGCAGGATAGATTGTAGCATTTGTACAATATGCAGGTATGTGTGTGTTAGGTTGTTGTGTGGTACATATTGTCTGAGAGTGTTCAGTATGTATGCATGGTGAGGTTTGACCTGGTGGCTATTGCCCAGTACTGATGATGACAGGGCCATGTCCTCACAACTGCAGTGCCAAACACAATGCTCCCCAGTATAACACATACTAGCAGTAAGCCATTGTAAATGTATGGAGGTAATATGTGTCACCATCTGAAAGATGGACATGGCATGACTGTTGGGCCAGATATAGAAGAAGTACACAGGGGAAAGTACCCCAGACAAACAGTGTATAATGTGTAACTGTGAAATGGACACACCTTTGGAATTGTACATGCAGGTTTGCATCACATTATCTGGCCTTGTAGTAGGGAATACTGATGTTCTCTGGCCAAACACTCGCAGATCACAAAGGTCATAGGAATGATGTATGGAGAAACAGCTGATGTCCCTGCACAAGCCAGCATCACTGGAATGCCCCATGCATATCTGTGAGTCAGATGCAAGTAGTGTCCATAGCACACATGCACCCAGCTCACCCAAACACCACCCACAGGTACCTCTCCGGACTTATCCCTGCTGTTGGGAATGGGTACAATATGACCCCCCACCTGTGTATGGCAAGAGCGAAAGAATGCAGCATGCAGTGCAGGTGTCCCATGCAGGTGTGTCCCTAGCTGTAAGCAGCACCCTGCCAGCATCCACACCACCTGAACAATACTGATAGGAAGTATTGGCATGAACACATGGCATACCTACCCTGTCACCCCAGGGGAATATAATGTATGGCAGTCTGGTACTGTAGGACTGATGGCCTGCATCACTACCAAATGGCCTACAGACCTCTGCCAAAGGCCTGCATGTCACCCGTACTGTCAATATATGTTATGTCATGGACTCCCAAATAACCACATAACACAGTCCACAAAACCCATATGCTAGGCCATGTGGACGAACCACAGTAACATGTCCACCATGTCCACTGCATGAACTGTGGACCAACAACAATACACTGCTGGGATGAGATGATAACTATAGAGAAAGCATCAGAGAATGTTTGCATAATGTATGGAAGAGGATAGAATAATAGGGGGTGGGGTGGGAGCATGGGCAGCATGGAATGTGCGAAGTCCAAAATGCAGTCCTGTGCACACACTATCCCTGGCTGCAAACACAAAAATGGGTGGCTAAAAACCTGCCCGTACACCACAATAGTGGTAATGCCCTGAACTATGACCCCTGCCTGCCTCTGGGTAACCTGTGTGAATCTGTAAAGCTGTGAGGTATTGCCACAGCAAGATAAGGCCCTACTGTCATGTTGATGGATGTACAAGTATGGGATCCTCTGCCACCACTGTACCAAGGTGCTGAACCGGTTACACAGACCCAGCAGCAAGTGTCTGCAGCTCCCCCTTCAGAATGGCATTAGTTTGCAGGAATATGTATGCGTTTGACCACAATACTGGACACAGTTCCATTCCCCCTGTGTTCCCCAGGACATCACTGCGAGCAAAAATGTCTACCTGACAGTACTTGAGGACATAAAACATCACAGTGTATAACACTACACATGTCTGAATATCTCTGCTAACACCAGTACCATGTAGCAGAAGCAGCACAGACATAATTACCTGCAGTACCCACTATTCCTTGCCCAGTTTGACCCCATATTGCCAACTGATCTACTGATATCATGTAGAAACAGTTTGCTAGCTGTAGGTGTAGAACACAAAAGTCTGTACTGGAGTACAATCTACTTGGAATGGATCCACACATTCAATACAGAAGGGCATACTGAGCATGCTCCCACACTTAGAGAAATGAAGGCAATGTCAGACAATAACATACTGAAAGGTCATACTGGGCATGCTCACACACTTAAACAAATGAAGCTCATGTCTGGCAACAAAAGTGGACCATTCATATCTGACAGTTGCAGATGTTAGTGCATACACTCCTCAGTATGCACCAGTCATGCTTTGCACACACATTGGATAGGAATGCATACAGATATCCAAGGATAACACACTATAATATGCCAAAAGTACACATACATAGGTTTACAGAAGAGAGTGACAGTGACAAAGAGCCTTCCATCATGAGGCCTGTCCCACCAAGCACACAGTCAAATGGCTATAACCACATGATATGTAAATGTCACTCACCATAGAAATTAGCCACTGGTATCCCTCAGCATTATAGACTCTGTGGTGCTAGTGCTAACTGTGCAACATGACTGTACAATGCAATAGTCATCTAGCAGTTATATACACATGCCTGTGGAATATAAACCTGGGTGTGCCTGAGTGTGGTGTGTCTACCTCTAGATGAATGGGTTATGGCCCATGCACACACAGTGCCCTCCCCATAGCCCTACTATGCCAAGCCTGCTGATGACAGTCACTGTGAAATACACCTTTGGGGAAGGGCTAACCCAGTAATCTCTGTGGCGTGTCTTGTAACTGCGTAATGCTGTAGTGTGATACACTAGTTAGGTAGGAGTTCTAATCCCAGACATGGCAACCATGTGTGTGTGTTTGTCTGTGTAGGGAGCAATGCTTTTTAGGCTAGTCACACCCACTACAATTCAAATGACCTACTTTGGCAAGCCTGCTGATGTCATTCACTTTGAAATACACCTTTGGGGAAGGAGAAGCCCAGTAATCTCCATGGCACATCCTATAACTGTGTAATGCTGTAGTGTGATAAACTAGTTAGGTAGGAGTTTTAATCCCAGACATGGCAATTGTGTTTGTGTATGTGTGTCTGTCTGAGTAGGGAGCAATGCTTCTTAGGCTAGTCACACCTACTAAAATTCAAATGCCCTACTTTGGCAAGCCTGCTGATGTCATTCACTTTGAAATACACCTTTGTGAAGGAGTAGCCCAGTAATCTCCATGACACATCCTATAACTGTGTAATGCTGTAGTGTGATAAACTAGTCAGGTAGGAGTTCTATTCCCAGACATGGCAAGTGTGGATGTTTGTGTGCATGTCTTTGTCTGTGTAGGGAGCAATGCTATTCACAGTCACTATAACCTTCATTGCCCTTCTTTGGCAAGCCTGCTGATGTCATTCCCAGTGAAATACACCTTTGGGGAAGGAGTATTCCAGTAATCTCCATGGTGCATCCTATAACAGCTTAACAGTGTAGTGTGATATACTGGTTTGGTAGGGGTTCTCTTCCCAGACATGGCAAGTTTGTGTGTGTGCATTTGTCTGTGTAGGGAGCAATGCTTTTGAGGCCATTCACAGTCACTACAACCTCCATTGCCCTTCTTTGACAAGCCTGCTGTTGTCATTCCCAGTAAAATACACATTTGGGGAAGAAGTACTCCAGTAATCTCCGTGGCATGTCCTATAACTGTGTAATGCTGTAGTGCGATAAACTAGTTAGGTATGAGTTTTAATCCCAGACATGGCAACTGTGTCTCTGTTTGTCATTCGTATCCTGTGTGGAGGTGGCTGTGAGTGTGTAACAACTGGACTCATTGTGGAGCGGTGTCACAATGTCCACCTTACAAGGATAACAGATGGAGGCTGGGGTGCCAATCCATACCCCTACATGTGACAGCAAGGCCTGTTGAACAAAGTAAGCAACCCTTGTATTACCCAGAGAACACTCTCAACCCATGTTTCATACACAACCACACATGCCTAGGCAACAACCGCTATGTTGGTAGTACCCTGCATATTACCCACAGATAGTAACCATGGTGTGATTGCAGTGGACTACAGCACCCTGTCCCATCACTACAATAGGCGACAGTGCACCTTCACTATGCTCCCCACTGGATGACTGCAACAACTATGGCACCATCAAATGTGAACCACAAAGGACATACCATGTCTTAAACACATGCCCTGTATGGACAGATGCTACACCAGAGAATACCTGTATTATGCTATCAAGGTAGGTGCAGGGTCAGCCTGGTGTCCATTACCAGTTACCGGCTCATGAGGCCAGGACTGGCACATCTGATGATACAATATGTGTACACAACATGGGCCAGACACCCGAGGAACAGTTCCACATATCACTGAACATGCATGTGGGGCATGTACACATCCCAGACACCGTCCATGTCATGGACTATAGAACACATGAATGGCAAGCATTATACAGCACTGGCCACACACAATAGTAACCCAGGTGACTGGATGGTGGATACAGTACCCACCTGGGTGGGCCAATCCAGACATTACACCCTTGAGCCACACTGAATACTCTTGACATGTGGCCTGATGCAAAGGTATACCCTTCACCTAGCCTTGTATGGCCTTCTGGCACAGTCAACCACTACACGCCCGTGAAGCAATGCATCCATGCATGTCAGTACTGGCACCCTGTGTCTGTATGTGTGGTATATGATGCTTTCAACCACATTCACACTCACTACAACTCCCATTAGCATACTGAAGCATGCTGTCTGATGTCAGACACCTTCACATACCCTTTGCCCATATAACCACCGGATAACCCCTGTAGTGCATGTGATACCAGCGCATTACTGTATTGCGGCAAACTAACTAGTTAGGAAGTGTATTCCTGACCCTGCCATGTGTGTCAATGTGCATGAGTCCCTGAGAGAGTGTGGCTGTGTTGACGCTAACACCTGTTCATGTGGACAGGCACATGTACTACACCTACCGTATCGCTACTATATCACTGTTGTAGATGTCACTCACCATCACATATACGTTTGGACAGCTCCCCAACATGTAAGCTATGTGGCACATGCAATAACTGCATAGACATGTGATAGGAATACATAGTCAGGGGTTTGAAACCACGCACTGGTAGGTGTGTGACACAAACATGCTTAGGTTTTACTCTCTCACCCCCTCCCTGGCTTACTTTGTCTCTGTCTGTCTCTCTCACTCCCTCTGAGGTGGATGTGGAGAAGTACACCTGCATTTCTTAGGAAGCAGCTTGTGTTTTGTAAGTGATGCTCATGGTGGCCTTTGCAGGAAATGCAGTCTTTCACTAGTTGATTGCATGTGGAACAACTATGGTAACATTCCCATAACCAATTGCATGGAAACACACTTCAATATCTAGGAACATCATGTTGGTGTTGTGCCTTTATATTCACTGTGAGCAGGACTTAGATCTGGTGTTTGGTAAACAGCATCACAGATGGTTTGGGGATTTACCTCTAACAACATACATTGTGGAAACAGGTCAATAGACAGGAGGGGGATGTGCAAGACATGACTACAGAATGTAAGTGTTGCTATTCTGCATTTGAAGTAATGTCAGTTTAACAGGGTGTGTGTGGATATGGCTGGTCTACATGTTTTAATACCTGTCATAACAGTGCTATGTTTTTGATGAAACTACCATCTGTAGGGTCATCTTCAGACTGGGCAGTGTGTGGAGCCTTTTGTTTCTTGTGTTACTCACAGAACAACTATCTGAGAACTGCAGAAGCATAGTGTGAGGACTGCAGTCAGTACATGGTGACAGCCATGAGAGTTACTGACTTCATATCCCTCATAGGACATATGTCACAACAAACCCTGGTACAACAGTAAATGTATGAGGTTATCACAGCAACATGCCAATAGTGGGCCAGTGTTCATAGCTCCAACCACAAGTCTGTCAACCTTCGTACATATGTCATGCAGTAACAGGTGCATATGTTCTGTACACCATTATTTATTGACATCATACCTGATAAGCCAGTCAGATATCAGACTGCTAGACATGTTATGTATAGTAGGGATTGTTTCTGAGGATATACGTTGGGCATTCTGCAGTTGTGTGTACAGTACTGGAGTCTGTGTACATAGGGTGACTGTCAACAGTATGTGTATTGCACATACATATCTTGGGCTGTGCACAGACTGTGGTAGATGCCATTGTTCTTGGTCCTGTTCTATCTGATGTTACATGCTGCTCCAGTATATGGTACCTTATTGGCTCACATGTCTGTAGGGCCAGACACACACATGTCCCATACCACAGACAGCCATCGGACCACACTGTGCCATGACCCAGTGTATGTAGGGTTAGTGTGTGAGTGGCACATATGAGGATGGTGTTTATCAGACAGTCCATATAGTGTCATATTAAGCTTGTGTACCATATGTGGCTGTATTTACATTGGTTGTGGGGATGCACTTTCTCACAGGTGTCTATTACTCTGTGCTGTGACATGCATGTAGAGCCTGCTATAATCACAGATACATGTGCATTCCCCCATACAAAATGTAGTCCAGTGTTGTGGCAGTCTGCCTGTAGTTTGCACAGTGCTTTATGACATGCCTAGCAGCCTAGTGTAATTGCTCACTGTGCTGCTATGTCCAATTATTTGCAAGACATACTGTTGCCAGGCCACCATAACTGTTATGTATTTCTGACAAAGCAGTGGGATTCTGTACAGATGTATATCACTAACTACTGGGTAGTATGTGGCCATGTGACCTCTGCACCACCGGGTGTTTTGTGTCAGGACAGACTGGCGTGTGGGCATGTATAAACTGTGAGGGCATATGCAGTCCAGTATTTATGTGATATACCCATGTACATGGCTATTAACATCCACATTGTGAGGCGTAGTCCACATGTCTTGCATGAAAGGGATATGTGCACACCTCTGGACTGACCATAGAGTGCCAGACTGTCCACATATATTGGTCATATCTCTGCTGTAGTCCACAGGATCATTACTCTGCTAGCAGTGGTACTGTACTATGATGTCCTTAGGATGTCTGTCAGTAGACAATGGTGTACATGTCAAAAGCAGATGTGACCTCCCACACACAACATGTCAGTTAAGATAACCCTTATTACAGTAGCAACAGTCTACATATATACCTGCAATACATACATGGCATCCCCTTGCACAAAGAGGTTGAGACTACTGGTGCTGAGGTAGGACTGCACTCCATGTTTTGGACGAGTGGTAAACATATATGTATACATATTTATCCATCTATCTATATAGATAAATACACATATACATATCTACATACGTATATATATATATATATATATATATATATATATATATATATATATACATATAAACACTCAAATATATACATATACACAGCAATATATCTCTACACATATACAGATATAGATACATATGCACATATAGTTATGGATATCTACATATATATCGATATAAATAGGCATATCTGAATAAATATGTGTGCACATATAGCTATAGATATCTACATATATATCAACATAAATAGGTATATCTGCACACACACACACACACACACACACACACACACACACACACACATATATATATATATATATATATATATATATATATACACAAAGAGATCTACAAATGGCCATATATATGATGTACTATACAGATCTGTAGACAGACATATGCATGAATATACATGTGTATGTACATGTAGACATATATCAACATATGTCTATGTATATATCCATATTATTGTCATGTGTAAACATCACGGTTGTGTATACCTTCCCAGATGTATCTCACAGTATGTATCTGATATGTGTACATTATGATAAACCAACATATGTGATGCAACAGTAATATCAATAACAAGTACTACACAATTGTGGAAGACAAACCAATTGTTCAATTCTAATCAATATGTGTAGTGACAGATATATTGGAAAAACAACAAAGGTCTTCACAGTGGTCATGGTGTAGTGGTTAACTGTTGTGACTATAGTGTACAGGGTCCTGGGTTCAAGACCTGCAAGGGCTGTTTATTTTGTTGCTGGGCAGAACAAGGGCTGTTGGATACACAGTGGTTAAGGCAGTTTTGAGCAGCTTTAAGTGGGTTTGCACAGGTTTGTGTGAAGCTAAGTGGTGCTGAGGTACGGTTAAATGTACAGGCACTTACACCGTGTAGGCTTCGCTTACCAGTGAGCAAATCTGCTTAGCTGTTATATTGCAGCAATGCTGACACCTGCTAAGCATGGCTTAGCCCTGGTAACCAGTTCACACAACCCAGTCTGATAACATAGCAGGATAATGACATCTGTAATACGTGTATGCAACACCATGTGCAATACATGCTTCTATGGGTTATCTTTACAGTAGCAAGGGGTGTGAGTGTTATGTCTGGAACACACAAGTATATAAGACCTGTACTGCACTGTTATTCATTTGAATGTGTTGCATACAGGAGTAGTAACCCAGGGTATGTGCTGTCATACTGACATGTAGTGTATCATGGCCATACTACTGTTGACAGTGCTTTCCCAGGCAAGAGTAGAGTGCTAAATGAAGTACTGACAACAAGCACACCTGCAGGCATAGCTGGACTCTGAGGCATCACTGTCATGTTCTTGGTGTGTGTGAGCTGTGTCACAGTATATATCCCCTACTAGATAATGATCGGACATGTGGGATGTGACTGTAGACTACCATCTGTACAGCACATGTCAATGAGGGCTTCCAACATGTAGTAATGGCATACATATTGTTGTCAAACATCAATCTGTTGACACATTCATCCTACTGCATAGCTACTTGCCAAGCTGATGTCTGTCACTCCCTGCACAGATGTGCAGATGGCAGGTATCCAGCTGGGATAGGTACAGGCAACCTATGCTTGATTGACACTGACATGTCTGACCAGCTGTGTAATAAGTGGCACATATAGGAGACAACACCCTCATCACCTCAGTGGCTATGTACAGGAGGCACCCAGAGGATTGTCTGATGCATGTCGCTCTCACCCTGAGGGTCACCACAGTAGTGTCTGTCGACAGATTGCCTACTGGCACATGGCAGGTGGCATGATACCACTGTACACATATCCCCTACATAACCCATCTCTCCATGGACAATAGCCAGATACACAGCTATGACCACTTGCAGTGATGCACCCCAGTACTGACACGTGTACATGTGCATTACTGAGGATAGCAGTGTCTGTGTGTTAGTACACTTGTAGTTGGGAATTGCATGAGGGCTTTCACAATCACCGCAACACCCATTGCCATAGTCAGATGTGACTGCTGCTGTATCGGACATTACATGTACCCTGTTACACTCCTCTCCCTACCGGCTACATGAGCCTTGCAGTACCAGTACAACAGTGTTGTACAAATGGGTTGACAGGCATTGGAAACCCATTGAGTTCTGGCAAGTGTGTGTATGTGTGCATGTCTGTATATCTGTAGGGTACAGCATTCCGAGGCCACATGCTCCTAATACAATACTCATTGCCACACAGTAGCACATAGTGTTGTTGCTGTCCATAAGTGAGGCATGACAATGCAACACCCTACTATGCCTCTGGCATGTGCATTAGATGCATATCCCTGTAGTACCACTGTTGTGATATGCAATTGGTTGTATTGCAGTCATGGGCAATGTGTGACGGTGGGTATGTTAGAGTGTCATCATGTGTTCCAGTGAGTACAATATCCACTGGGGGATGTGGGTGCTTTGTACACTGTCATTACACCATGGTACACCCAGTATATGTCCCATGTACCACTTTATGGTGACCACTGTCACCGTCATCCATACAGGTAACTGATACCACAATCCAGCCCAGTTATACATGTGCTGTGTTCAGCCTAACTGTAACACATCGGACACATGGACAAGTTAGTTAGCACCGATAGACCCAGGTCCGCCTGTTATGTGTCTGTTAATGTGTATATGATGGCATGTCATACAATGTATTGTCCATATACAACCATTACATCCCCCATTACCATACTGTACATGTCTGGGGATGTTCTGCATGTAACATGTAACCTAGAACACACCTCACCCTAAATGCTGTGTGGTGTGTGCAATGAAAGCCACACAGTTCAGTAGCACTACATACCTAGGTAGGGGTCTAATCCCAGTGTTGCCAAGTAAGAATCTGCATGTATGTGGATGGGTCTACATCAGGTTGCAGATTACACATGTCCCAGCAGGTCACTTGTCCATGTGGCACAGGCAATAACTGTTATACAAACCTGTGACATGTGTCCAACTGTACCCCAGATATGACACAGCCATGGTGTCACCACAGTGCCATACCCCTTGTGGAATATGAATGCAGACCATCCTCCTCCTACAACACAAATGAATAACATTATGGAGACCACAATTACCCAGTGTTACTAACAACTATAATGCATCATTGCTGGATGGCTGCACTACCTGACATGTATGCATTAAACATTATTCCTGACAACATGTTACACTGCAGTACATTGGTATACTGTAGTACAGTCTCCATGTGCATCAGACCCATATTAGCCTGTCCCTGCATTGATGTTATGGATGACAGGGATGTGGCACAGGTATCATTATATGCACAGAGTGTGTTGTTGGTTTGCCAGAGGCCGAGGGTGGGCCATACATTTGACACCAGTTGGGTTGGGAGGGTGGCCTAATGGTTAAGGTGTTTGCCTTACAAACACAAGGTACAGGGTTTGAATCTCACAGGGGATAATTGGCTAGGCTTAAAATGGCTCACAACGGCAGTCAGCCTAGTACTAATCTATGAACCTATGAACCATGTGTGTGGGTGAGGGGTGTAATTAGTTGAACTGGGCATGGTGATATGGTGTGTGTAGGTATGGGGTTGCCCTAGATGTGTTCGTATAGTGTGTGGTTATGCATGCACACAGTTCTGCCATGTGGCTGCCCTATACAGGTGTTTATGGACAGCTGCAGACAATACCTGGCAGGGTGTGCAGTTCATCACCTCCGGCCACGGACATGCAGTCTGTGCCTGCCAGGGGTTCCATGGGCACATCCAGGTACAGGCCTCGATGTACTACTCTCTCCTGATGACAGATGTCCACTGGAACCAGATATTTCCTGGGACTGGCCAGGACCATGTGCTCATGGCCTGCTTTGATGTGGCGTGGACAGCACCCCCCTTGCAGTGATGGGGCTGGTACTGCCACTACAGGAGTGCCTTGGTGTCCTAGCACATCCACATTGACGGCCAGCTGTTGGTGTTGCTGGCCTATGTCCACATGGCCATCGCCACACTCCCAACACATGTTCAAGCACAGACAAACCACGGTTGATGAGGCCTATCATCTCACCAAACCATCTATCCGTGACCTTGGTATGAGCACGGAAGGCACCAGACAGTTCATGGAAGTTGTCACTTGCAGATGTGAGAGCAGCTCTATGCAGCCTCAGGCCCCATCTGGTGTACAGTTCCATACATGCCTGCACCCCATGACAGCCTGAAACATTTGCCTGGTTGTACCAGTTGTGGTGCTTCTGCCAGGGGCATGATAACCAGCGGCCCTACTACAAGCACTCTGGAACATCTGCCTATGTGGCACCCTGCTGGATATCTGGCTATGCCTGCTGTGACCAGACACAGTAGGCATGGATATCACACTCTCCTGCGCACTGCCACCAACCGACAACTGTCCCTCTGCTATGGCCACTGGTGATGGGATATGTGTAGGCACTGAAACGGTGTGCAGGGTGTGGGTGGCTAAGATGGGGATGTCAAATAATGGTGCTTTTTTGGCCCCTGACAACTCCACCTGTGCCTATCATCATCTTCGGTGTCTGTATGGACATCAACATCAGATTGCATGCAGGAGGGACCCTGATCCACCTCGCCACCTGTGGGGGAAAACAAAAAACACACTTTAAGGCCTGTACAGCATTGCATAACAGTACATATATACACACACACACACACACACACACACACACACACACACACACACACACACACACACACACACACACACACACACACTCCACCTTAATACCTACCTGTCCTTGATTTTACAGACAGTCCCACGTTTATTCCCATAAGGTCCCCATCCTGCATCACACTTGATAACATACACTCATTAATACCTCTCATTAATGTATCATTCCTCTTAATGCCTGGACAAGTGATCACAACACAATACCTGGTACAACATTACCTCCTTGGCCTGAGTAGAGTAGGTTTTACATGGCCTCACTGCTGTCATTCAATGTTCACCCTGTGTATGTCTGGATATCGTGAGCATGGCCCCTATATATGAGGGGCTACTACGTTCACTCCATACTGTCATGCACTGGAGTGTCATGTGTAAGTATTGCTCAGTACTTGCCAGATATGCTGCTCAATCAATCTATCATGTGAGAACTGTAATATATGGATACACTCCCTGGTGTTGTCTAGTAATTCCCCAATGCATCAGTAGTGCTGCATACATGGGTTGTCATTCACCTCTCTGCTGAATGTGGTATTAAGGGTATACCTGGTGTCTACTCTCCCTCCCAATGCATGTTCCATGCTACAGATCTTATTATACTATCAGCTGTCCTGTGATTACATATCAGACAGTTATTCCTGGTATGTCATGTGTCAGTCCATGTCCATGTACTGCATGATCCCAAAGGGAAGTACTGCCATATGAACAACCCCACAATCACACATGTGCATACATGGACACCCACACAAACACACACACATATTCTACATGCATCAACCTCCCTCCACTTCACCAGAATGACCCTACAGACAAACTAGCCGCCCCCCCACACACATAAACACACACACACACACACACACACACACACACACACACACACACACACACACACACACACACACACACACACACACACACACACACACACACACACACACACACACACACACACACACATATATACAGGTGAGGTTGCACAAAAATAGTACATACAGTCCTCCCATTACCCATCTATCAACATGCATAACATATGATGTACATGATCAGGTGATGGCCTCTGCACCAATCAGTGTCCTCCACTTGCTTCCTGCATGCAGCATGCTGTGCAGTACTTCAAATTATCACTGTTGTGGCAACTCACTGCTATAAATCCTTAAATCATGTGGGTGTGGTCCCTTTACCTTTCCTGTATGTTGGAAATCCTTCCTGTGTGTGAGCAGCAGTGTTACAGACAGCAGGTAGCAATACCTCTTACAAGAGAACTTGCACACTTAGGCCAGCTACATATTTGTATGAGGTTCCAGAACTACAAACAGAGTGTGAGTACTGTTTTTGTATGCATTGTATAGCACCAGTGTTACAGGGTTTGTGTGTGCATACTAGTTTTATATGGACTGCAGTCTGTCTGCATAGCTCTCAACTGTGTGCCTATCTAGTTGATGGCCAGAGGTGTGGATGTATGTTTTGCCTATCCACCACACAGGTCTTGTGTCAGATATATCACTGGCTGTGTATGTGTTGAGTGCTATCAGTACATGGCTACATACATTTGTGTTTCTGACTTCATATTCCTAAGGGTATGTTGCAGACTATCCTGTAACACCAGCGATGTGCTTAGTGTATGACAACACTGTTTCGCATATGGGCCTGTGTTCCAGCCTCTGCCCTCCACCTACATACCAGGCTTTGTCCATATGACATGTCAGGGGTTGTTATGTAGTGGCCTGTGAGTATGTCATGCTGCCATTCCTGCCATCATTTGACTGCTGTTGTGGCCCCCACACTTATTGTGGGCTTCATCTGCACAATACATGTGTTCCCTTATGCAGTCCAGAGACCAGTGTATGTAACAGTGGTATATGGCCCTGTATGTCAGTCTATGGGGGGTGCACCATAACTAACCTAGGCTGTTACAGCATGTGAGGGGTATCAGGGATAAGCTGCCTTAAGGTATCTGGATGTACATTACCATACAATTCACCTTGGATAAATGCAGGCCTACTGCTTCCTGCCATACAGATTGTTCTGTTTGTCAGTGTGATTGTGATGGTTTCAGTCTTGCCTTGTTATGTAACAGATAAATCCCATTGTGTCATCTGAGGTCTTTACCCCCTGACGATTGTGTACAGAGTGTAGATAGAGGCTGCTGGACTATACATCTGCATTACTTACTGTTGGCCCAGTCTGTCTTTACTGTTGTACTACTTGAAGGCCTTGGCCTGGACAGCAACATATGTAATGCTTTCCGGAATATTGTATTAATTTATCTGTTTGACAGTTGCATTAGTCTGCTTATATGTATTTCAGAGTTTAAACAGCTATATGACATGGCATATACAACTGTAACAGTACACAAATAAAGCTTCCTCATGTATGCAAACCTGTGTGCGGTGTTATATCCTTTGACCTCTCTGTGGGTATATGTTGCAGGCAACAATTGTCTTTTGTATGGGTGACTCATACAATGTCCAATTGGTAAGGTGGCAACTGTAGGCATACTGGCTGCTCTGTATGGTCTGCAAACTCTAAATATGTATCTTCCTATACATATCTCTGTGTGTGTGTAGTTACATATATATCTATATATATATATATATATATATATATATATATATATATATATATATATATATGTGTGTGTGTGTGTGTGTGTATATATATATATATATATATATATATATATATATATATATATATATATATATATATATATATATCTGCATATATGTGTTGGTGTATATGTATCTTAGGAATGCTTATTGCTTCCACATTGTACATTCCCTATGATAGCCAGACGGTACTGCATTATATGTTATTGATACCAGCCTGGCATCATACAGGTGGGATGGATTACTGTTAACATCTTGTGCCCATGTTGTGTCACGTCCTGGTTATGGGATTTGCGACAGCGGGTATTGTATTGACCTGTTTGGCTGTGGGGGGGTATAAATACGTACAAGACGTATGTTGCTTGGGCCCCCTCACCCCCATTAATGGTGCCTGTGGTCATATATGTATTTATGTTATCTTTTATATCTATATATATATATATATATCTGTATATATATATATATATATACTTACATACATATATTGCTGTGTATATATATATATATATATATATATATATATATATATATATATATATATATATATATATATACATATATATATCTATAGATGTATGTTGGCTGACTTCAGAGTTGTGCACTGTTATTTTTGCTTCACTGTATAGTTTTTCAGATCTCCGCTAAAGGTGTTTTCCCCCCTCCCCCTATTTCTCTGTGTCTTAAGTTGGTATAACTGGTTTTACATCCTGTGTGTTATCTGACTATCTCAAGGATTACTTGCATAAAATTAAACCCCCTTAGTAAAAGTCTGCATATCATTGTTGGAGCCTTCCTGTGTCCTGCTGGCTGACTTCAGAGTTGTGCACTGTTATTTTTGCTTCACTGTATAGTTTTTCAAATCTCTGCTGAAGGTGCTGGTTTTCCCATATCCACCCTCCCTATTCCTGTGTTTTTGTTAAATTTGGAGGCTTTTGCAGTTTCCCACCCTCACTGTAGATTTGATCTGGGACACTTCCTCCAGTCCCATCTCTTTACCTCACTCTACCTAATAGACTCCTTTTGCATTGTTTGTAGTAATTTTTAATTTAATTGCATTTTTTAAACTGTTTGGTCTAACATTGCTACATACTCAAGTGTGCTAGTTTGCACTTCATTTGAATTGTTATGACTGCTGTTTTATCTTCTTTTCTGTATATAAAAAAATACCTTTCCTGTAACTAGTGTAGTCCAGATTCAGATTTGCTGTATCCAGGAATGCATGTAAGCTTCTGAGCCCCCCCCCCCCAAGCTTTCTGTGTTGGAGTGCAGCCTTTTAGCTTATCAGTGGGAGTGGTAAGCACAAGATAACCTATCTACAACATAAGGAGTGGTTTTGGCCCAGAAATTGTAGTTATTGGCCATTTGGGCAGTTTTTCCATCTCTCCCAACTTTCTGATTTAAAAGCCCGCATTTTCACTTGTTTCCCCCCTTTCCTGTAACTAGTTTAGTCCAGATACAGATTCTTAGTTTTAGCACTTGAATTTGCTTATTTGTGATCAGCACTTGTTCAGAACTTGTAAGCACTAAATAGCCTACTAATTACTACATCACTCAACCTTCCTCATTACCTAGAAGAAAACAGTTTTGGTACTTACTTTCCTCACTTGCTTAGAGAAAAACAGCTCTTGTACTCACTTTCCTCACTTATCTAGAGGAAAATAGTTTTTTATTCAGGCATGTCCAAGGGTCAGCTCCCAGTGTTCTCTCCTGTCTATCCGATGAATCTGGGCATCTTTGGCAATGTAGAAATTCCCTCATGTACACAGACAACCCTCTCCTCCTACCACCCAGCACTACAACCTGTGAGAGATGCACTTATCCAACCAAACTGGAGGTAAAGCTCTCTCCAATCAAGAATGAACTTGACAGTCAAGAGGAGAAACTAAACACTTGCACCACACCACACTCATCATATAGTCTCACTAAATCTACACCACCAAAATCCACACATAGAAACACAAAAACATTCACGGAGGCTCTCAATAATAATCTGCTCAAGCAACAGAGACCTCCAAAGCAGAAATGCAAGAAACCTCCACCCGTCAACACAACCCAAATGACACATAGCCCGCAGACTCAGTGTGCCACTCAACCACAGCGAATAAGGTAAAACAAAGTACCCAACACACTAGTCATAGGTGATTCTATAGTCAGGCACACTGATGTCCCACTCACCAGGTTAAACAAGGAGAAGGTTACTGTCAGCTGCCTGTCGGGTGCCAGGATCCGCCACATAACCCACACTCTCAGGTCACTTCACAACAAGTACAAATATGACTCTGTCATTGTCCATGTTGGTGTGAACGACTTGAGATGTACCTCCCTGGACTACATGAAAAGAGACATGGAAGAGCTCTCCAATCTTGTAGCCCAGTCAGGTATGACCCTAGCCCTAAGTAGCATTCTGCCATCACCCAGAATGATGCCGCAGTACAAGGACAAAATGATTGACTTCAACAATTGACTAAACTTCTGGTGCCATTCTAAAGGGATCCAGTATCTGTCTGCCTAGGATGACATCGTCGACAGACCACGATGCTTTGCCAGAGATTGCCTGCACCTGTCACCCCTGGGATGCCGGATACTGGCTAAGGTTCTTGCCGCCCCTATAGTGCCTTTTTTAGGCAAGGTTCAAATGAAAAATTCACCACCATAACAGGAACAGGCAAGCAAAAACTGAGGGTGATGCTACTCAATGCTAGAAGCCTAAATCTCAAAATGCACTCACTCGAGGCACTCCTTAAAATGGAGAACATTGATAACTGTACGGTGACTGAGACCTGGTTCAAGGCTCCAGAGAGCACCCCCGCACTACCAGGCTATAACTCATGCCACACTTTTCGGCCATGTAACCTGGACCGGAACACCAAAGGCAGAGGTGTGTCCATATTCATTAAGGATATCCACACCTCCAGGCTAGTTGCTCAGCATAATGCAGCCAATGTTATCCAAGTGAAACTAACTCTGGGCATTACTGCAATCCAAATTGTAGCTTGCTACAGATCACCCACCATGCCCCAGGATTCCCACTCCTCTTTTCTCGATGTACTGGAAAATATTACGGTTCAACCAAACACCCTAATAGTGGGTGATTTCAACTACCCCACCATTAATTGGGAAAACTACTCATGTACCAACTCCTTCACTCAACGCTTTCTGGAATTCATAAACTCCAATGCCCTGGATCAACTTATCCACACCCCCACCAGGGGCAACAATATCTTAGATGTAGTCATTACCAACATGAGTGACCAGTGTTCCACACCTGAAGTCAATGCCTTATTGGTCCGATCTGACCATCAGCTAATTACCCTAGATATCCACATCCTGCCCCCACCCCCCCATTAAGGAAACCATGGTAAAAAATTTCTCCAAAGCCAACTTCATACTTCTTAAAACAAAAGTGGTGAACTTCATGACACCCATGCAGATGGACAATACAGTTACAATTACTGAATCCTACACAATTGCACTTTATAAGCACTTACATGAGTGCATGGATTGTGCTATCCCAACAGAACCAATAGGCTATCCTCCAAAAAAAGGAAGCCAATCTGGTGGTCCCCTGCCATAAACAAACTGTACAACAGAAGGAAGAAACTGTTGCAAAAGAGAGTAAAATCCCATGAGTGGAGGAGCTCCCTGGTCAGCCTCAGTAAGAAGCTGCGATTCCTGATAAAATCCTCCAAAGCTAGTTACAAAAACAAAATCGCCACTGATTCTAAAGACAACCACAAAGCATTCTATAGCTATGTCAAGAATCTCAATGGCAACACTCAGATCTGCTCTGAGTTACAGCACAATGGCACTAAATATACAGACCCAACTGATTTTGCCAACATCATGGCAGATAGGTTCAGTGCTAACTTTACCCCCCTCTCACCCCCTAAAGAGCCCATCTCTATACTGGAAGAATGCAAAGTTCCTGTAATCACGGCTGCACAGGTAAAACCACACTCTCCAAAGCCAAGAACACAGCATCCATGGGACCAGACAACATCCCAGGCTGTGTTCTACATGAACTAGAGAACAAACTGGCACCTTACCCAAGTACCATGTTCAATCATAGCCTCACCTCAGGCTTTGTGCCTGCTGAATGATGCACAGCGATGGTTATCCCACTTCACAAGGGGGGAGCCACCACGGAACCCAGGAACTACCGCCCCATTAGCCTGACGAGCCTGGTCTGCAAGGCCATGGAATGTATCATCATGGAACTTATAAACAAAGACATTGGTAATCTCCAGACTCTGGACCCCATCCAGTTCGGGTTTGTAAAAGGCAGATCATGTCTCCTAAACCTGATAGACTTCTTTGAAGCAGTCACCAAAGCCGTAGACAAGGGTAAGGTGGTTCACACAGCCTCTCTAGATCTTGCCAAGGCTTTCAATACCATCCCCCACTCTGGAATTATAGATAAACTCACTAAACTAGGTATAAATCCCTATGTCACAAGATGGGTTGCCAAATGGCTCACTGACAGAACCCACACTGTGAAAGTAGCAGACTCCAAATCCAACTTCAGACCAGTAACAAGTGGAGTACCACAGGGTTCAGTCCTGGGTCCTCTCCTGTTTGGTATCTACTTCTCTGAAGTACAGGCTAACACAGAAGGTCTTTGGTTAACGAAGTTCACAGATGACTGCAAACTAGGAGCCATAATCCAAACTCCTAACGATGTGGACATCCTACAAAAGGGCCTCACTGAGACAGATGCCTGGTGTCAAAGCCATGGCCTCAAGCTCAATGCCAAAATGTGCATTGTCATCCCCTTTGGTGAAAACTCTGTACCCATGAACGAAAGTGTGATAAGAGACCTTAGGACACAGGTGGACAATAGTCTCTCCTTTGATAATCACATTGCCACAGTAGTCAGGAAATCCTTCTATGTGGCACACCTCATCACAAAAGGTTTCTCATCCAGAAAAAAAGAGGTCATTGTTCCTCTCTACTCATCACTCATTAGACCCATTATAGAGTACAACGCCCCTTTTGGTATGTACCTCACAAGACATCTACAACAACTGGAAAGGCCGCAGAAATACCTCACAAAGAGGATTAACAGCCTCAAACAGATGCCCTATGCAGACCGCCTCAAAAAACTCCAGCTTTACTCCGTCGCATATTGTCTACTCAGAGGTGATCTCTGCCTAACATACAAAGCTATGTCAAACCCAGAGCTGTTGGACATGCTCCACTTAATGAAATCCCAATCCCTCCGTGCTACATGCTCTAGGGACCTAAACCTTGTCACCACAATAAACAGAACATACTGGAGGGATAGATTCCTGTTCCAGGGACTTCCGATACTCTGGAATAAACTACCTATCTATATCAAACAAAGCTCCTCATTAGCACTCTTCAAGAAAAATCTTGATTATTGGATGAGAAATAGGAAATTCACCCCGGGGATCACCTCTGTGGCTATGCTCGACAGTGGCACAGGAAAATAATTTTCTTGGGTGGCAAAAGCCAGGGTACCTTTTTGGCTGGGCTTTTATAGGCCCCAGGGCCGATAGCCTAGTACCTACCTATGAACCTATATATATATATATATATATATATATATACATATATAGATATATATATATATATATATATATATATATATATATATATATATATATATATATATATATATATATATATATATATATATATATATATATATATATATATATATATATATATATATATATATATATATATATATATATATATATATATATATATATATATATATACATATACATATATATATATATATATATATATATATATATATATATATATATATATATATATATATATATATATATATATATATATATATATATATATATATATATATATATATATATATATATATATATATATATATATATATATATATATATATATAGATATAAATATACATACACACATACATCTACATGTATAAATACATTTCCTGCACTGTTGAATGACTGTGCTGGATGATATGTTTGGATATGTTTGTGAAAACATCAGGGTTATTTATATATAACATGGCTTAGTGGTAAATCACTTTGGCCATAGTGTGTAGGGTCCAGGGTTTGAGCCTTGCAGAGGCTGTTTATTTTGTTGCTGGGCAGAACAAAGGCCTGTGGATACAGAGTGATTAAGGCACTTTTACGCAGCTGAAGTGGGTTTGCGTGGAGGTAAGCACTGCTAACTTCCGGTCACAGTTTCTTATACTCAGCTTCTAAATTGTTTAACCTGTGTAGGCATTGCTTACCCCTGTGCAAACAGGCTTAAACCCGCTTACTGCTGCTTAAAAGTGCTTACTCCTGCTTACCCCCACATTAATTTCTTTAAAAGAAATGAAAAAGGGTTTATAGGAAAGTAGTAAAAAAGGGGCACAAAGAGGAAAAGGCAGTAGGTAAAATAGCTAGTGATGTGCAGGAAGGGTGTAGTGAAGGCCTGTAGCTGCCCATTTCTTCTACAGCAACAGGTGTGTATATACACTGAAATTGGAGCTAGATTTGGACACTCATACCCCTGAGAGAAGGGTGAGGACAACAATAATATGTTGTTAAGCCAATTAGACCAGATTACATGTGTCCATTAGATACATGTGCGAAATAGACAACTGTGTATGGGGCAAGATTTTTTTTTTGGGAACAAATTGCCTTTTTTTTTCAGGTGAGAGTGGGATGTTGGGGAGGGCTAGTAGGTATATTTGGGGAGGTAGGTTGGGTAGGTTAACAGACAAGACAAACCACACACATACAGGGGTGGAATATGACACATGTGGGGGTAAACTCCTTGATGGGGAGGGGGTGTTGGGAAATCAGAAGTCTATGAGCCCCCTAGTGGAAACAGTGGGACTGAGGTCCCCACCCATAGGCAGTCACCACTGCACCTTCACAGCCCCGAAGGTGGCTGTGCTGGAGGCTGAGTGAGAGAGTCAGGCCAACCCTCTAGTCGTGACACATGGCCCTCAAGCTGGTGTAGCAGATCTCCAAACTCCCGGTGGAGCTTGCTTCGCACCAAGCCCCGGACCTGGCAACGGGTGACAGTGTCCTGTCTGTGCCCACTCCAGGGGGGGCAAGCCCCATCCCCTGTGGCAGTTCCACCCAAAGGTGGTGCAGGACCAGTGAACAAGGAGGTCCCAGGGTGGGGGCCAGACATGCTGGTGCCCGGTGCCATGGCCAGATGAGGTGGGACAGGTGGGTCCGCTGGGACCCGCATTCCCATATGTGCTATGGTGTTTATGTTTTATCAACATATGTGGGTTAGTAATAGTCAACACATTCCAGGATTATGTATAACAGCATGCATAGATTTTTCCCATTAACCCAAACACCAGATATGGAACAGCTGCATAGCAAACAGAACACTTGCATATATGGGACCACAGTGGTAATTACAACAGCATGCAGATACATTGATGGCAGCATGCCACCAATGTGGGACTATTTCAACTTAGCACATGCACAGAAACAGATTTAAATAATTATCGAACAATAGGACATATGTCCCAACATTAGAGTTAAGTCAGCACATACCAATTGAGTTGGGTATTTCATTTATTGTTGCAGATATGGTGAGGGGGAAAAAAAGATGTCAATTAATAACTAGTATATTCCTGTAGTTCGCATTACTTTCCTAGTCAGTTCCTGTTATTCTGTACCTTACAAGTATTAGTACACTACCCTATTGCCTTACTTTGGACAGTGGTACGGCTGTCAACAACTATATACATGAACTGGTTTTACCTGCAGTATACACCTCTTACCTGGTATACTTGTGGAGAAATTGTTTGTTAACACTAACTGTTCCTACACATACTCCCAGATTCCAGGCTGATGTTATGCACATACCTGTCCATCTCTTTTTGTACAAACTCTGGGCATGTCTTAGCCACATGCAGGTGAACCGGGACATATTTCGACTATTGCCCTCTTAAACCTTTAGTGAATTACAACACTCTTATACAGGATTTCATAGACAGTTATATTATGCAGCACAGTGTGGGTGACAGTGATGAGTGATACCTTATTATTCAGAGCAAGTGCAACACTAACAATGCCGTACAATGACAGAGTACACAGTACCAATACAGGATATCAATCTTTTATTTCCAGGCACAGTGTTCGTATCTGACAGACCTGTGGGAGCAATGTTTATTAGCACTACCTAAATGTTGCCACACAAATTACCAGATTCCACATTAGTATTATGTAAATAAATCTCACTCTGTTACTGTACACACTCTGGTCACAGCTTGAAAACATGGGGGTGTAGCTGGGAGATACTTGGCTTATTACTCTCATAACATTTTGGGGAGTTGCTAGAGTGACAGGTTTGTTCTTATAGATGTTTGATAATCAATTGTATTTCTTGTTTGCTGCCTAAATGTCTGGGATCATCCCAGTGATTTCCCAGGGGAACAGGGTGACAAGCAGCAGATATGGGCCGATTTACTGGACATTCTGGACATATCTGTAAAGTTGTGGGGTATGATTCTGCATGCAGCCTACTACTACTCCCAGGATTCGAACCATGGCTGTGTGTGCTAAAAATACAACAGTTCACATCTAAGTTGAGTGTGCTATTTGGATTTTGTTGTCTGTCTTTTCACTGTTTTCTGTCTATGTCTCTCTCAGTTGTACTATATGACCTCTTGGGATTACACCAGTCATGTACAGACATTCCTACACATTTTATTTATTTTGGACAGTGTGGGTAACAGTGCTTAATACAACAGTACTATTAAGTGATTGCAAATCTACATTACCATATGATACCAGAGTAAAAACATGCAGTCCAGCAGTTAGACCTTTATTGACAGGCTATTATGCTTTTATTTACATACAACCTATATGAGACTCTTCCTGCCATATTCTCTGATGTATGCTGTACGTGCCTTAAACAATACAGGTTTTATACAGACAATTAACTTACTACTACTTTTAGATGTATTTCCTATGACAGTACATGCAAGAGTATTACTAACATGCCTCACATCGCAACCGCTCCAAGTGACATCCATGGGCCTCCTGGTTCATAGCCCGCTCACTTGCCGATGTGAAAGACATAAGAGGAATATTTAGCCATACCTATCCATAATATACATGAGCTAGCAATTATTAAACAGGTAGTAGACTGATACTTACACATGGCTGGGACCTCCCCTGCCCTCCTAGCCTCTTGGATCCACTGATCCAAGAAATCACTCTTTTACCACTTCAGGTCGGCATAGTGATGCCTGACCCGCTCACCAGTTTGGGATATGCCAGTGACACTGGTGAGGTCATGGGTGAGATGGTTCCAGGCTTTCGCTTTGTATTGGGAACCCTAGTACTGGCCCTGCAGCAGTCACATGTCATGGTCTTTCACAAGGAGTTCTGTCATGACTCTAGACTCCTGGATGCTCCAGCACTGTGTCCAAAAGCACACGCCCTCTCCCATTCCAGACATAGTGCCTACAAGGGGAAGCTACAACCAGTTATGAGATGTATTCCCATCTATTGGGTTTAAATAGGGCCGGTTTCCCACACTTTGTCATGATTGGACAGTTTTGAAAAGGCTAAGCTATGGGCAAACCTGCTTACCTAAGGTTGGCATGGCTTAAAAGGGTATACCAATGGGCAGACTGAGTTAGCTGGCCTACACATTGCTTACACCTACTAAGCTGGGCTGTGCAATGCTTAGCATTGCTTAATATTTAAGTTGCATTATATTTGCATTGCGGCATTAATTTATTATTCATTACATGTTATACATGTGTTTGGTATCCATTATTCATGTGTACATACATTGTATGGTGTCCTTGGGTTTATTAGGGGATTTAAACACTTTATTACAATGACACCTCACATTTGGGCTTAATGCAGTACTCCTGTTCACATATTTATGTTATGTAGTAGGTTATACAACATAAAACTGTATACACATTCCTTTCACATGTTCATTTTGAATTCCCTATAGTGAGGATCTGTTTGGTGATACCTCAGTCTTACGTACTGCTGTAACGGCTTAGTGGTTAACTGCTGTGACTGCAGTGTACAGGGCCCTGGGTTCAGAACCTGTAAAGGCTGTTTATTTTGGTTCTGGCCAAAACAGTGGCTGATGCATACAGAGTGATTAAGGCACTTTTAAGCAATTGTAAGTGGGTTTGCACGAAGGTAAGCAATGCTAACCTCTGGTTAAATATGCTTACAGAGAGTTACCTTCAATATTGCTCAACCTGTGTGCACATTGCTTACCCCCACGCAAACGGGCTTAAACTCACTTACTACTGCTTACATATGCTTACTCCCACTTACTACTGCTTAGTAGTGCTTACACTTGCTCGCACTCTTGCTTATTTCTTACCACCGAGCTAATTTAGACAGTAATGTCTACTGGTTCTTGGGAAGGTGGGGGATTTGGAAACTGTATGGAGTTATCATTCATTACACATTTTACCTTCCATTTGTATCCCTGATTCCTGTGTACATATACTGTATGGGGCACTTGTGATTATCTGTGGACTTTGTAACATTATAACACTGACACCTCACATCTGCATTTAATGCAGTACTCCAGTTCACAAATATATGTTATAAATATATAAATGTTGTAAATATATGTTATCATAGGTTATGCAACAAAATAAACTGATCATACAGTGATTTGACATGGAAAATGGATTGCACTGGAGTGGGACTCGAACGGCGAATGACTGCTCATAAGGCGAATGCTCTGCCCGATACACTATTGTTTTACTGTTTCATTTGCATATATCTTGCTTTTTATCCTCTTGTGCCATTTATGCTGCATTAACCGTGGCTAAGCAATGGGCAAACCCATGCACCTATGGTTAAATTTCATCTGTTTCATAAAAAAAAAATTTTTTATATTTTATGTTTTAACTATTGCTCTTGTAAACATGGGGGGATGTTGCTGGGGGTATGCGAACACCTATGAGTGGTCTCGCTCATTCTTTTATTCATACTCTGGTGTTCTTCGTTGCAGGGGTGTGTATATTCTGAGAGCTCTGCTCTCAGACATGCCCCCTGCACTTGTACATGCTCCGTATACATTCAGGAGCTCAGGCAGCACACCTTCATTATTTATCATGGTGCACTGCCGTCCTGCTCCTAAACGGCCATTTCCATGCAGGACTCAGTTAGTCCTGCATGGAAGGATAGTGCAATCCGGGGGACAGTTTTTTTTTTCTCTGTAATCTAAATTATTCTATTTTTACTTACATTTCTGTATGTTTTGTTTGTGAAATATTTGTATTAAACCCGGGATAAGCCCAAAATTGGTCAATATTGATCAGGGCACTACACCGGTAAACAGATATAAATAAATAATTAAGTGAAAAATATGCAGTAGAGGTGAACATAAATTAGAGATTGGGAAGCAGAAAAATCATTTTATATATGAGATCAAAAAGAAAACCACTGTGAAGTTAGGGAGACTAAAGACCGATAAAATTAGATTTGGAAGTTTAGAGGATATGTGTGTTTAGAAGATGGGTTGGGGATCTTCAGGCAGCTTTGGGGAGGTGTTAGATTCTTAGAAGTGGGCAGCAATTAGTGCAAAGAGATTATAAGATGGTGATAAAGAGCTTTCAGAATTTGTTGTGCATTTATGGAGGAAGGGTGGGAAGACTAGTTGGAGGGCTGAGGGGAGCATAAAATCGACAGAGGCAGGTTGGATAGATAAAGGGAATTGGTGGCCTACTAAGGAAAGGAAGAATATGACTTTCGTATGACTACTTATGTTTGAGGGACATACAGCAGGACCTAGCAAAGGGTAAGGAGAAACGGAAGCTAGAAAGTTGGAGATGGGGTGGGAGGTTGGCATAATGGTTAAGGTGTTTGCCTTATAAACCAAATGTGCAGGGTTTGATTCTTACATGGGGTAATTGGCTAGGCTTAAAATGGTCCACAAAGGCAGTTAGCCTTGTACTAATCTATGAACCTATGAGATGATGATAAATTGGGGTAAGACTCCTGGAAGTTAGGATGTGTATTGTGAAGAGCTGGTCCAATTCATTGTATGTACCTTGGGTTGTTACATAGGTGTTATATGACCCAAAAAGGTAAAAACATTCAGCTGGAAGGATAATGTAAAGTGTTATTGATGCTGGAATCTGAGGTGGGCCATATTCACATGTGGTGAGAATAATGATTTTAAATGTACATTTATTAATGTTTCTGTTATATCATTTCCCTTTTTGAAAATCTTATAACAGAAAAACTTCATTCATAATAAACTCCTTTCAGGTTTATTATAATGGGTACATTCAAAGATGCTATTTTGTTTGTTTGTGAGACAGGGCAAAAAAAAAAATAGAAAATCTTCCCGACCCATAACTCAATGATAGTTTGATGATTCAAAATGTTATCAACAACAGCTTAATATCTGAAAAAGTTAACCTGTTGGCCATTAAATTCTTCTTTGTCTAGTTATCATTGCTAGGAATCTTCACATCAGGTATTATAGGACTTTTCCTTTAGATCAAGTTAATCGTCGTAAGTCTAGAATTTGGGAAAATGTAAAGATAATATTTATTATTTTATAGCTGCTCTTGGTAATATTGATATTTTTCTGTCATGCTTACCATGCTTCAGATCCCTTCTATTCACCTGGAAAGTCCTAATGTAGGCAGCTCCAAAGGGAGTGCCATTCCCATGGCTGCATACTCAGGTCCCCATCCACTCTGACTGTCACACAGCAAGGGGTGCTTTTGCCCCAACAGCCAAAGGATCTGGTTTCTCTCATTCACATTGGTACTGAATGCATTTAAGGTTTAGTCCTTAACTGTTCCAGTGCTGCGAACCTACATGTCAGTCCCTAGTATTAAGCCATCATAAAGCAGGAAGGAGAATTTTTATACTATATTTCCAACCACCGCGCTCCATAGCTGATGATATGGTTGTAACACTACTCCCCAGTATAACCATTGCTTTACATTTTCAGCTCATAAAGCATAGCTCTAGATGATTGTTGCTGTTGAAGTGACACCCTGATATCATGTGCAAAAATGGGAAAAAGGGGGTTGTGGCTAGATGGATATACATGGCTGTAATACTGCTACCATATAAGCATTGTTTTACATTTTCAGTCGATGATATACATGGCTGTAATACTTCTGCCATATAAGCACTGCTTTACATTCTCAGTCGATAATATAAATGGCTGTAATACTGCTGCCATATAAGTATTGCTTTACATTCTCAATCGATGATATACATAGCTGTAATACTACTGCCATATGGCCCATATAAGCATTGCTTTACATTTTCAGTCAATGATATACATGGCTGTACTACAGCTGCCATATAAGCATTGCTTTACATTCTCAGTTGATGATATACATGGCTGTACAACAGCTGCCATATAAGCATTGCTTTACAATTTCAGCTGATGATATACATGGCTGTACAACAGCTGCCATATAAGCATTGCTTTACAATTTCAGCTGATGATATACATGGCTGTAATACTGCTGCCAGATAAGCATTACTTTACATTTTCAGCTGATGATATACATGTCTATACTACAGCTGCCATATAAGCATTGCTTTACATTTTCAGTTGATGATATAAATGGCTGTAATACTGCTGCCATATAAGCATTGCTTTACATTTTCACCTGATGATATACATGGCTGTACTACAGCTGCCATATAAGCATTGCTTTACATTTTCAGTTGATGATATAAATGGCTGTAATACTGCTGCCATATAAGCATTGCTTTACATTTTCAGCTGATGATATAAATGGTTGTAATACTGCTGGCATATAAGCATTGCTTTACATTTTCAGCTGATGATATACATGGCTGTAATACTGCTGCCATATAAGCATTGCTTTACATTTTCAGTCGATGATATACATGGCTGTAATACTGCTCCCATATAAGCATTGCTTTACATTCTCAGTCGATGATATACATGGCTATAATACTGCTGCCCATATAACCATTGCTTTTTGCCTTCAGCTGATGATATACATGGCTGTACTACAGCTGCCATATAAGCATTGCTTTACATTTTCAGCTGATGATATACATGGCTGTAATACTGCTGCCATATAAGCATTGCTTTACATTCTCAGTCAATAATATAAATGGCTGTAATACTGCTGCCATATAAGCATTGCTTTACATTTTCAGCTGATGATATACATGACTGTAGTACTGCTACCATATAAGCATTGCTTTACATTTTCAGCTGATGATATACATGGTTGTAATACTGCTGCCCATATAAGCATTGCTTTACATTTTCAGCTGATGATATACATGGCTGTAATACTGCTACCCATATAAGCATTGCTTTACATTTTCAGCTGATGATATATATGGCTGTAATACTGCTGCCCATATAAGCATTGCTTTACATTTTCAGCTGATGATATACATGGCTGTAATACTGCTACCCATATAAGCATTGCTTTACATTTTTAGTTGATGATATACATGGCTGTAATAGTGCTGCCATATAAGCATTGCTTTACATTCTCAGTCGATGATATACATGGCTGTAATAGTGCTGCCATATAAGCATTGCTTTACATTTTCAGCAGATGATATACATGGTTGTAGTACTGCTCCTCAGTATATTCATTGCTTTACATTTACTGCTATGGCTACAGCATTCTCTGTTTCACAAGCATACACATGTTATGGTCACAGTATTGTCTATATAACCAACATGACATAAACAAAACAAGGAGAACCAAAAAAAGGTGTACAAACCAAATCAAACAAAACAAGGATAGCTGGGCTGTAATAGTTATGTTCACAAAAAAAAAAAACAAAAAAAAAAAAACTTTTATTTACAAAATCAATAAGCATTTTGTTTTACTACTGGTAATCTAATTTTACTAGTAGTAAAATTAAAGTGCTTACTGATTTAGTAAATAAAAGGTTTTTTTTGTCGGTCTGATGGAATTTTACCAGTATTAAAATGAAATCACTTATCGATTTTTTTATATAAAAGTTTTTTTTTGTGGACACAACAATTACAGCCTAGCTCTAGCTTTCCTTGTTTTGTTTGATTTGGAGTCTGTGCACCTTTTTTTGGTTTTAACCAGCATGACACCCAGCTTCAGTCTACAGCTGTGAACCAGGTAAAATCACTAACCTAGCCACTCACTCCCATCTAACCCAGTTGGCTTCTCAAGAGGCCTGGTCAGAAGTCAATTCCAGATTATCAGGACACAGTCAGGGCTTCATTCCTCTGGTCCATACAGCTGACTCTAGAATTGTTTTATTCATGCAGTTTTTGTATTTTTACACTAAGTGGCTCGAGTATTTCTTATGTAGTGTGCTATAAAGCTATGATAAAATGTGTTAAAAGTGCACCATTCTTTTAAATGATCACTTGAAAGGACACAAAAATAATCATACTAGCATTGTTTTCTTATACTTTTATTATGTAGACTGGGATAACAGCCTTCATTACTGCACAATTTGCATAATTTCTCAAGATACATCTGGTGAACAATCACAAAAAAACATGACATCATTTTGTACATAGAATGAAAATTCAAACAGATTTACAAGCATTTCTTTGTACATTTTCATACTGTTTTAGATTTATACATTTTAAATCAAGTTGTGTTAAATTTAGAAGATAAAAAAGGAATATTAACAAACTGCCATCAGAACATGCAACATCCAATGAGAAAACATGAAATTTCTCCAAGGACTAACTTTTTTTATATCATTAGAAGTAAACATTGTTTTTAATGTATTTGAAAGGATGACAGCACATATGCTATTCAGCCATTACTGATCACCTGAGCACATCACTGAACAAGTATACAGGTACAGTCAAATCAAAGTCTCACATTCACATGCTGAATGTCAAACCATAATTGTTTTGAGTCTGTATGTTATTGTACAAAAGTCTATTTACAGTTTACAAACTGAGAAACTATGATATCTTAATCTGACATACATTTTATTCACCAGGGACTATTGTTGTCAAATGTATTGTCTTTTGAGAGTTAATTTGAACTTAAAACAAATGTTAATAGTGCAGGAAATAACTAAAGTGACAGTTTCCTATTTTTATTTCTGCTACAAATTTGTATAATTGTTTCAACAATTTGTGACACACTGTCATTATACAAACACTTTTTTGCATTTTAATAGAACTTTTATCAGATAATATGTATCCTCATAGATCGAAGAAAACACTGAGCTTTACGGCTTGCACATCATAGTGATCTCATTATAACTGTTACTTACATTTATAAATGACAAGGTACAGTGAGTAATTTTCAACTTTTTAAAATGCCCTCACAACTTAACTTTCCCTTTTTTGCATTTGATATAGATCTTGCATATAATTATTTTACAATGCAAAGTAATGAATTTGAGAATTACACAACCACAGCATAACACCTAGTGCTGACACCGGGAATAACGATATTCAGTAATAGTTCAGATAATTAATGTAATCTCACACTGCAGTCAAAATGTGACATTTGTTATGTCAAAACATGAACATAACTATATGTGTGTGCATGTGTGTAAATGTTTGCCCTGTCAATCAGAAAAAAAGGATACTGTCCCTTTAGCATTTACCATTACATTATTATAGTCACCACAACATTTGTTGAGCCCTGTCTGCATTCTCTTAAAAAAAAAAACTGCAAACTATATGCAGTAATAGTTTGACTGTCAGTCATATTTGGTTTGTAAACATGTACACACTCACACTCATACACTGTGCTTATACTTACACTTTATTTTACTTTAACGGTGCAATCCCCTAAACAAAAGAAACTATAAATATTTCTGTCAGTTCTGTATTATTTATATAAACTTATCTGAAGGTACTATATTTGTAACTGTGCAATGGTAATTGCATATACTATAAATAAAAAAGCAAAGCTATGTATGTGCAATAAATAAAAATGCATAAAAGACTTCTGCAAGCTTTAAAGTGAGATATGTCCCAAAAAACAAATCATGTAAATAAAATAAAAAATAATTTACAGAACTATATACAGGTAAACAATTTTCCCTCTAAAAAAGAAAAAAAAGAATATAATTAAGTTCTGTATTATTCATGGAATAAAATATGATTTTTTTATTTATTTTTAACCTGAATACAATTGATTAGTTTTTCCTAATTCAATACATCCGAACTCCACATTGCATAGAAAACTCCAGTAAGTCTTTGAATTTGGTCATAAATCAAAATTGGCACATTTTAGAAGACTCTTGCTACCTCAAAGGACAAGATGATAATCTCAAGGCAGTGACTTAATAGCCATTAAAAGATGGCAGTGGAGATGTTTTGCATGTTTTATTATTATTAATTTGCTATCTTAGTCCCATATCAAACAACAATTGTATAAATACAAATACACAAGGGATGTTTTTAGTGTGTGTGTGTGTGTGTGTGTGTGTGTGTGTGTGTGTGTGTGTGTGTGTGTGTGTGTGTGTGTGTGTGTGTGTGTGTGTGTGTGTGTGTGTGTGTGTGTGTGTGTGTGTGTGTGTGTGTGTGAGTGTGTGTTTTGTGTGTGTGATGGATTTAAGATCATGAAATACCTGCCATTTGAGTTATGACTACAGCTGTACGCTCAGTCTAAGTAATGTGAAGAAATGATAAACACCAAAATAAATCAGAGGTCATCATGTCTTTCATTTTTATCACAATGATTTATTTCCTCGAATGCTTATGTTGACATTTCTCATAATTTATCTGTTAGATTCTTTTCATAGTTAACAGCTTACTTCTTTATGAATGGTCAACATCTGTATTATTTAACAACTGACAAAATCCATTCATTAATGTATGTCTATTCTGTAACACTACTGCTGATTAAATAATATCTTAAAGATCAACACACTGTTGCTAGTATTTATTTTGTGAAATCTGATTTCTTAGTTTGGAAAAATAATTAGTTGTTTAAAAATATGAATGCTATTTTACAACACGTGTACTCTTTAAAGTTTAGGAGGAAAGAAACTAGCAAGGATGAGGCACGACAGTCACTCATATACTTCAGTTCCATAAATAATTAAACCATTATTAAATTAACAGGTAAAGCAATAATATATTTCTCAGACAGTTAAGTTATTATGGCTCTGTTTCTCCACTTAAGATTGATGATTAATTGATTCCTGGTTACCAGTCTTATGAGGGATAGTTTCTATTGGAAATATTAATGGCAACAGTCGGCAAGCCTTCCTTAAAAAATGTTGTACGTAAGAAATTACCGGGAGTTTTCACAAGTGGTGCATCATACTGCTGTTTCTTTTTTTCCAACAGTATTAGAGAGCAAACTATGGAAGCGGCAAATGTACAGGTGGTAACTTCTGGAATGGAAACCAGACGAGAATATATACACTGAAATAATGCACTGAAAAAGCAGAGCAACACAAAATCATAAGGTTGCCTTGTTTGGCTTTCTGGTGATGCGATCACTTCAGAATGTTATTTGTTTCTTTAATGACCATAACTATGTTTTAACATCTAGCAAGCTATGATTGCACATACTAGTCTGATTAACTATACACCTGAGTTGCTCAGAAAACAAATAACACTAATTGAATTATCAATAATATTTAATAAGCATTAAGGTCCTCATTTCTAGGCGTGATGTTTATGCTTTAATATGCAGTGCCTGAATATGTCTCATAAACTCATCTTGCTGTTTCTATAAAGTATTATTAATTATTTTTGTTAAACAAATGGTATGTAACTAGAAGAGACACATAATCATGTCAGGCTATTCATTCCATAAGTGGTATCATAAAAGTGCTACAGACATAAAGGTAACTGTTCATACTGGCTGAGATATTGAACATCCTTATGAGATTTATACATAGCACAATTAGGGCCCATATGGTGCATGGTGATTAACTAAAATAAGAGCGGCAGAGTTTAATAACTGTACTCTCTTTTTTGTGGTCCACTACATTATACTGTTTTCAAAATCTTTATGCTGCAATATCCCTTAAACAATTCATACTTAAAATGAGCAAGTACCTTTACAGCTGCTGATAACTAGTGGGCTAATGTTGATACACTTTTCTCATGTAAAAATGTTGATTCATTTTTAGAAACAGAAGATGATCCTTCCCATTCTTGTATAGCAATCTGAATATTGCATACTATTACAATCTGTAGGGCGTCAGCTACATTGTACAAGAAATAGTCTGCAGTTTTAAGACGGAAGAAAAAAGATGGCACTCAACCATCATGTATGGTTTGGAATGGCATGCCTTCTGGTTCACCTCCTGTGAATTCTTACTGCATATTAATATATAGCACCCTTCTTACAAAAATGATATTATTTTCTTAAGTCAGCACTTTTCTCTGTAGCTGAACTCTTTGAACCATCATCTATAAATAAACATTTTGCATTCCATGCATCACAGCCTTTCTTAAGCTTGTAGAATTACACTTTCAGGAATCGCTTATTATGGCCTTGTCAGATCTCCTTTAACAACATGACCCCAGGGCTACACACGCAGGTAGAACATGTTCCAAGCTTTGCAAGAATGCATCTTTGTCTGGCCTCTGTTGATTACAATATTCTCTGCCATGTAAATGAGGACTTCTTCTCCTTACTGTCTCTGAACAGTTCTGTCTAATTGACAGTTCCAGTCTAACATTTCAAATGGTCCCATGCATTCTGTAGTACTAACTATATCCTCTTCTAAGCATGGTTACAGTTAATCAGTGGCTTTGACTGGAAGTGACTAGTAGCTTGTGCCAATTAACAATGCGCTTCCTTAAATCTACTTTGTCAAGCCAGATGTATGCTTCACCAATTAATGTCTTCTTCATGAACTTTCCACCATTTGACACCAACAAAATCTATGGAAAAAAAGTAAATGTTTTTTAGGGTTTTCATTCAATGTACAGTTTAAAAGTATATTTTGATTACACATGAAATTAATTCAATGAGAAGCACCAAGCATACCTCTACTATTAAAAAAGGAAGCACCAAACATATCTTTACTATTAAAAAAAATCACTTGTATCTGCAATTTTTAATAGGATTCAGAGTATGCAAATGCACATTCATTAAGCAGTTATGTTATCTGAATGACAATTAAAAGACATTAAACATTTCAGAATAAAAGTGATAGAAAAACAAAACAAGACCGCAAATAAGTGACAAATGCCTAGTGAGCATACACAAACAATAGAGTCCTTTGAATCATTACTAAAGCTGCAAGCCTTGCTTCTTTGTATCACTGAGGGTGATACTCATACACAGGTTGTGAACTACACAAGGTTCATTTTCCTGAAAATCAGTGGTGATCAGAGTTGTCCCAAATCATAGCCATCAACTGCATGGGTGAGAGCGGTACGTTCAGCACTGCGTGGGGACTGCACAAGCTAGAAATAAGTTACTATGACACTGGATAAGATAAAGTACTATAGAGTACATGCAAAAAATCAGTGAATGTCTTGAATTATTTTACTGTAGCTTGTGTGAAGTGTCATAACAACACTGAAGCAATGATCTTTTCATGAGCTTCTGCCTAAACAACGTACACTAAGGTAAGTGTATAAATCAATGCAAATGTCCCTGTGCAGAGAAATGAGGGACTGATGGCATGCAAATTAGACAGCTACAGATAGGGACTGCAATTCACAGACAGATAACTACTGAAACGTACAGACAGCTGAGCAGCAGCTTGTGAAACATGTAGCTCTAGGCTGATGTGTAGCGTGCACACTAATAAGTATCTGCATTCACCATTTTACTTTCAGTAGCAGTCACTGTTCTGCTGCTGTTCCCTTCACTAGCTTCAGCTGATGCCTGAACAACAGCCACTATGACTCTTCTACACAAGGATGGCACCTTCACAGCCCCCAATAATTATAGGCCAGTCAGCCACTTAAGTTTTATATGCAAAGCCATGGAATACATCATAACATAACTCATTTATGCAGACAAAGGCAATTTAACTGATCTATACTCTACTCTGTTTGGTTTTATTAAGGGCAGGTCCTGCCCCCTGAACATAGTAAGCTTCTTTGAAAAGGTTATAGAGGCTGTGGATAGTGACCACTCTGTATATGCTGCTTGTCTTAACATGGTCAAGCCTTTTGACACTATTATATATGCTAGTATTATTGAAAGTTAGACAAACAATGTAACCCCCTAGAATGTCTGCAGAACTGCAAACCAGCTATACAACAGATCCAAAGTAGTGAAAGTTGCTGATACCATCTCTGAATGTAAAATTGTAACTGGTGGGATACAGCAGGAAGCAATGGTGGGCCCTCTCTTTTTTTTGGAATTTTTTTCAGATATCTAAGCCAATATCTCTGAAGTGTGGGTGATCAAGTTTGATGACTGAAAGCTGGGCATCTTTAAAGTGTGCCTACTTAAAGGGGCATATGATTAGGCCTCTCATAATAGTCCCTATGACTGCTTGCCTAGCACTGTTCCTATGTTCATTGACTGGTGTGCTACCTTAATCTGCACAAGCTCTGTCACTATACCACCGTATGGAAGGAGGCTACATAAGCTAAAGATATGTCAATATGGTCAACACAAGGAGGTTAAATGCACATCATAGAGTCAGATCTCAGTAGCTTATGTGCCCCCATCCCTTGTATATGTTCATCAATGAACCTATATAGTGTTTGCATTCCTGCTTGCATTGTGTATTGTGTACATAGCCATATCACACAGGCACATATTCAGTGTACATCATTCTCATAAGGCTGCTAAACCATTAGAATGTACCCTGCATTGTGTTTATCTTCTAAAATTGTCTGCTGCCATGCCATGATGACACCACAGGCACATGCATCAAAAGAAAGGCAGCAGTAAGCACTGACACAGCTCAGACAGAGGACAAGCCTGTAAAATTTGGGCAGATAATCATAGCCACCTCCAGGGTACCTACCTGCCATGCTAACATGCCCCTGATGTGTAAGCTATCCTTTTAAATGCCAGTCAACACCATGCCCCAAATTTCCAGGTACCTCATATCTTTCAATTGTCCAGAATTGTGCAGAATGTCCAGCTTTTTGCCTCGTATCTTTGGTCTCTTCCTCAAAAAAAATTGTGATTTTTTTCTGGCAAATCAGTGAGGACTGAATTCACTAAGTAATGATAGGCATCTGGGTTTCACACTTTATATCCTTAAAAAATACATGGTAATACAAACTCATTTATTCTAGCCACTTTCTAAGTTTAGAAAATCAATATTTAAAATGGGTCCTTCTTTTTGGGCCTTTGTCTCCTCATTATTTTCCCTTCAACAAATTTTTATGCTAAAATGTTGAGAGGTATGATTCAGGATCCTCTCCTATTCCCAAAACCTTGAGGTGGCATCTCCACCATTATATCACCTTTGATGTGTATGTAGGGAAATTAGACATCTCTCTATGAACATCATGTTTATAGTCTGATGTAAGGGACTGTATCCTGTTGGAGCATACTGTGTATGTGAGCCTGCTTATGAGGAGTATGTTCCAAATGCTAAGGCCCTAAATGCTCAGTTGAGTGCCCACGTATCACACAGTCTGCAGCATCTGCATCTGCATCATAGTACAGCTGATTAGCATATTGGAGATGAGCTGGTTTCCCAGCTCTGTGGCGTGGAAGTGAAAACATACACATACAAGTTGTTATAGCTGTGCTACTCATCAGAGCTTTACCCTGCAACCCCTGCTGGGATGCGCAACAGATATCTATGGATGCCATTTGATGTGTTCTAAGTTGGGTTTATTTATTCATTCCCTTTTTAATTAATCATTTATTTATTTCTCTTTGTTAGGCGAGATCACCCCTCTGAACAATAATCTACTCACTAAGGTGGTCCAGGGAGAACATCTCCAAATATAATAATCATATAGCTGAAAGCCAAATAAAAACAGAAGAGTTACAGGGTATAAAAAACAAATATAACAAAGGAAAATGTTACACTGGCAGACTATATTAATCAATTATAAATAATCTTGCAAGCTGTGCATATAGTTAAAGCAAGCCATAAAGAAGCTGCGTTACTTAAGAGTGCATTAACTTGTATGTCATGGCAATGCTTAATTAGTAAATCGGTAACATTTCTTTATAGTTATACTCGGATCATAGCTGTGGGAAGTTGGAAGTAGTAACTCGGTTAGAAAAGTATAACAAAGCAATTTGTACAGAGGCTACTATAGGAAGTCACTGAAATAGGAATATCTGTAAAAATGTGTCTATGGGTGAGTAGGGAGAAAATTCTGATGTGTGAATTGAATGAAGTAAGAGCAGTGAAAAGTGGGAGTGATTGCAAAAATGGAAATCAGTGCTGGACAAGTGAGTAAAGTAACAGCAGAAAATATTGAGAGGCAGTAGAAAGGCAGTGTAAGGCAGAAGGAGGAGCATATGAGTTGATACGGAGAAGAAAAGAAGAGGATATCATTTATAGGAAAACAAAGGTTCAGTGGGATATGTAGGCTCAGACATGAATACAGTGGTATTGCCATTTATGTGCATTTAACTACATTTTGGTTGTGGTCTGATCTTTTTAAGAATCAAAAGTGTAGATTTTTAAATTATGCAACCCCTTACCTGGCTTTGCTGTTATGAAATGAATCATCAGAGACAGGGCAAGTAAAGGAGACTGGTACAAAAAAAATTGTAACATGAAGGAAGAAAACTGTTCTCAGCTACCAAAAGGGGATGAAAAACCATCTGCACACGATGTTAAACTAATAAACTCCAGTGTAAGAGATGTTAGAAATGACAAACTATAATAGCACTTATAAGAATGTATGTTATCATTAAGAACTTCATTTGTTACTAGCATTGTTTTAGTTACTCTACATTTTATACTTTGAGATGTTTATATATATATATATATATTTGTAATTCTATGTATTTTGTTTTGCGTAGTATGTAAACACCTCTGAATTGCATTTGCTGCTTGCCAAATGGCCCAAGAGGAGGCTGAAAAGGGTCCTGTACCAGCCCACCAACCTTTTACACAAAGCTTAAAATAAAATAAATTATATTAATATAATATGCATGATATCACTGAATGTTGTGAATTATTTTGTAGTAGAGTACGTTGGTCATGCTCCAATATTTGGTAAAAGACAAACCAATTAATCACCAGACTGGTGTGAGACCCGACCTTAACAAATATTAATTATCCACTGCTAAAGTTGTTAAGTTCAGGTCCAGCACTCAGCAATAAAACCTGCCAGAAATGACCATCAAATGACAGCGACAGAAATAAAAGATTTGTTTCTGTCTGCTTTACATACAAATAAGGTGTCCCTAACTTCCTGTTAGAAGTGTAAACGGTAGCTTGATTAATAGGAAGTTAGTTCATTTGTGTTTTCTAAAGGATGTGAAGTCTGAAACTAAAATGTATGTCATTATTTAGTGACTTCAGTCCTCTATGGTTTCTCTGAAAACCACAGATTTTAGGAGGAACAGACCCAGAATTTGAAGCAAAAATCTGTGCAGTTGAAATGTATTAAATGTGAAACTTCATTACACTGCCTTTCTGACAGTGCTTGCTAAGTGTTTTATGGCTTTGAAAGCTGGTAAAACACTTAGTGCTTTTTTTTTCTTTTTTACTATAACTTGTACATGGAGCAGATAAACTCCATGTATTACAAAGAATTATGATTGATTCTCTGTTCCTAACCTACAATTCTATGCTCTCGACGTGGATGCCAGGATTCACTTCTCGAGCTTCGCTCTCAAGGTGAATTTCTTGGCATCCATGTGTCAAACACATAATAAAATGGTTAGAATTTGTGAATTGATCCTGATCCTCTATAATATAACTTGTGAGAAATGTAAAAAATAAATGACCTTTTGTCTAGGTTTATTTCTACCCAGCAATTTACACCAGTGTGCAGCATATCAAAACATATGCTAATTATTAAATATGAAGGTGTGGATATCAAACATCAACAAGCATCATCATTACTGCATAGTAAGACAATCAGATGATGGCAGGTATTTATGAAGAATCTCAGATTGTGTGTACCAGGAGCCATAGATCTGCTGAGTATATATCATATACCATATATATATATAATATATGTCATATATCATATGATATACGATATCATATGTTGCACTATGAATAAATTATAATCCAGCCCTCGTGGCATAGTTGGGGCCTCCACTATGTGCCCTTCTTATCTATAATAGTCATATATGTAGCAGAAGCTAGTCAATACAAGGTTAGTTGCGAAAAGCATTCATTATAAGGTAAGCCAGCTTCTTCATATACAGAGCACTGACACAGTCACTGCCAAGAATCCAGCAGTACCTAGTAATGTATGTTCCACTTCCACAATGTTCACAAAATCTTGTCCATCCAATGAATGAGTAGTGGTATCCCCTTCTGCACATATATCTCACTAACCCAGAAAATGGCTTGTGCAATTTTTATCGACAATAATGCTCATAGCTTTAAAAAAAAAAACAAATTACAGAACCATTTATCTACAGATATATTTAATAGCTCAAAGAATTACTGATGCACAAACTGGTTCTCAGCACAGTCATTCTAGTAAAGCTGCATCCTAAAACAAATCCATTCCAGAAGTACCCACCTTCTATATTTCTCTACTTCCCTGAGGGCATCCATCCCTGTCAGTGTCCATGAGGGAATGTTATGTACCCGTAGATCACAGCATAGTAACACTGAATGGTAACCAACTACCCACCAGTCATTAATGCAGTACGGATAAACTCTCTGCATATAGCGGTCCCAGCCCTGGCAATGGATATGTGTGTTATATAGCATATCTAATGTTAATCTCAGTCAGGCTCCAAGGCAAGCTATTCTCCTTTGCAGCAAAACAAGTTTGTACTTCACCCAAGAGGAGGACGTTGACTAGTTTTATGAGGTTCTGTTGCATTTTCTGGATATAACACTAAAAAAATGATATCACATACATTATAGGTGACTGGAATGCTAAAGCTATTAGCCAAAGAACAAGCATAAAAGACCTTTGATAAAATTGTTTAATATTAAGTTCACTCATTTAATTGTAATTAGTTTTCTGGTTCATTCTTTCTGGTGGCAGAAGGTTTTTTTTTTTTCTGTATTGAACTTTAAAAAGTCAGTAGCAAGTTCAAGCAAACATTATTCTAAAACCAAACTCCAAGCAATTATAGTTGCCCCTGCTCCCAGGGTCATTCCTGTCAGTATCATGGGCCTGCACTTCTCCACAGCTTCTCTAGCCAGCCTGATTGAGATGAGTATCTTGAGACAGTGTAAGAATTGTCTCATGCTTCGTGACAATCCTGTTACTCAACAGTGTGTGAGAGATATGTAATATCCTTTGAGGTAAAAATGTCACACACAGTAAACTCAGAAACTAAAATTGCCAGATGTACACTACACATCACACCTCTCCAAGGCTATCATGATACTCATAATCCAAGACATCCAAAACACAACACAGGCACAAAACACATACAGCAAATTAGGCCTGATTCCTCACATAGCACAAGGAGTCACAGATGCTGAGCCTGTAAGGCTGGCATTGACCCAACCAAGCATTCTTGTTCTAGGTGACTCCTTTGTAACAATACAGACATACCTCTTACCAGGCTGAGCAAGGAAAGAGTGATGCTTAGTTTGTCTGGTGCCAAAATACACAAGATCAGAAATACATTCAAGTCCTTGAACAGCAAGTACCAGTATGACTCTGTCATAAGTCATACTGGTGTCAATGACTTGAGGTGTACCTCCATGGACTATATAGAGAGACAAATGATGCAGCTCTCAGACTGTGTGTCTGAGGCAGGTATGAGCCTAGCATTGAGCAGCATTCTACCATCTCCAAGGATGATGCCACAATTTGAGCAAAAAATAATTGATTTCAACTGGCTTAGTTTTTGATGTCATTCAAAGTGGGTCCAATATTCATCAGCCTGGGGGGATATGATGGACAGACCACACTTCTTCGCCAAAGATGGCCTGCATTTGTATCCTCTAGGGTTTTGATTATTGACAAAGACATTGCCCACAACCATATTGCCTTTTTTAGGCAATGCCAACCAATAAACCTACCAATATAACAAACCAAGAAAAGGAAAATATGAGGGTGTTATTGATCAATGCTAGGAGCCTAAACCAGAAACTACACTCCATAAAAGCCCTTCTCAGCCTGGAAGACACTAACATCTGTGTAGTGACTGAAATATGGTCCAAGATAGTGGAGAGCACTCCAGATGGGCAGGGCTAGAATGCCTTCTACATATTTAGACCACCTACTGTGCAGGAGGAGAAAAAGGTGAAGGTGTTCCAATCTACATCCAGAAGAGACTCACATCAAGGCTGGTAAAGCAGTATGATGCATTAGAGCTTCTTCATGTCCAAATAACCATCAGAAAGGTGCCAAACAGAATATTAGCTAGCTATAGAATGCCCTCTATAACACAAAAAAGCCACAATGCCTATCTACAGGAGCTAGAATCACTCAGTATTAAATCCAGTACCATTCTCCTAGGTGATCTAAACTATCCAGCTATAGAATAGGAAAACTAGACCTCCACAAGAGCACAAGCACAGAGATTCCTGGACTTTGTCAATATAGATGCCATGGAGCAATTATTTGAGTACCCACTAGGGAGAATAACATCTTAGATCTTGTCCTTACTAATATGGGAGCATCTTGTACCATCCTTTGGATATCTTCACCACTTCTTAGTATTGACCATAAAGCAGTCTCCTTTGAAATAAAACTGAAACCAGTGATCCCTTCCAACCAATGTACCTTTACAAATTTCTTTAAGACAAACTACCTACTCTTAATTGATACAGTGGCAAGCTTCAAATCCACACCAAACCCAGTTAACTCCACGGAATATGTAGAAATATACACTATCACACTATACCAGCATATAAACAAGCTGCATAAATGCAGCTGCACCCTTTAGGAATGAGTGCAGGGCAAACTCCAGAAACAAATCCATGTGATGGAACCACAATATCAACTAGCTTCATAATAAAAGGAAAAGGATTTTGACCAAAAGTAAGAAGAATTCCCAGAGTGTTACAGCCCTTGTCACTGAAATAAACAAACAACTCAGGAACTTAATAAAATCCATCAAAGCCAAGTTTGAGGCTAAAATAGATACCCAAGTCAAAGACAATCAAAAGGCACTTCTTGTTATGTTCATAATCTCAGAAGCACAACACAACAATGCACTGAGCTGATTGTGAACAATGGTACCTACACTGAAGCTGAAGATACAGTGAAACTACTGGCTGATAAATTTAGCTCTAAACTTTACCCCTCTCTCCTCTTCATCTATTTCTCAAGATATAACTGAAACTGACTCACCTCAAGCAATCACACAAGAACAAGTCCTAAAAGTGCTCTCAGAAGCTGAAAATACTACATCGATGAGTCCTGACAATATCCACTGATGCATCTTAAATTGCATGAAGCACAATTTATCCACACCCCTAACAACATTGTTCAATCTGAGCCTCCATACAGGTTTTGTACCACGTGAATGGAGAACAGTTACAGTCATTCCCCTGCATAAGGGGAAAGCATAGGCTTTTCACAGACCTAAGCAATTACAGACCAATAAGTCTGAACAGCCTCATATGTAAAGCCATGGAAAGACTTATCATGATACTAATCAATCAGATAATAGGGACCCTCCAAACACTGGACCCGTCTCAGTTTGGATTCATCAATGGCAGGTCATGCTTACTCAACCTGGTGGATTTTTTTTGAAAAGGTCACCAAAGCAATGGATGATGGCCAAAGCTTTTGACATACTTCACCAAAGCAATGTAGAAAAGATAAACAAACTGGAAATAAACCTCCATGTCACTCTCTGGATTGCCAAAATGCTCACAGATAGGAAGCAAATAATCAACATAGGGAAGTTAACTTTACTAAGATACCAATCACCGGTGGAGTTCCCCAGGGTTCCGTGCTGGGACCGCTCCTGTTTGGCATCTATGTTTATGAAATAAAAGCCAATACCAAAGGACACTGGCTGACTAAGTTTGCAGATGACTGCAAGCTAGGAGAAGTTATTGAATCCCCAAATTAAATTAAATAAAAATTAAACAAGAGAGGTCTCCATGCCAACAATATTTCATGTAATTATGTAATGGAGGTGGAAGAAGAGACTTAAGGAATTAGATCTAATGAAGAGAGTGCCTAAAGATTTATTGAAAGACATTTGTGATATTACCCAGGATGGTGATAACAATATTTTGAGTAGAAAGAAAATTAAGAAGGCAAAATAAATGTCTAAATAGGCTTTAGAAGTGATGGGAGAAAAAATGAGAGCAAATCTCAATATAAAATGGGAAAATATGACAAACTGGACAGAGAGTGTCAGAAAACAGGAAGAAAAGATAAGTAGGCATACTGAAGTGAATGAAAAAGACACCATATGTCTTTAAGAAGGGTAGTGATGATAAGGGAGATGGCCAGGCAAAAATTATCATAATAAAGACTTTCACTGTTGCACTTGTGAGTGATAAACTCTTTGATAGCCTGTAGATTTATATGGGTGGCTCTTCATTTTTAGCAAAGAACAGCATTAACTTAGTTGGGATTGGCTTAAGTCAAGTCTTTGCCACACAGGTAGAAGGTACAGAATTTGATTCTGACCTCTGCTTATTGTCTAGGCTTGTAGTAGTCTTCTTCTTCTTTCGACTTTTCCCAGTTAGGGGTTGCCACAGCGGATCACCTGTCCACTGATGATTGGCAGTGGAGTTTATGGTGTCGATTTGCCAGCCTGGCGCCCAACCTTCCACAGCAGGCACACACATGCACACACTCATACCTAGGGCCAATTTAGAGTGTCCAATCCACCTACAGCATGTCTTTGGGAGGAAACCAGAGCACCCTGAGGAAACCCTTGTGACCACAGGGAGGACATGCAGACTCCGCACAGAAGGCACCCCAGCCAAGGATCAAACCAGAGAACCTCTTGCTGTGAGGCTGCAATGCTAACCGCTGCACCACCGTGGCCACCCTTAGGCTTGTAGTAGTCTGATAACTAGTATTTATATGCAAGCACATGCTATAAACCATTTCTAGGTTGGGAGTTCTCATAATGATTAATGTGTTTACCTCACACGCACAAGGTACAGAGCTTGATCCTCACCTTTGAAGGGAAACTGACTAGGCTTAAAATGGCCTGCAAAAGCAGCTAGCCTAGTACTTACCTATGAGTCTATGAACCTATAAAAGTCAAAGATGGTAGAGACCTACTAAAGCAGAAAATAGATGTGGCAGGAATACATTGAAGAGCTGCTTAAGAAAGTTCCTAACATAATTTTTGAGCTTTTTTATACTCACCTGCTTCATCCCTATACCCCAGTGCCCCACATGCAATGCTTGGTCTACCAGCCACTACATACATTTCTGTTATACCAGCTTGGGCTGACATGGATCCTATGGGTGTCTAGAGGGGGTCCTGTCATTAACCATTCACCAGTGTTTTTTACTTATGACCTACCTGTTTCTTTCAATTCCTCCCTGATGAGTGACCTGACTACCTTCACAGGGTCCTGCAATGGGCAGACTGCACTGAACTGCTGATCACTTCTGCACAGAACTACCTCTGGCAAGTTGCCCTGCTACTCCCCTGATGCACATCAAGATTAGATCCTTGGTCTGTGCCAGGTAGAGTCACATGATTTGTGTGCCCACTCACCTGTCACCTGCCCTCCCCAAATGGGACCACTCATCCTCCAGTTCCTCAGATGCCATTAATCAAACCAAGGTTACCTGGGTCATATTTAGAGCTTTATCTTACTATGCCATGCAGCTGGCTAACTTCATTGATACATACAATCATGTGTTCACTGACCTAGATCTAGAAACCCCCTGAGAGCAGCACTACATGGGATCTAGAAAACACTGCTAATAAGAACGCTGCAGGAAGTCATGGAATTCCTTTAGGACTGTTTAAAATTCTGCAATGATGCTGTCATAATCCTGCTCAGAATTTGATATCAAATTTGAAGGAGGAAAAAAACAAATCAGAACAAAAGTCTCTCTACAGAAATGTCTGCACTTGAAATGCCGAGTGCCGACATGCTGAAAAAAATACAAAAACAAGGAGAAGAGTGAGACTTGCACATTGTTCTTTTCCCTTAGATTTCAAGACCCCCCCCCCCCACAGACCCTAAACCTATCAACTCTGAGATCAACATACCTTGGAAAAAAGGGAATATTGTGGAAAATGGACATTTCAGACTTGGTATATGTAAGTCCTTTTTTTGGCGAGTCAGTTTCTGTGTTTTTGGATTCTTTCTAGCAGGTCCCAATGTTTCAAATGGTTACAAAAAAAAAACAACAGTGACCACTGGCCATTGGATTGGAAAAAAGGTTAATTCAGATTCCACTCAAAAAAAGGGTGAGGCAAAAGAATGTTCCAGTTATTGAGCATTTGAACCTGTTACAAATTCTAACAAAGAAATGCTCAAGATTCTGCAAACCAGACTCCAGCAATATATAGCCTGATTACTGCCAGATGTACAACATTCTTTTAGAAGAGGATGGAGAGTGCAGAGTTCAACTTGCAAACAACCCTACAGATAAAGCAAACGAGTCCCAGAAAATATTTACTTTGTTTTTTAACAGCTACTGTAAAGCATTTGACTTTGTGAGCCATAATAGACTGTGGCAACTTCTTGGAGAAATGGGGGCACCAGGTCACTTTATTTACCTCCAGAGAAATCTGTATACAGAACAAGAAGCAACAGTTAGATTTGAATATGGAATAACTGACTTATCCAAGACTGGGAAAGTAGTGTGACAATAATACTGTCACCTTGCTTATTTTATTTATGTTATTTTATCTTATATGAATATCATATCATGCAAAATGCAGGATTAGATTAATCAGGTGCTGGTATTAAAACTGCAGAGGCAAAAATTAACAACGTTAGATATGTAGATGATACCACTGTAATGTCTGAAACTGAGGACATGGATAGCCTGTTGATAAAGTAGCGTGTACAAAAGCTGTCTTGTTTTTTACCATCAAAACTAAGATTATATCAATTAACTCTATCAATACTTTGCAAATAGATGAAAAGAAATGGACACAGTGAGAGAGTTTACCTTCCTAGGTTCGAGGACCTCTAAAGATGGTGACTGCTGCCATGAAATGAAATGATGCTTCCTGGGAGGAAAGCTATGGCAAGTCTTAAATTAAAAGATGCTTCTCGGGAGGAAAGCTAAGGCAAGTCTTAAATTAAAAGATGCTTTTCAGGAGGAAAGCTATGGCAAGTCTTAAATTAAAAGATGCTTCTTGGAAGGAAAGCTATGACAACAAGTCTTAAATTAAAAGATGCTTCTTGGGAAGAAAGTTATGGCAAGTCTTAAATTAAAAGATGCTTCTTGGGAGGAAAGCTATGGCAACAAGTCTTAAATTAAAAGATGCTTCTTGGGAAGAAAGCTATGGCAAGTCTTAAATTAAAAGATGCTTCTTGGGAGGAAAGCTATGGCAACAAGTCTTAAATTAAAAGATGCTTCTTGGGAAGAAAGCTATGGCAAGTCTAGATACGTTATTAAAGAGAAAAGATAAAACACTGTCAACAAATAATCAAAGCTATGATTTCTCAACAATAATAACAACTGAAAATGTAACTAAAAGTAAGGCTTGGCAGTGGAAAATAAATTATTTTGAAATATGGTGGTGGAGAAAGCTATTGAGAATTCCATGAACTACAAGATGATCAGATCATTCAATACCTAAAGAAATAAACCTAGGCTATTCACTAAAATGATGGTAAAATTAAAATTCTCATTCTTTCATCACATAATGCAAACACATAATTCAGTACAGAACAGACTGATGCTAGTAAAGACTGAAAGCAAATGATGGGATAGCACAAGACAAGATGGATAAATAGCATTATTGAAGTAGGGGATATGAATTTGTTAGAAATTAAAGTAGTTGTTGACAGGCTTGGTGTGCTCAGGTCTCTAAGGCCACAAAGAGTCAAACTCGACTAAACAACTAAACACCAACAATAAGTGTTAATGAGCACAAGCATGTGAAAACACAAACTCTCCTGTATGTGTCTTTGTAATGTGTGAACTTGTAGTAATTGACTGCTTCAAATCACATAATGGTTTCTCTCTGTTTAATTTCTCCAAGTCTTTTGGATTTTTAATACCATGACAGGAATGGACTCCACTCCTAAGTCAGGGTGTGATTAAACTTCACAAAATTAGTATTGTTTCAGTCTTTAATATTGGCCAAGATTGCTCTTCACAGCATCCGCAATGTGCCAGGATTGGCTAGAGAAATTCATATGGAGTTACATGTATCAGTACATCAGTGGCGGCTGGTGACTTCAAATCAAAGGGGGGCTGCAAAAGACAGTTGAATGGGTGTGGCCAATAGGAAGGGGTGTAGCCAACTAGAAAGGGGCAGAGCTATGCTCAAAACCACAAAAACTGGGACTTAAATTAAATATGCTGCCCTGGGTGCCAAACTGTCATTATGAGAGTCCAATCAAGACAAAATGAAGTGGAGAAAAAAATATTTCAATGCATTGGCTACATGACAGCTTACTTAATATTTAGATGGAAACAAAAAGGTTGTGAGGCATGAAAAAATAAATTACTTTTTAAGTACATTACTGGAATGCCAGTCAAAATCAAAACAAGCAGAAGTCAACTCAAACCACTTCTCCTTGCAATGCAGTTCTAATTATAATTTATATACAGCTTTATAAAAGTACCAAAGTACCAAGTAACATGCTGAAAGTAGCAATCTTGTGATACCCCCACTTGTAAAAATGTTTCTTATCCAAAAAAGAACTGCTGCCTGACAACAACTATTTAATTGTTTCACGGGGAAAACATGATCAAAGTAAAAAATGAACAGCAAACAACAAACAAGCTCAAGATAAATTGCTTAAAGGATTACTGCACAGGTTATGGACCACACACGATAGATTGGCATTCTGTTTAGTTTACGGGTAAAGCCTGCAAAGATGACTGCAGGTCTCCAACAAATGTAGTGAGCTTCTGAAAATACTGTAATCCTGTCTTTTATTACAAATTCTGACATGCATTTCAATACCTAGCTTAGATGCTATCTAGTTAAGTAAATATTCTCTGCATGGCAACAACAAAAAGGCTTTCAGTGTTGGCAATTCTTTAACAGTATGCTTATTAAAGCTTACTTGCATCTTACAGTCTCAGACAAGCTTACTTGATGGTCATTAAAGCGTTGCTACTTAAATACAGAGCAACAGGGAGTGCAACAATATGCATTTTCTGAATAATAATAAGCATAAATCAACAATATAAAAATATGACAGAAAACCAGAACATTCTGCAAAATCAAGGACAGATGAAAAGCAAAGCCACTGTAGTACTTGTGTCTACCTTGGATGGGGGGATACTCTGCACACTTACACTGCATAACTGCTCCTTGTCATGCTTGGACACATCCAGAGTCACTACATGGGGGAGTGGGTTGCAACAAGCATGTCACAATTTGAAATGTCTCTGGCTGACAGTGATTGCCCTGACAGATTTGTCATATCTCTCAACTTCAGAGCAAGAAATCTGGACAAAGCCATAAACAGAAGTGTGACAAAGGCCCAAAAATAAGGACACTTTTTAAATATTGCTCTTATAAACTTAGAAAGACAATAGAATAGTAGGTCATGCATTTGTATGAATTTTCTGAAGGGTATGAAATTTGAAAATCAAATGTCTGTCATTATTTTCTAACTTTAATTTTTAATAATTTGACACTAAATTGCCAGAATACTACAATTTTATGAAAAATGGACCAAAAATGTGATGCAGAAATATAAAATAGCCACACAATATAGCTGGGAACCTGTCAAAGAAGAGACACTTTTTTAATATTAGTACTGTTAAGTTGAGCAGCTGACAAAATAAGAGAATCTACATGCATTTCAAAAATAAAAGTAAGAGGTACTCTGATTCGATTCTTGGCTGGGGTGCCCTCTCTGTGGAGTATGCATGTCCTTCTTACGTTTCTGTGGGTTTCTGCTCGGTGCTCCTGTTTCCTCCCACATTCCAAAGACACGCATCTGGAGTGTTTTTCCCCTGGCCTCTGCTGAAAATGGGATCTGTCCCAGTTGGACTTTCCCAGTAAACAAATGTAAAATAAATTGAATATGAAAATATAATAGCCCAGCTATGTGTATGCAAAAACAGTTCTTCTGCAGAACGAGTACTGTAGTGCAATTGATCTGTGTTTGCAAAGATATTCAAGGATCTTGTAAGAAGGCCCAGAATACATTTTGAGGGCTTTTATGTGAGAATGACAGTGATTTTTAAAGACACTGTAACTGTACTTCAGATGTACTTAGTTTCCCCATTCTGTCCCTTGTTTCAGCCATTTTTCATTAGTGATATGGTAAGGTCCCAGTTCTGTCACTAGCTGCATACACATCATGCTTTTACCATGTACCTTTTGGCACAGACACTGTTTATTCATGTTAAACAACACTGACACATTTATGAGTAAATTATATATTCCAAGCTGATGTATGTCCTTTTACATTACCAAGTCCTTATTCTTCCCCATCCATCTGTCATCCATTTATCAGTCACTTTCTCGACTGACTTAGTCTCACTAGGCCAATAGCCTCTTTTCAGGTGAGACCTGAGATGGTATTCATAATAACTAGGCTATTGAGGAAATTATCTACTTTTTTCGATGTGCCATGGGATTTTTTACATCCACCTGCGCTATCACCAACACAGGCAGATAGCGCACTCGGGAGTGTAACACCCCCCCCCCTTATGTTGTGCTGCAATGTCAGTAATGGAAAATTAATCCAGCTGCCTGGTGTGATAATACAATCTATAGCCTTCAGCAGTGAAGGCAAATGTGCTACCTGTTGGGCTACTGGAATGGAGTTGAGTTTTCTGGGCACAAGCTCAGTGAAGAAAAATGAAGGTGTAAATAGATACACGCTTACAGCTGCAGCATATAAATGATTTTCAAATACATAATAGGACATCATGAGTGTCTTACCAGACACTAGACAACAGTTCATTATGGGAAGCGCATAGGAAGATCAATATAAAGCCTGATGAAAAGCAGAAAATATTCAGTCATATTACAAAAACACAAAACTTGCTGAAATTGTACAAAACTGAAAAGACCAAAACAAACAGGTCCAGGAGCCCGAAGTAAAATAAAATTGTTTTAATATGAAGTGCTTTTCATCGCTGACCATACAGCAACTTCTTCAGATAAAAATAAACTAACAAAGTCATCCTTAAATAGTAAAAACATCACGTATTAAAGTATGTCACATGTTTAGATACAGCATATCAAACCAAGGCAGTGTAGCATCAATACAAAGCACGTTAACTGTGAGTTGTGACTTGTAAAAGTATGTATAAAATCAAGTATGTGTTAACTTTACTATAAGTTACACTTGTGTAAATTTATAAAAGTCATCAGTATCATCTTTTTAAACTCTTTAACTTCAATAAACAAGCAATGTTATAAGCTTCATTAAGCCCTGGGCTGGAAAAAGCATTAAGCCTTAACTGCCATACTAATTCACGTTCCTCTAATAGCAAGTTGACAGGGCCTCCCCTACTATCAGAATGTATTAAATGCCTTAAATAAAAACTTGTGACCTCCACTTAAACAAGAGTGTTTAGCTAGGGAATTGTCACCCTTGTTCTTGTCTATTGCGTAGATGTGCTCGTAGACTCTGTCACAGAGTCTACGTTCTGTTTTCCCTATGTAGTAAGCAGTGCAGGATGTGCAAAAGGCAATGTACACCACTAGTTTCGAATTACAATTCAGTTTGTACTTCAATTCGTATTTCATCCCTCTAATGGTGAACGTCTTGCCAGTTTCCATGTATTTTCACATTTTGCACATGCCACAGGTAGACATCCCTGCAAATCTACTTGAAAACAAAGGTTCATTTCTTTTGAGAAGGTTTTTGAGGTTAGAACCCTTTCTAAATACTAATCTAGGAAGACTACCTAATTTTTCTACTATGAGTTTATCATTATTAATAAGCTCCCAGTTTTTTATATAATATCAAAATGTACCACTTTACTGTCACTACTGAATGTAGTTATAAAGCTACTTCTAAAGTTAACACTCAAGTTACAGGTGGATGACGCTACAAGTAGACATATAGCCATAGAATCCAAGCTAGTGTTACATACCTCAGTCACATTAATTAAAGAGGGTTCACACAAGATGGGTTTAATTGTCCCATTTTGTCTTTTAAATTGAGCCTCATCAATAAGTGAATCTATAAGACTAGTAGGATACCCACATTGTTGAAACATTCCACTTTTCAAAAGTCTACATTCATCAATGAAATCGTCATCTAAAGTAACCATTTTTGCTGCTCTAATTAATTTCCCTTTGACAATAGAACGTTTTTGTGAAAAAGGGTGGCAGCTTGAAAAATGAAGAAATGAGTTACAATATATGACTTTTCTAAAAATTTTAGACACGTATCTATTATACAACGTATCTTTAGTTAACCTAATGTCAAGGTAGTCAATAGTGTTATAGTCAAAATTGGACGTGAATTCAAAAAATTCTGTTGTGTTGTTCAAATAGTTAACAAACATATCAGCCTGGGTTCTATCCCCTCTAAAAACTATGAATATGTCATCCAAACAAACGTGTGTAGAAGGTAAGGTTCGCCATGTGGTGGGAATTGTTGAAAATAAACTCTTTTTCCCAATATGTCATTACTAAGTTGACTAAACTGGCTCCACATGGCAAACTCATCGCCACACCTCTCTTCTGGAGATAATACCCCTTGTTAAAGGTGAAATAGTTGTTGGCACAAAAACTTACAAAAACAGCATTTTTCAGTAGTACCACAGTTTTTAAAAATAATGAAACAAAAATAGCAACACAAACCAAGACTTTCAAAAAGTGGAAATTATTTCATTCTGAATCTAAACTGATAAAAACCATGTGTTGAATATTTAAAATGCCTGTTATCATACATTTTACAGTGCTTGAATCCTTCCTTTCTCACCATCCTATAACCAGTGTGGTTAGATTAATCAGATGCTTCATTAAACATAAGCATTCTAAGCAACACTGAGCTCTTCAGAAAAATAATCTGCCTGTCTAACCTTCTCAATACAGTTTCAATCCTGCAATGTGTTATGTCAACTGACAGCCGACATTTCATTACATCCACTGGGAAAGTTTAATGAAAACTGGCAGCAAAGCTGCCACCCTCTGCCACCTATATATAACAAATGCTAGCTTTGCCAGCTTTTACTGAGTGACACAGTGAGTTTTCTTTTGTAACTTAATGCAAACTAAGCAGTGCACACATTGAAATGAAATATGAAGTAGTTACTAGCAGCTAGTTATTATTACTGACTAGTATTAATGACAGTGTCTGTCCAAATGATGATCCCGATTCCCCGATCGAAGCTATGATGAACTGTTGAACAACTGAACTCCGTGACCATCTAAGAGTAAGACTAAATCAAAGTAAGCACTACTGACTGTTTCAGTTCTCACTCTCTTTTTCCCAGCAAAGTGCGGGAAGAGAAGAGAGCGAGAACCAATCAGTTCCTACCTAGCCATCCACGTCACGTACGTGACTGCGGACATGGCAGTCCCATCTCCTTCTACATTACTGCGGTTACAAACCACATAGACTTTTGGGCATCACACTGATGCCTTCTCTCCTTAATCTGGACTGCTTCTACAGCAGTCTGGATTTACAAAACCTTTGTTTTTAAAAAACGGAACTCGATGAGCATGCGCAGTTCAAGTTCCGGGACTAATAGCACAGCGAGTATGCCAGTCGGACAGCTAAGGAGCAGCCAGCCAGTATAACAGTATATACAAAAAGAAATATTTTATTTTTTTTTAATTCTTTTTCTTTCCACAGCTGGGGGAGCTGCAGTCCTGCAGTCCGATGGCATGAGCCGTCACTGCAGTACATATTTAAATTCGACTGTAGATTCATTTTTATTAAACCCATTGCTCCTACTACTGTTGGAACTGCCTGGGTATCTTTCTTCCACATTGCTCTCATTTCTATCAGCAAATCCTGATATTTTATGACTTTGTGTCTCTCTTTGCACATGACACACTTAATTGGTAGGTGTAGCAATTTCAATGATCAATGCTACTTTTGTCTTTTTTCATGGACTACTATATCTGGTTTTCTCTCATTTTTTTTGAATTGTTGGCAGTTGGTGATCCCATGTGATGTCCACTTCATCACTGTCTATAATGCTTTATGGTTCATGTTTCCAATGCTTCTCAGCTACTTCTATATTGTAGTGTGCGAACAATCCCCAGTGCAACAATCTTGTCACATTATTGTGCCTTTCAGTGTACAGGTCCTCTGCCATGAGAATACACCACCCAGCAACAAGGTGTGTGACTGTTTTTCAATTCTTCTTTAATGAATCTACATTTGTCTGTGTCTCCCACGTGTTCAATGGACTTTGTAAACAAATGTGTATGTTGTCCACTGTCCTGTGCTGCCATTACTAACATTTCATCCTTTGGTTTCAACTCATCTCTCATTAACAATATCTACGTGAAATCCTAATCAATATGAGGTTGTTCCAGGAGATTTCTATACTTGCCACTATATTTATGGCTTTTCCACATTTTTACCTTCTCTACTGATCTTTATCCTTATATTCTTTCTTCTGTTGTTTGGCACATTCAGTTGCTGCCTGATTTTTGTTCAATTCTTGTTTGAGTCTCATTCCTACTTACCACCTGCATACTTGTGCCAAATTAAACAGAGGGGTCTTCTTAGACTTCCTCTCATGACTCATGTTGGAAAACCTTTACTATGTTTGGATCTGATGAGGTCAGCAGATATATATGCAGTCTCACGATCGCAGATCAATGCATCTAATCAGTTTAAAGGAGGCCTATATTTCCTTCAGAATGAGGGATATATAATCTTGGTATGCACTAATTTTTATACAACATTTGATAAGAGTAAGGCATTGTTCTTGTTTTTCTGTCCAGCTGATCGAATACCTTTTGGGGCCAGTCCGTATGGCTTACAGTACATACACAGTGACTAGCAAACAATTCACCCATGTGAAAAGAAGTCTTTTTTGTGAAAGAAAAAAAAATGATACAGTAGAGTTCAGACTGATATGAATCTGGATCTGTAATTGTATAAAATATGAAAAAAAAGTAAGGGTGAAAAAGCGTCTTTTTGTTAGCAATTGGATAATCATATAATATACAAATAATTGGCCCTATTAGTTGTCCTTTCTCCATACAGAAGTTCTCTCCCCTACTTGTAGCATACAACATACTGCATCCACCAGACATACAGGCCTAGTCAATTGCCTCCTTGATTTCTGTCCTTGCTCCATCTCTCAAATCCAATTAGGGCCTGACTACTATAATACAAGCTACCTCCTTCCTTCCTTCAGTGCATTTTGGTAATGTCCCTCCTCAAAAAAATCTAACTACATAACACCTCATCCTACTCAACATATATTCTATCAGTACCTCAGTTAAATAAATAAATAGTTCACCTTTCCCTTTGCACACATCTGTTCAGTGCCTCAGTAAAACAAAGATATAATAATCTGTTCCCCTCAAAACAACTTTCCCAAAAATGAGCAAAATCACTCATTTGATCAACTTATAAGCCTGCATTTATGTACAGCCCATACAATTTTATTATATGGTTCATTAGTATGTCACTGGGATGCTGTACAAATACTATGTTGCATAAATAACAAACACACATGCTCAGTGCAGGCTACCTGGAGCCATTTGCACACTAGAGCATGGGTGCCATTCTTGTTTCCAAAACACAAGTGATTGACACTCATCTGCACAACCACTAGTGTGTCACCAGCTGGCTCTTCCCTGAAAGGCTAAATTTCCAGTATACTGCAAATTTCCCCTTTTCCAGTGCTTGTACAACATCAGTATTTGTTTATATAAGTAATGGGTATATGGGGTGGAGCCTCCATATTTGGTTGTATATGGGGGTACAGTTTCCATATTTGGTTGTATATGGGACATGTCCACTGCACATTTTTTATTGTAATTTTGCTACTTATGAATGCTGTCTGCATTCAGGAAGCTTCAGTTATTTGCAATAGCACTTGTGTGAGGTGAGTCACATACTTGTCAGGAAGTCATGAAGGAAGTAACATCTCTCAAACTACTACATCAGTGTCACAACATCATCTACTGCCAGTCATTCTTGCATTTTTGATCATGGATTCACCTCTTACCATACAATAAATATTTCTATAGTATTAGGTGACACACACACACATATATATATATATATATATATATATATATATATATATATATATATATATGTATATATGTATACATATATATATATATATATATATATATATATATATATGTGTGTGTGTGTGTGTGTATATATATATATATATATATATATATATATATATAAAAATATATATAAGTGCACACACACACACACACACACACACACACACACACACACACACACGTACACACACACACACACACACACACACACACACACACACACACACACACACACACACACACACACACACACCATCTTAATGCAAACTATTCTTTGTTTACTGCTGGCCCTTGCAAAAACCTAACTACGCATTGTTTCTAGTATGAAACATTGATGCAGAAACTGCCTGTTGCGAGTTCAATGAAATGAACTTCTTGAATTGTCTATTCCTAAAGATCAGGCCTACTATATCACTAAGAGATATTTTTGCAGGTGGCAAGCTTCCAACTCCCTCTTAGCTCCCTTATTGAAATATACCCATTCCAGTGCTGCATGACATCTTAGTAGAGGCAAACCCTTAATACGAACCCCCATCAAAAATAATAGTTGTTGATGAAACAGCCAAAGGTTAAACAAATTGCAGATTCATGGAGTTTGTTTTCTGGTACACACATCTGGCAATCTGCACTCCCACCAGCAATCTCACATCCTTAACAATTTCATAAGTCCTGTTAAGTACAAGCAGAGTGGGTGATTGTATAAATTATAAATAAAGTGTGTTTCTGGATCACAAGCAAACACTTTTTAAAACTTGAATAAAAACTGAATGACAACAAACACAGCTATGTAAAATAAACCAAAGAAGCTTTTATTATACCTTAGTAAGCACTTTTGCGCTGACCTCAATGCTTCACTTTACTTTAAAAATACACAGATTAACACTCACTATTTAAAATCCAAAGGAAAAAATCAGAGACTAATTCCAATTATGACATCATAACAAGCTATCCAATCAGCTGTAGAAGCTCTAACAGCAAATTAGACAAAACACTAGCTACCAATGTATAGTAAAAAATAAAACAAACTATAATTTCTAGTATAACTTAAATATATATAAAAAACGACTTATCGACTCATCACCTAGTTCTAACAGTATATATGTGCTTAGTCATGGTAGGATATACAAGTCCAAAGCCATTAAATATCATTCTTTGAGACTCAAAAAAGGAAAGTCAAACCAATAAATTGCCAGAATTGCATAATAAAATGACTGAATGAATATTTAATGTCTTATGTATACTTGCTTAATTTAGCTCTCTACGTAAAGAAAACATATAAAAGCTGTAGGCTCCTATCTGTTGCATTTAGAATTCCTAGGTATTTCCAACATACACAATTCAATTCTTACAAGTGGCTATAATTCAAAAAAAGAAAAAAAAAAACAAACAAAAAAAAAAACAGTGCAGTCAAGTTCCTTGAGCGTAGCACAGTATTGCAACAAAATGTAAAAATTCCTAAATGCATACCATGAAAACCAGTTAAAAACAAACTGCTGCCACTGCAACATAAATGAATCGCACATCTAACAAGAACAGATAGAATAAAGACTAAATACCAGGGTACCTGCATTCATGAAACTTCACAGCAAATATCTGAGCAGGTGTGCTATTATAATCACAATCCTAATAGGCTAGGCCCATGTATACTCATGAAACTTAAAAGCTTAAGAATAAAAGCTGAGCAATGTTACTAAAAACATCAAACATCATTCAAGTGTTATATGTATAAATGTGTATGTCTGCTTACAAGTGTCAGTCAGTAAACTAAAGATGAAAGGGGTCTATGTTAAATCAGTGAACACTTAAAATAGCAAATGCTGATTTATCGACCCTGTAAGAGCAAAAGCTGACATTCTCAAAGACACAGAACAGCGATTTTTTCCCCAGGGAAAAAAAAATCGGTGTTCCACACAAAAAAAAAAAGTTCAAAACACAAAGTAAGGTGGGGGCTTCACCCCCCCACACCCCCCCTACTTAACTATACCAACTCTGAGATCACACCACAGTGGAGAAAATGGCAAAGACCCAAAAATGGCCCAGCGATTTTTTTCCCTGGGAAAAAAATCGCTATTCCATGTCTTCGGGATTATCAGCTTTCACTCTTACAGGGTCGATAAATCAGTGTTTGCTATTTTAAGCATTCGCTGATTTAATATAGACCCGATGAAGTACCTTACCTGATAAAAACATCCAAAGAAATGTGTTAATTAAGTTATAAACCTGCAGAACAAGGCTAGTGAAGGGGCATAGATCTTGAAAGCACTAAAAGAGTATAAACAAGCCTGAAGTTTTTTAAAAACTAACCTCTATGTGCAAAGATCCAATCAAAAAAAAATCTGTGTGAAAGAAGGATGTTACAGCCTATCATTCCCTTTAACTGGAGTCAAATAAAAAATCAATGGGGTAAAAAAAATAAATAAATAAAAGAAACTTCAGTATAAAACTTGACTTCACAGTAAACATCTAAGCAGGTATGCTATTATAATCACAATCTTTATAGACAAAGCCCATGTATACACATGAAAAGTAAAAGCTATAAGAATACAAGCTGGCTAATGTTACTAAAAACATCAACTTTCAAGTGTTATATGTGTAAATGAATGTTTCTGGCTTATATGCGTCATGTCTTATAACCATAAGAAACAATACTCAATTAGTAAAATAAAAATGAAAGTACCTTACCTGATGAAAACATCCAAAGAAATGTACTAATTATGTTATAAACCTGCAAAATAAGGCTAGTGATGGGGCACAGATCCTAAAAGTACCAAAAGAGTGTAAACAAGCCTAAGCTGCTTAAGAACCAACCTCTATGTGCATAGAACCAGTCAAACAAATCTATGTGAAAGGAGGATGCTGCAGCCTATTCCCTTTAACTGGAGTCAAATAACCAATCAAAGGGGTAAAAAAAAAAATTAGTGAGGCAATGGTATATATTTCAAAAAAGGTCTGATGGAAATAGCGTCATTCAGTCCATAATGTCGGCCTGCTTGTAACCAAATGATCCATTCTTGTTCAATCTTCTCAGTTTTATTCTTCCTGTCGCCCATTCTGTTGTCTTCTTTCAAAGTGTCCAGTACCATAAATTTAAAATGATGTTCTACTCCTTGTGCCACAACATGTTTAGCTGTGACCACTGCTGTAACTTCCTTCTTAATTTTGTATAAATGTTCTTTGATGCTGTTCTTAAGTGCCCTGTTAATTTTTCCTGTGTAAAAGCCGGGAAATTTCATGCAAATAGCTGAATAGACCACATTCTTGGTCGTGCAATCAGCATAACCCTGAAGTCTCATAACCTTGGCCATAGTAGGATGAACAAAATGATCGGTGTTGGTTATATACAAGCAGATATTACACTGCCTGCAGCTGAAGGTTCTCACCTTGCTGGGATCACTGAGAAACTGTCCATCACTGTTCTGGTAGCATACTCTTCTTCGTATAGAGCTAATATTCTTGTATGTAATGATCAGACATGGACCCACAATTTGAGAAGTGTTGTCATCAGACATTAACTTGTACCTGTTCTTCCAGATAATGTTGATTATACTCCAATTATCAGATGTGAATGGCAGTACTAGGCGACATTTCTTATTCATGATAGGTTCTTTCTTCTCTGTAGATTTCATCTTTTTTGAGAAATAAGGTTTCCCTCTACCTTGTCTTTCATGAATCACAGTGTCCATAATTTCTAAGTCTTCAAGATTCTTAATCCTATTGTCCATCATTGTATTGAGGTCCATGTCACTGTTGGTCATCCTTGATAATCTCAACATTTGCCCTTTGATGATGTTTCGAAATACAAAGGTGGGATGCATGCTAGATCTCTCCAGAATATTTTCTTCCAACATGGTTTCTTACAGACTGTTGTCAGTATTTGACCATCTTTGCTCTTCAAATTGACATCTAGGAAATTAATCTCTTCTCTAGATGCTTGCATCGTAAATTTAAAAAAAATATGTTGTGTTACCTATATATGTCAGAAACTCATCCAGTGTCTCTCCACTTCCAACCCAGAACAGGAATATATCATCTACAAAGCATTTGTAAAAGGTGACCTTGTTGTGGTATATTTCATGTGAAAGGGATAGCTTGGTCTCTCAAATGGCCATCACTAAGTTCACATAGAAGTTAGCACAAGAGGTCCCCATGGCTACCCAAGTTTTTTGAAGATAGTATTCACCATTAAATAAGAATGCATTGTTCTCTAAGATAATCTCAGTTGACATACACAGCAGATTAATCCGGTTAGAAGTAAAAGCAGCCTGGACCTATAATATTTATTTTAAAAAGTGCTCCTTAAGGTTATAAGACCTGACACTCATAAACAGATATACACATTTATACATATAACACTTGAATGATGATCAATGGTTTTAGTAACATTAGTCAGCTTTTATTCTTAGGCTTTTAAGTTTCATGAGTATACATGGATCTTGTCTATAAAGACTGTGATTATAATAGCACACCTGCTCAGATGTTTAGTGTGAAGTTTCATGAATGCAGGTACCCTGGTATTTATTCTTTATTCTTCTATCTATTCTTGTTAGATAAGTGATCTACTTATATTGCAGTGGCAGTAGTTTGTTTTTAACTGGTTTTCATGGTATGCATTTAGGAATTTTTATGTTTTGTTACAATGCTATGCTATGCTCAAGGAATTGACTGTACTGTGTGTTTCTTTTTTTTTTTCTTTTTTGGGTTATAGCCACTTGTAAACATTGAATTTTGTATGTTGGATAACTAGCAATTCTAAATACAACAGATAGGATCCTACAGCTTTTATATGCTTTCTTTACGTAGAGAGCTAAATTAATTGTACAATTCTGGCAATCTATTGGTCTGATGTTCCTTTTTTGAATGTCATGGAATTATATTTAATGGCTCTGGACTTATATATACTACAATAACCAAACACATATATACTGTCAGAACTAGTGATGAGTAGATTTGTTTTTTACATATATTTATGTTATACTAGAAATTGTGGTTTGTTTTATTTTTTATTATATATTGGTAGATAGTATATTGTCTAATTTGCTGTTAGAGCTTCTAAAGTTGATTGGATAGCTTGTTATGATGTCATAATTGGAATCAGTCTCTGATTTGTTCTTTGGATTTTAAATAGTGAGTGTTAATCTGTATATTTTTAAAGTCTGATAAAGTGTTGAGGTCAATGTGAAAGTGCTTACTAAGGTATAATAAAAGCTTCTTTGGTTTATTTTGCATGTTGTCACTCAGTTTTTATTCTGGTTTTGCTTCTTGCATATTGGTGTGACAACTTCATCCCAGCTGTGCGGATGTTTTTACTTTTTTGGATTTTTTTAAATTTACTTGTAGCTTGAGAATGAGTTTCTACAAATCCAAGTAATAACCCATATTATATCTCTTTCACATACTCGATAACCATTTAAAATGTTGGGACTCACAATCTCAAGTTCTGAAACTTGTTACTTGAATAACCAAGAATCCTGACTTATATATCATGTCTGAAATTGTCAATTACTCAGAATATTCCCTTTTCTCTGAGGTATGGAGATCTCGGAGTTGGTATATATAAGTCTGGTGAGGGTGAGGGTCTTACCCCCCTACAAAAAAAAAAACAAGTTTAAAGAAGAAGAGTGATGCCCGATACTCACTCATCTGCAACACACACACACACAGACACACACACACACACACACACACACACACACACACACACACACACACACACACACACACACACACACAAACACACAAAAGTACAGACAGACATATGCAAATATGAGTGTCTGTGTGTGCATTGGAAACAGAGCTAGGGCAGGGCAAAGGGGACAGCTGTCCCAGACATAACCCATCATGTTGGCCTATCAGCAGTTGACAATATGGCATGCTTACTATACTAACATTTGTTTAAAAAGATACAGGTGATATCACAGCTTATTTAAAGAATTTAGTGGGTTTTTTTCATTATGTATAAATTCATTAAATATTTTAAGCCACTGTGGCTTGCATTAGTTTAAGGATACTGTTTATCCTATGTCATTCATAATAATTATTAAGTAATTACTTTACCTGGAGGGAATGACCAGCAGGGCTCAAGCTAAATCGAAACGTCTCATTAAATGATGGTTCCCGATCATGTCTGCAGACCCTCGTCTTCTTCTTTATCACTCGTTTTTGGCTTGATACATTAATGATATATAACTTCACATACAAGTCTACAAACAATAAAAGAATATTAGTGTAGTTGATAATTGCTGGCAATTACATAGTTCAATATTTCTGTATTTTTGCATGTTAAATCTGCTATACAATAGGACATTTCTTCATTTTGACTTATCTACTTCATCTGAAGTACCTGTTGGATTGATAATAGTGAAAACAACTTACATCCAGTGAAAACATTTCAAATATAAGAATACAGTTCTATTATCCTGAACTAATTAACCTGATAGATGTGTAATGTATGCTATGATGATCAGGAAAAAGTAAAAAGATGTAGCTATTTATCAGTTATTTTGTTTGCAAACAGAGCTCTTACAAGATGTTCAACTTTACATCAGGACTTGCCAAAGTGAGTTCAGTTTACAAACTGTGAATCAGTTACACTAAGAAGAGTCACGCTTATATCCTAACTGGTAAAAGGATGAAAATTAAACACCTAAATACTAAAATGAACATTAAGAAGCCCTGTGGTACTCTAAAATTCAATGCACCCTGCCTAGAATTCCACTGAGGTTCACAATGTTCAGTATACAAGGAGAGGAGCAGGACAGTTAATTATTGTCTTTCTCAAACGGACAAAGTGGGTGCACAGCAAGACACACTGCTGTAGTCCTGTCCCAATATCAGCAATGGGACTTAATAAATACTTTTTATATTTCTGGATGGACATCAATCAAGTCTAGGTGGGGTTCAGAGACTCAATATTTTTTTTCAGAAGCTGATTATGTGACACCAGCATGCAAATGAATTGTGTTATTCTACTGATATGTTAGATCTTTTTATTATGCAGATTACAAACATAACATAACTGATGCTTGATACATTTGAGATTGCTGTCAAGTTAACTAGTTATTTTCTCAGACCATACATCAGTTTTACACACTCAAACCTAATAAGCACTAAGAGACTATCACCCTTTTTTATATTTCTCTGACATTCCAGTGCAATTTACTCAAACTATTTTGACTTCTGTTACTTAGTGGAGGGAGATACCCAAACCCACCCAATTTATAGTAAGAAATATTTCTTTAATGGCACTCATTCAGGACAGATAACAATATTTTATATACATTAGTGGTCACAAAAGCAAGAACAGGAGCATTCAGCATGAACTACTCACACTAGCCTCGCAAATTTCATAAAGCAAATTTTGCTTCATCCTGAAAGTGCTTTAGAACATGAATTGCATGTTTTTTTCTACTTGGATGCCTTTCAATGAGGATGGAAGGTGGCTTGGCAAGGGCCTGGCAAATAGTTTAAAAATGGTAAAAAAAGCTGTGAGTGCTAGACTTAAAAACATCAGGAGAGTATGCCGTGGGAAGCAAGACAGCCTTATGGGTCAGTTCTTGGAAAACTGCTCCACAATACACAATAGATGCAACCACAAACATTTTTCAGAGAATCTGGACATACAAATTATCAGTGTAGGAAATAGATCAATATACAGCTTTTCTTATATCTGTAGATGGAGTTCCAATGTAATATTGGAAAATATCCAATGAAATGAGTCTATCTGAAACTATTATTCTGGCAGTCAAATTTCTTCCCCCTTTTGTCCCCCTGGCCTTAACCATTGATCCCTAGTTGACCCACTTATTTCTCTCTCTAGCAAAGAGCCAAGTACCTTTCAGCTGTACGGGAGCACAACACCTCATTTATACGCTGGCTGCTGGTTTTAATTAGCCCATTCTGGAGAATCAGGAAATAGAAAGCAGGCCAGTCTAACAGACACAGTGGATGCCTCTTCCAAACCCTTCTGGTGCTCCTAACTCCTGCAGCACCTTTCATAAACTCATCTATGTGCTGCAGTGACAAGAAGCATGCCTGCCTCAACATACATCTTCCTTCGCTACTGCTAAACCTTGCATGGTAAGGTGGCTCAGTAGACCCATTCCCATATGTGTAACAAACAGGGCTCCCTCTAAATATCATCCAAGGAGTGAACCAGAGTTGTCCCCCCCCCAGGATGTGCAGGGATGACAATGGCTGCACACTCCCATCTTATCTAGTCTGGCCTCTCCAGGGTATTTTAGCAGATTTGATGAACTTCTTTGGTGGAGTCACACTTATGACAAGTTTTTATTACACCTGGAACTAATAATATGCAAATGGTGGAGGTGGTGGCTCTGCCTCCAACAACACCATTTGGCACAGTTTTTTTTAAGAAAACAGTAGTAAGACTGCATTGGTGAGTTACTGTCACTCAACAGTGTATTCAATGAAAAGGTTGCCTTGATTATGTGTCCAGTGTTGAAGAAATATTAAACTTTATCAGCAATATTTACACTGCAGCTAGACTGCTAATAAAAGTAACTGACATGGGGTTGGTGCCAATATTAATGACGTTTTGAGGCAGCTTCCTTATTTTTAAAAGCTTTGCATTACTTTGCTTTCCAAATTTCTGCCAAGTGTCACTCATAATAGCTATACAAATTAATACCAATGTGCTGATATCCTGGTTTTAGCATCTGATGCAATATATAATAATCAAAGGATGTAAATAAATATGCATTATGATGTAAAGATGCACTGTTTTGGCAAGATGCATGTTTTCAGATTATTTTGCTCATTTCCCAAATCAGAATCATAGAAAATATATAGCAACTGAGCCTAGTGGTCATTTACATCTTGCCAGTGTTCACCCTCAGAACTTACCCCCTTTTTCAAGGAGCAATAGGCTAGTCATGCTGGGATTGTCTGTGAATTTATGAATACCTATCCAACTGTCTTATTCTTTTTAAAAGGAAAATAGCAAGTCACATTGTTTGATCTGTAGTAGAAGATTGCTCCTGAGGAGTAGTTGTCGATGCATGATACGTCTGTCTCTCTACAATGATTTGTTTACTTGCTGGAGCAGGATTAGATCTCTGTTCCTAATATTAACTGGATTGTTTGATTTGTGGAGATATAATGGGCCTTGGACTGCCAGATCCATAATGGCCTGGAAGGCAAGGCAAATGTCAGTCATAAGGAGTCTCTGGGACACTGCAGAAAGGGACAAACCCATTTCAACCTCTGGGTAGCTCAGGTCACTTAGGCTGATGATCTTTTTTGCCAGGAACCTTTGGGATGTCCGAGTGCTTAATATGTCTGGAAAGATACATACTGAATGGGCATTGTATTCGATAATGGTTCTGATCAGTGTAAAATATAGAGGGGTAAGAACTTCTATGGATCTAGAGGAGATACCCTTTGTGATCATCTGTGCCAGATAGAAGGATTTCTTAACCATTGTTGTGACATGATGACAAAAGGAGAGAAAATGATGTACCCATATTCCAAGGTCTCTCACAATATCTTCATTATGAAGTTGGGTGTTTTCTATACTGTAAGCTGGGGGGGGGGTGTTTACCAAGTCCATCATTTTAGCATTTAGTTTTAGTCCACTTTCTGATCACTAGCTATTAACATGCATACGTTCACTTTGTAGCTTCTGCATATCAGAAGGGGATTTGAGTATGACACCCAGTTTACAATCATCTGAAAACTTGGTTCACCATAGATACCCATTTTTGCCTTAGAGATCAGGGAAATATATAACTAATAGCAGAGCTCCTGGCATGGATCCCTGAGGTTCTCTGAGGTTCTATGTCCTTCAAGCTCTCTGAGAACACAACTGCCATCCTTACTGTGTGTATTCTGTCCCTCAGCCAATTTGCTACTCACCTAATTACAGAGGAATTAATTTCATAGGTTCATAGATTCATACTAAGCTAACTGCCCTTGTGAGCCATTTTAAGCCTAGCCAATTATCCCTTGTGAGGCTCAAACCCTGCACCTTGTGTTTGTAAGGCAAACACCTTAACCATTAGGCCACCCTCCCAACCCAAACACAGTTAGTTTATTGATTATTTTAGTAAGCAAGTGTTAGGCTACTAAATGACTCAGAGAGGTTAAAATAAGTTGCATGGACAGTTTGATAGCAGTTGACAGCTTACGTTGCCTTCTCAAAAAGTTTTATCAGATTCATTAGAGAGGACCTACACTTAACAAAGCCAAATTTCTGGGGGCCTAATCTTGATAAGACTTTTAATATAGTAGTTTATCATGTGAATTATGACCCATTCCATGTCCTTGCAAATGAAGCTAGTCAAGCTGATGAATCTATATTTTCTGTGTCCTTTGTAGGGCCAACCTTGTGAAGTGGCATCATAACCATTCTGTGCCATACTACGGGGATAAAAAACAGTGGATAAACTATAGTTGAATACCTGTATGCGCCATTCTGCCAGTGCATATTCAGTGCTGTTTTGCAGGTATTTATAAAGTCCCACAGAAGATGTAGTCTCCTTTTAGCAAGTGTTCTTTAGTGATGATAGGGAGATTGATATCCTTAGAGATGTGTGGATTTTATATAGACATTTCAGTGGTAAAACTTGCATTGAATCAATTTGCTCATATATTTGCAATATCCACTGGATCTGACTAGGAAATATGATTGTAAATAAGTTTAGAGAAATGTTCGGTGTTATTTTGTATCTTCCTGATGTAAGTAAAGGATTTGTAATTATCCTTAGCTAAGAATGCCAGCCTAAGTTCATGGGATGTCTTTATTTTCATGAGCACTACCAGGCTATAACTCATTCCACACCTTTCGGCCCCAGAACTTGGACCGAAGTTCCAAAGGTGGTGGTTTTTCCATATTCATTAAGGATGGATACACCTCCAGACTAGTAGCCCAACATAACACATCTGAGATACCTGAGGTGCAGCTAACACTGGGTAAGAGAGCGACTCAGGTAGTAGCCTGCTATAGGTCCCCAACCATGTCCCAAGACTCACACTCCACGTTCCTAAGCACCCTGGAGAATATTAAGGTCAAACCTAACACTCTCATACTGGGTGACTTCAACTACCCCTACATTAACTGGGAAAACTACTCATGTACCAATACACTTGCCCAACGTTTCCTGGAATTCATTAATTCCAATGCCCTGGACCAGCTTGTTCTTACCCCCACTAGAGGTAGCAACATCCTTGACCTGGTCATTACTAACATGGGCGACCGTTCCTCTACACCAATAGTCAACTCCTCCCTGGTTAGATCCGACCACAAATGAATCACTTTGGAAATCCACATCCCTCCCACCCCCCCACCCACCTGCAAAGGTAACCACCATGAAAAACTACCCCAAAGCTAACTTTGAGCTCCTAAAAACAGAGGTGGCTAACTTCACGAAACCCATGTAAATGGAGATCAGTTGCATGACCACCGAATCATACACCAATGCACTGTACGAACACATACACAAATGCATGAATCTCACCATACCCAACAGAACCAAGATGCTCTTCTCCAAAAAAAGGAAGCCAATATGGTGGCCCCCTGCCATAAACAAACTCTTCAACAGAAGGAAGAAACTGATGTGGAATAAGGTGAAGTCCCAAGACTGGAAAAACTCCCTTATCAGCCTCAACAAAAAGTTGAGATCACTCATCAAATCCTCTAAAGCTAGCTATGAAAACAAAATTGCAGCAGATAGTAAAGATAACCACAAGGCCTTCTATAGTTATGTAAAGAACATAAAGAATATCTACGGCAATACCCAAATTTGCTCTGAGCTACTGCACAATGGTACCTCCTATACCGAGCCAACAGATATTGCCAATATACTGGCTGACAAATTCAGTGCCAACTTTACCCCTCCCCCCAAGAGACCAGTCACAATACCAGTAGATTGCTAGGCACCCAGTATTACTGGAGCACAGAATAAAACAGCACTGTCCAAGGCCAAGAATACAACTTCTGTGGGACCTGACAATATCCCTGGCTGTGTTCTGCATGAAATACAGAGTGAGCTGGCATCTCACCTGTGTGTCCTGTTCAATCACAGCCTCACGTCGGGCTTTGTCCCCACCAAATGGCACACTGCTACAGTCATCCCTTTCCACAAAGGAGGAGTGACTACAGACCCTGGGAACTATTGCCCCATTAGCCTGATGAGTCTGATATGCAAAGCTATGGAATGCATCATCATGGACCTAATAAACAAGAATATAGGGAATCTCAAAACTCTGGATCCTACACAGTTTGGTTTTGTGAAGGGAAGATCATGCCTGCTCAACTTGGTCAACTTCTTTGAGTCAGTCACCAGAGCTGTGGATGAAGGCAAAGTGGTTCATACAGCCTACCTTGATCTGGCCACAGCCTTTGATACCATTCCCCACTCAGGAATCATAGAAAAACTCACTAAGCTAGCCATCAACCCCTATATCACTAGGTGGGTTGAAAACTGGTTCACGGGTAGAACCCACAGTGTGAAAGTAGCTGACTCCAAGTCAGACTGCCGACCAGTCACAAGTGGAGTCCCACAGGGTTTGGTCCTGGGTCCTCTCCTGTTTGGTATCTACTTCTCTGAAGTCCAGGCCAACATGAAGGGACTCTGGCTGACAAAGTTTGCAGACAATTGCAAGCTGGGAGCTATTATTAACTCCCCAAGTGATGCTGACATCCTAGAGAAAGGCCTCACTGAGATCAACAGCTGGTGTCAGAACCATGGCCTTAAACTCAATGCCAAAAAAGGTGTCATCACCCCTTTGGGAAAAACACAGTTCCCATGAATTACCACATCAATGGTAGTCCACTGAACACAGAAGGTGTTATAAGAGATCTGGGAACACAGGTTGACAGCAACCTCTCTTTTGACCACCACATTGCCACTGTGGTCAAAAAGTCCTTCTATGTGGCACATCTCATTGCTAAGTGTTTTGCATCCAGGAAGAAAGAGGTCATTGTCTCCCTCTGCTCTTCCCTCATTAGGCCAATCATTGAGTACAATGCCCCATTTGGCATGTACCTCATTAAACACCTGCAACAACTGGAGCGACTGCAAAACTACCTCACAAAGAGGATCCTAGGCCATAAACATTTGTCCTATATGAACAGACTAACAATAGGGTCTCTATTAGAAGACCGAATGTTTAAGTGCCCGAACACCTAAACATCGATTTTCTAATATCAAAAGCAAAAAACAGCGAACGGACAATTTAACGCAGGAAAAGATTTCCCTTGGCTGTTCGCCGGAGTTTGCTATTTCCCTACTGTTGAGCGATCTCAGAGTTGGTATATTTAGTTGGGGGGGGGGGGTCGAAGCCCCCCACTTAATTTAGATGTAATGTTTTTTGTGTTGTGGCCGAGGGACGTGTTTCCCTGGGACGTTCGACATTGTGTGGTTCTATATTAGAAGACTGATGTTTAGGTGTTCGATCACCTAAGCGTTAGGTCTTCCAATATAGACCCTAAAAAAACTCCAACTATTCTCTGTCTCATATCACCTACTTAGAGCTGGTCTTTGCTTGACTTACAAAGCCATGTCTGACCCATCTCTGTTAGAAAAGCTACATCTAAAGAAATCCCAATCTCTCCGCACCACACGCTCCAGAGAACTCAGCCTCATTACCACAATTAACAGAGCATGCTGGAGGGACAGGTTCATAACCCAGAGACTGCCCATGCTATGGAAGAGAGTTCCCATACATGTCAAGCAGAGCACCTCACTGGCCCTCTTCAAGACAAATCTTGATGAGTGGATGGGAAATAGAAAATTCACCCCAAGGATCACTCCAATGGCTTTACTCGACAGAGCACTGGGAACTAAGGTCAGGTGGCACGATGCCAGGGTAATCCTATGGGCTAGACTTGTAAAGGCCCCAGGGCCATTAGCCTAGTACACACCTATGAACCTATAATGGTATTTTTCAGTACCCTGATGTTTACCTTGGTTTGGGTTCATATTATACGATCAAACGCTAGAAATAGTGAATGATCTATTATCAAACCCAAATACACGAAACCACAAAATTTCAAAGGAATGGATCAGTGAATTTTTTCCCAGGGAAAAAAATTCGCTGATCCAAAAAAAAAAAAAGAATGTACAGGCAACATAAAGTGGGGAACTTTGCCCCCCCCCCCGATGTGGGGGGCTGTGCCTCCCACATCCCCCCACGTTAAATATACCAACTCTGAGATCGCACCATAGTGAAAAAAACAGCAAAGTCCGGAGAATGTCCCAGCGATTTTTTTTCCCTGGGGAAAAAAATTGCTGATCCTTTCCTTTGATATTCTGTGGTTTTGTGCATTTGGGTTTGACAAATGAGCGTTCTCTATTTCTAGCATTCGCTCATGTAATAGGAACCCCCTTGATTTGTGGGTCTTTAGTTTTGCTGTATATTCTAAGAAGCCTTATTGTATTTTTTAGTTATACATGTGGACCCCCAGGCTGGATTGCTCTAACCTTGCCAGTTTGTTTAATACAGTTTTGTAGGTGAGTGTATAACTTTTGCATAATTGCTAGCCATGTCAATGTAGAATTTTTGAATAATTACTAGCCATCTCAACATTTGGGAATTAAAGTTATACTTGAACTTTGAGATTTCATCACAGAATTGTAGAAGCTTTGTCTGTTTGAAGTTTTTGAATACTGTGATAATTGCAGCTTTTGGTTTGTGGATTTTGAACAACAAATTTACCAGTTTTTACAGACTGCATTGGGGAAGGGTATACCTGTAGGATAGTGCAGATAGGTGTTACATTAGTAATGACTAGGATGAGAATATTTTGTCCTCTAGTGAGCTCTACGTCTATTTCATCCAGGGTGTGATGTCTAGTACACACAGTAAAGTAAAATTTCCCTTAAGAGCACAGAGAGATCACAATCAGTCTGGGGCTGGTTTCTCCTTCTCTCTCCAGATCCCTAATAAGACTCCCCACTGGTACAGCTATAGGGTTAAGATCTCAGCCGAGTGGTCAAGCCAACACTTCCAGCATCCAACCAGTGCTTTGTACCCCTGCCCAAGTAGTTGACATACACACACTTTGAGATTTGATTTATATACAAATAGACACTCCTGGGGAAGGCTAGCACAGATTTACTAGCTATGACCCATTCTGACCAGACTAAAAGGTAGTTATCGGTGTCACCAACCAGCTGTTTATTAGCTACTATAAGGTCCTTACAAAGGGTGACTAATTCTACTGTGTAATGTTACTATTATCCAAGTGGTAAGTGTGACCAAGACTTGCAAGGCTATTTAAGAGTGGCCTGTACAGTGTCATCAAATACAAATGCAAGTACTTTAAGAGCTTAAATATCTCTAAACATGCCAGTCACAATTAAAATATTTAAATATATTTAATAATAAATAATAAAAGAACAAGACAATACTCAATAACTCAATACAGTGACAGCAGAGTTCAGAATCACAGGAAATATTTTAAAACAACATTGCAGGGCAGTCTCAAATAAATACAGAAAACATCTAAACTAATCCTACTATATTCATATCTATCTCTAACAGAAATAATATACCTAAATCTTACTTACAGAGCAAGGCAAATACAGATGAGACTTGCTGAATGGATGTTTCAGGTCCAAAGCAAGATACAACATGCACAGACTTTCTCTGAGAGATAGTTCTTAAATTAATAATACATATTACTGCTGGGTTAGCTAGGATGACATCACTCTTTGTCACCTGCCTCCAGTTACCAGGCTAAACAGATACCAACAGAATTTAACACATCTGTGTTAAAAATATTTATCTCTCAGATATGTAGCTGCTAGGAAGTCACAGAGCAATAAAAACACTCTACATTTGAAACCTGGTAATTATTTCTGTTTTTCAAGACAATAGAAAGAACTTCTACCTGTAGACATCCTGTCTTCTTGCTGTATTAACTAACTTTATAGCGCATCGTAAATCTCTTTACTTTTCTACTTATTTTCTTAGAGTTTTGTAAGTTAATTCTGTATGTTCCAATGTCTACTATGAAAACATACATTTGCACAGGCATATACTCCGGGATTCATGAAGCTTGGCACAAGGACTGAGTTAGGCTTGCGCCAACCGTGTGGCGTAGAGATGGCGCAGTAGCTCCATATGCATATTAATGAAGGCGTGCTGCCGCCACATTCATGTGCATAGGAAATGTGCGCAAGTGCATGGGACGTGTCGAAGTGCTGCATGGAGGCGTGGACATGTTGGCTGTTTACGTGCAACCTAAAATGCTGAATAGTACAGCCTGCCTCCAATAGTAATCACACCTGTCAGTGTCCGTGACTACTGAAACGTATGCAAAGCATGCAAGACAGTTATGCGAACACAGAAATAAGAAGCAAACACAAATGCACGTAGCTGAATACTGAGTCCCCATCCCTCGAACAAATGACATTTAAAACCCCGTGCCCGTATTCTATTGTAGTGCTGATAGTTATACCAAGTGGAAGCCAAACGCATCGTGTTAGTGTGCTGCCAATAGCTAAGTCTAGCCCAATGGTCAGGGTTACCACCTATCCTACATTCTGAGGGACACTCCACCTCTGGGCAGTTGTGCCCATACCAAAACCATTATAAATGTAAAATATCCTGCGATTGTAGGACATAATTATGTCCCACATCTTATGTAATAGTCACATACAATAGTTATTTCCATATGTAACACACCTACATGTTACAAGAAACAGAATAAGCAAGTAAACAAAACAGAAGAAGTGGCTAAACTGCTACAACAATAAGCTTACATTTAGGCATAAAACAAAAGTACTATCCATTGTACTGACCTTGGGTATGTGTTGTCCTGTAAAATCTGATGTGTGTCCTGAATATATCCCATCCTGGCCATATGAAAAGATGGCAACCCTACCAATGGTCAGAGCATTCGCCCAAAATCTGCCCATTTGTGGTCCAAGGCATCCTTGTCAGGATGGGCCAAAGATGAATGTATATGACCTGGGTCTACCTACCATGTCATGAATGGTAAGTATTTGCATATACCTATGTGTTTGATGTACAGCATGTGGAAGGTGAAAAATGCTAGGGTAGTCCTCACAACCATACAGGTACCAGAGATATGTAGTGTACGCAATGTGTTCCCTTGACCGTGCCATGGGCCATCAACCAGAGAAGGGATGGATGGAGTGTGTGGAATATGGGTATGGGGAGGATGGGCAATGTAATAATTCGCCAAGGGGAGACTGTGTTGGATGCACAATAGGTGAACTGGAGGTGTATGAGGGAGCAGTGGGCGAATCAGAAAGAAACACAAAGAACAAACATACACATCCGCAATACAACCTGACAGGCCACACTGTAGAACACAATCCCACAAACATATGAATATTAAAATGTGCGATACACCTGTAGAGAAACGTCATCGGCACAAACCCACATAATGGTCTGGACTGAACTGAGCCATCCAACCACAACACACCTGGATGCATAATTGAATACCCATCATCCCCTCTACAGCACACAACCCCCCCCCCCATTCCTGAATTTCCACCAAATCCAGCCATACTCGGGCTGCTAGCTTGGCGCAGCCATATCTGCACATAGTGACCACTAGTCATATCTAGTAGGCAGTCTCACCCTAGGCAGTGTCAGGATTGCAAACTATGTATCCCTTGCATGTAAAACCCTATCATGTTTTCATGAATCCAAAAATATAGAAGGTTATTGGCTTGTTCAATTTTTGGATATCCCTCATGGGATAAGTATCCTGTGTAAACATCAGACTTGGTGTCACGACACGATGTTCAGTCCTGTAGACATCTGGACACAAGTTGTATGTGCAATAGTGGTTCACGAGGCTGCTCAGCCTCCAACTGTTCATGCAGAACCTACTACCCGGGATTAAACACCTGACCGTGATGCATGGCTCCCCACATGAATTATCGAGAATATATACTTTACACATTCGCATAGTGGCAGTTGGATATAGGGTGATTAAGGCGCTGACGTAAGCAGGGTACCTCCTGTCCCACTTTGTGAGGGACAGTCCCTGTTTGGGTAGGTGCGTCCTGACCAAAAATAATACAATGGCAAATATCCTGCGATTGTTGGAAATAATTATGTACCATATTTCATGTAACAGCTGCATAAAACAGTTATTTTTGTATGGAAAATATGTAAATCTTACAAGAAACAGAATAAGCAACTAAACTGTTACAAGAATAAGCTCTCATCTAGGAAAATAAGTAAAGTTCTAAACCGTATACTGGCAGTGGGTATGTGTTGGCCTGATAAATCTGGTGTGTCCCGAATATATCCCATCCTGGCCATATGAAAAGGTGGCAACCCTACCAATGGTCAGAGCATTCACACAATAACTGGCCAGCCTCTTAATCCCCCCTAAAACCAGTGACCTTTGGAGGAAAGGTGGTGAATTACACTGAATGAATAATGACAATAATTGAGTAATAGACGTCTTTTACTTCAGAAAATAAGTATTAATACATATGCTCTGAATCTGTCAACATTTCAAGTTAATAGTACTAATATTGTAAAAGTGTCCGTGATTGTCCCTGATTTGTCCTTGCCTTGTCCCTGTTACTGTTGAAATTAGTCCCTGAGTGGTTGAGAGGTCTGTACAGATATGTACACCAACCGTCACATTTGTTGCCAGTACTGTTGAATACCTGTAGTGAAGTCATATATCCTAGCTACCATCCATACGGAATGTACCACGGATGGTGTAGTGGTCAAACCGGTGACTAAGGTGTGTCTGTTTCTGGGTCCAAGCCATGCAAGGGCCGCTAATTTTATGTGATGACCAGAATAATGTCTGTCGGATATAGGAAGGTAAAGCCAGTGGGGATGCACGGCGGACATTCAACAGTATTGGAAATGTAAATAGGTATGTAGGTGTATATGTATGTGTATGTACAGACAGATATATATATATATATATATATATATATATATATATATATATATATATATATATATATATGAATGAACATGGTCACAATAAAGCAGTCGTAACGAATGTGAAGGGAAACAACAGCAGAACCCCACCCACCACGTATCATGTAGTGCCGACATATCAAGCCAGTCAGAGGTGGGCAAACACCTGCATCTGCAAATACAGGTAGAATGGTAACATTGAGACTAACTCTGTCCACCTGCTAATTCTGACTTCCAAATGGGTACAGGGCTGTTCCGGTCTCCAGTCAGACAAGCCTAAACTCGGAAGACCACATGAACACCCTGACAATCAAAAACACGTATTTGCCAGGACTATAAGCTTTGGAGTTCTGAATATCCTCGGAGTGAGTAAACATGCAGCACGGGTATAGAGCAGTAGGGAATAGGGAATGGCGCATGTGTAGTACTGCAGTTTTCCCAGCAGGAGAATGGATGCCTGCTGTGTAAGTGAAGCATTGAGATGTGTGTTCGGGTAACTATGAACCATGGGTATACATATAAATGAAGTAGAACACCAATAGTGTAGTGGTTAGAGCACCCACCTAACGTAAAGGCATTCCCAGTTCAATTTCGACTATAGCACATATCATTTCCTTGTGGAATGAATGTCGCAGCGATGTAAAGCCAAAATTTAAACATGTAAAGGTGAACATGTGTTTCGCATGGGGCCATTAACCGGATTCCTTCAATCAAAGTGGTACTGTCATAATGAATAAGGCACACGTAAGCACAAATAAGCGGCAGCACACACATGTAACTCACAGTAAGCATATGCGAGTGTGCCTGCGCGGGTGTAAGCAGCTCCCAGCATAGCAAATGTATGTTTTTATGTACAGATGTAGTTTATATATACATATATATATATATATATATATATATACATACGCATACACACATATATATATATATATATATATATATATATATATATATATATGTGTGTGTGTGTGTGTATAGATATATATCCACAGACATGAAATATATCTATATATATATATATATATATATTTATATATATATATATATATATATATATATATATATATATATATTAATATTTGAAGAATGAATGCCGTAAGTATAAAGCATATACAAGGGTTGTGGAGGGAATCTAGAGCGACTAAAGTATTATATAGTGCTTGCAGCGTATGTGAGATAAAGCTGCCCAAGAGTGAGCAGAGCACCGCTATTCACACCAGAGGCAGGGTTCTACCAGTGGGCATAATAACGTGGAACTGCTACATCTACATTACACACAGATGGAATGTAGTCCATGTTGGGACCACCTACACTTGTAAACCGCAAATGGCGGTAATCCATAACACCAGGAAAGGCACATATGTGCAAATATAAATGGCGGGAGACCCTGTGAATATACGAGGCAGTACAAAATGTGTGTAGGACCCCAAACACTCTGGAGAGGGCAATGTGTAAAGGTGTGTCATGGCTGCAATATCAGGTGAGTAATGGCTGTTACATATGGAAACTCAACACAGGTGGGGTGGAGGAACTATGGGTATGCGATTATGGATCCAGGAGTGCCAGGGTTGGTTGGGCCAGTTCCAATGGACTGCCCCATGTAGGTCAGCTAGTACGTAATAGGTATATATGCATACACACATGCAGACAACAATATGTTGAAGTACAGTCTCTGTAACACATGCACTCCATTTATTGACATAAATAATATGAATGTGCACATACAAACAAAGACAGTAGCTGGAATAATAGGCTGTGCAGATGAGGAACAGGTCAAATGACAGTGTATCACATCCCAATTACCATCGGTAATCCATACATGAACATAATACGACATCTGTCCACTGTATAACGTGCTAAATACCGATTACAAGATAACTGGAGTGAACTGTCGGTGTCATAATGACTAAGGCAATAGTATGCTGGTAAAGCATATATAAAACTCAATACACATGTGTAAGTGCGTATGAGTGGGAAATGTATTGGTCAATGGAAACACATATGTATATATATATATATATATATATATATATATATATATATATATATATATATATACATATACATATCTATATATATATCTATCTACATATATATATATATATATATATATATATATATATATACACACATATATATATATATATATATATATATATATATATACATATATATATATATATATATATATATATATATATATATATATATATATATATATATATATATATATACAGATAAATATATATATATATATATATATATATATATATACACACACATATATACACACAAAAGAATATATACATATATGGAATAATGTGAACTTAAAGGAATATATAATTATAAATGTCATATGTGTTTTTTTTCTCTCTGTTTCCTTTCATTGGACCATTTGTAAATATTGTACATATTGTTATGATTATTAACTACTTCTGTTAACTTGATCTGTAATTAATAGTGACTGTATCACAATTTACTCATAAACATAATAAAAAATAAAAATCTGTTGAGTAAAAAAAAAGAATATATACATATATCTATATATCTATATAAATATATATATATATATATATATATATATATATATATATATATATATATATATATACATATGTTACTGTAAATATACACATGTACATACCATACCTAGGTTATGTTACAGCAGTTACGGGTAACATATGGTCAGACTGGGATATGTTAGTGGGAGATCCAATAAAAAAAATCTACCTCCCACAATCCCCCCAGCTAGGCTGGTGAGACATACAGACACGCAATAAAGGTAAATACACTGCTGCTTTCCAGACCACCGGCAGGAAACTACGAGTGGGAGAGATCTGCAAGGTCTACACTTTAAACACTTGCAGGACACCAAAAATTTCTCTTGTAGGCGAACCAGTAATGATTGACACGACCAGGATGCATCTGTACACGGAATAGTAGGTTGTGCAAGTCTGATAACACATAGGTTGACAAAACGTACAACATGTGTCCTGATACGGGGAGAGTGGGCAGTGTGTAGGGGTGTGTTCATACCCCAGCTGTGCTCAAAGTAAGGATGAGGGCTGTAGAGGGGTGTCAGGTAGGGGAATCATGGGTATGCAATAATGGGCCTAAGTGTGCAGGTGTTGGTTGGCAGAGATGTATTAAGCCCGCCCCGTGGAAGTAATTAATATTCCTATGTGGGTATAGCAGATGCCCATACCTCCCAAACCGTAAGAGTACATCTACTGGATAGTCCGTAAACCATTGGGGGAACACATAGGGACTATATCAGTGAACTGTCCCCGATTATCATGGATGTCCGTGATTACGAATCAGAATCTAACACAGTCCTAACTAAACCCTTCCAGAACTAGTGATATTAGGTCGACAGGTGGCAGAATACACGTAATGACTAATGACATGTATGAGTCATAAACAGCATGTACCTCGACAAATGTGTATGAATACATATACTCTGGGACTGTCAATGTGTCAGGTTAATAGTACCAATCATCTAAATGTGTCCCTGAGGGTGTTATGCAGTGTCCCTGATTCAGTGTTTATTCTCCCCCATTCGTATGTGAGGTCTGCTAGTGACGGAAAGCGCATATTCTGCCGGCCACCTTCGGTAGATGATAGCATAATAGGTTGGGGTTACCACCTGTTCACCTCTGCGAGGGACACTCCCCTTTGGGTAGTTGTGTCCTACAAAATAAATGTTATTATGGCACATGGCCTGTGATTTAGAGCAAAGAATCCATATATTGTCTGTAGTGGTTGCATAAAATGATTATGTTGTATCTGAAACACATAGATGTTATAGGAAACAGTATTAGCAACTATAATGCTACAAGAATAACCTTTACTTATGCAAACCATTGAAGTAGTCTATTTTCTACTGGCTGTGGGTATGTGTTGCCTTGCCAAATCTGACATCTCTACATATAGGTCCTATAGGGCTGTCACCTTTCCAAATGGGCAAAGTGGGACCTGCTCCGTAGAAATGTCAGACATACCAGGTCAGAACACACCTACAGCTGTGCATAGTACAGAACTATACGTATTAGCACAAATAAAAGCTTAGTCTAGTAGCAGTAAAGATGCTTATGCTACTTCACATAACATATTGAAGTGTCACATATACAATAACTGGTACATACAACTATTAGAGAAACGTAGAATATAATATTGTCCTGTAATCAAGACATTTGCTATGTCTTGATTATTTTTGCATGACACATACGCCTAAGGAGGGACTGTCCCATGCAAAGTGGGACAGGTGTTAATCCTAAAGTCTCACCATGGCCAATTTCAAAGGTGGCAAGCCTACAATAGGTATGCGGTAGCATGACCCAGCAGATGGATGTGGGTCCCAAAACACATTTACTTGTCTGCATTGCAGAGTATTGGTTCCCACGTATTAGCCAGATGGGAGCAGATTGTATGAGGAACACGCATATAATATGATTAACTCACTGGACAGGCTGCCAATTCCATACAGTCAAACGCCATGCCATCACCTAATGGTCAGCCATATCCGATACTGTAGTCATGTAGTCTGATGTAATAGGCATCACAAGGGATCGTGCCCACCTAGCCTGAGTAACACATGCAAGCACCAATGTCGGTGCATGTGCAAGTGAGGGAGCGAGTGGGTGTAAGCGTGTTTGGCTACCAGTATGCGAGTATTGCACTGGTAAAGAAATGCGGAGCCTAACCAAGTGTAAGAAGCTGTAACCAGAGGTCTGCAGTGCTTAACACTGCACAAACCCATGCACAACCGCTCCCAACTGCTTCAATGTGCCTTACTCACTCTGTATCCAATGGGCTTGTTCTGGCCGCAAACAAATAACCGTCCTTTGCAAGTGTTGGTAGCAACACCCTGCACACACAGCTAATGTGAATTACCAATACACCATGGCAAATATACAGACAATAGACAGTACCACACACATACCATACATCACAGTCATCCAAGAGTATAGCAATGTACCGGCAGATATGTCCGGACCACTGGTGTTTGCAGACCTGGCCGTCTTGTGTTTACATGTGTGAGCATGCCCAGTATGACCATTCTGCATGTTGTTGACTGACATTGCCATCATACCTTCATGTGTTTGAGCATGCCCAGTATGGTCAACTGTATTGCATGTGTTACATGTCCAGGTAGTCAGTACTGTGGTGCTGACCTCTGCATTGTACACTGACAGGTGGCATGCTGTGTCTGCAGGGTATCCATCGGTCATGTGGCATTGACTGTTGCTACATTTCTGCACAGCGTGAGGGGACATCCGACTGTATCCACATTGCTACACAGCACCGGAGGGGGGTACACCTGACTTTTACATGTGTACGTTGGAAGGGGGGTACACCTGACACTTGTACACTTTTGCTACTACTGTACTGGTATGTCAGGTACCCCATTTCAGTATGTAGACCTACCTATTGTGCTGGCTAGAGGTATACCAGTGTACTCCAGATCTTAGCTTTAATTACCAACATATCAGTTTCAGATGTCCTAGCCTTCACAACCTACATCCAACTGCCTGGCCTGCTGTAGTCTGTCTGTGGGGGGGGGGGGGTGTCATCCATTGGGCATATTCAGAGGCCATAGTACAACATTTGTCTGTGTTGGTCTACACCTGTCCAGCTGGTTGAGACTTGTGTGGGCTGTATGGACACACATGATGCTCAGCCCATTACCCACAGTGGGTTATGACACCCTGTGTACTACTGGCTACTATGGTGACCTCAGTATGTGCTACAGATGTCATGGTGCCACTATGGACGTCTACTGTCCACTGCCTTAACATTCGGCCACCAAATTCCCTTGCATGCTCACATCCATACCATAGCTACAGGTAACAACTCATTCTAATACAACTGCCAATCAGTAGGTTGATTGACTTACCTTGAGGGTGTGCCAGACCTGAGGATGGTGCTGGAGGGCTGCCTATGTTGGATGCACACAGTATACATGGCTGAGCACAGGTAGTGTCATGTTTGGCATCCCTCTTACTGTCTGTGCGAGTCAGGGAGGATGACATTCCCTGGGTACCTACTGTGTCAGTGCATATGCTATGTGTTGCCTCTTTGCCAAGGCCAGGTCATACTGGGCATGCCTCCTTCCACCTACTGGATCCGGCTCAGGTTGTTCCTCCTCTGAGTCACTCTGTGCCTGTATAGGCCTTGGCATTGGTGGAGGGCTGTGTGGCCCTGCCCCATGCTGTTTCTGCTGCAGCTGTTTCCGCAGGATCATATTGTGTAGCACAGCACATACCATAACAATTTGAGTGCATGTAGCTGGTGAATACTGGAAGGCTCCACCGGATGTGTCCAGACACTGGAACCGTGACCTGAGCATCTCAAACACATGCTCTATTATATGTCTGGCCTGTGCGTGTGCCTCATTATGGCATAGTTGTTCAGGTGTGTGTGCATTTCTGATAGGTGTCATCAGCCACGGCTCCAGTGGGTACCCAGCATCCCCCCACTAGGTGACCATAGGGGATGTCCATATTGTCAAAGCTGCGGTACAGCTGTGTCAGATGCCATATATCGTAATCGTCATAGCTTCCAGGGCAGCCAGCACACACATTCAGTATAATGCCCTGGGCATCACATACGACCTGGCAGTTGATGGAGGGGATGCCCCTGTGGTTAATGTAGGCCTTACCCTGCTCCCCGGGTGGTGTTTTGATGCATACATGCATGCAGGCTATAGCACCCACTACCCCAGGGTAGTCTGCCATTTGGTGGAAGAGACGCATATTGCTGGTCAACACCACACGTGTGTTGAGGAAATGTATGTGCTCAATGGCATGTGGTGACATGGCATCCAGGAACTGGTGGAATACTCTGGATGCAGATGCCTGTGACATCCCCATGATATCCCCAGTTGTGCTTTGGGAGGTACCTGTGGCTAGTATACCTAGGCCTACACATACCTTGCTATCCACTGGGATGGGTTCCCCTCGACCTGTTCGATGTGTCAGGTGTGACTGACACAGCTCATCAATCTGCTGTAGGAGGTCTCTGTCCACCCCATAGTGCTCCACTATCTCCAGCTCATGTAGCCCCTGGTAGGTTACCCTTGGACTGTACAGTCTTCTCTGTCTCCTCACTGAGGGTTGTTCAGCAGCATTCACATCCTCACCACCCTCAGCCTCCTGCACATGTTGGTCTATGTTGCCTGCTGCAGCCCTTCTCATTTCATTAGATTGTTTTGTAAAATTTGTTGTCCCTCCCAGTTGCACTAGGCAGGTATAGACACACCCCTAGCTTAGGTGTGCTAAGCCAGGAGCAATCCTGAGACACAGGGCTCCAATGTATGTACAGTATACCTGACACCCCCCCATGCTTTCACCTATATTCGAGTCGTGCACCCGGCTATCTATACACATACACTCTTGGGATCTGCATCACACCCTGAGGATAAACGGGATATTTTCCACCTTGTTTGCATAGTATTGTCTTCTAATGCATAGTTACATGACCCATACTGAGCCTCCCCAAAATAACCACTGCTTACTGTCACACAGACCTGCACACAACTGGTTAAAAGCACCTTACTATCACCGTATTCGATGTCCCTTGTTCTTCCCAGCAACAAAACAACCAGCCTCTGCACAGCTCAAACCCAGGACCCTGCACACCACAGATGATGTGCATTACCACTAAGCTATGGCAGATATACATACATCTGAGGTTATCACGTACAGATCATCCAGCACAGGCATTCAACAGTATAGGACATGTATTCCCTCATGTAGATTTATGTGTGCTAATGTCCACACACACACACACACACACACACACACACACACACACACATATATATATATATATATATATATATATATATATATATATATGCACACATATACATATACATACGTAGATATAGAATATATATCTCAACACCGGACCACGTGACACCAAAGCATTAGACAAGAATGAAAAGGAAACCACATGCACCTTCTGCATTATGTACTGGTGTTAATATCAAGGCAAGTGTGTTTCTGTGCGTCAAACAGGTTCAGACTGTATTAAGGGTAAGATTAGGGCTGCTGTCATTACTCACCAGACCTATTGTCGAATGCATGTGTATGTCTTGCCAACCCAGTCTCTTGGCTGATTGTGACATTTATGTCCACTATATAGAAAAACAACAAAACACGCTCCTCAACGCATCCAGTAGCTAACCACTCACAGACACCAACACATAGGATATGACTGCCAAACACACACACCTGTCATGCCTTCGAATAGAACACCTACCTGTCTATTCTATCACACTACAGCATTACACAGTTACAAAACGCGCTATCGAGATTACTGGGACACAACACTCCCAGAGGTGTACTTCTAGGTGGGTGACATCATCAGCAATGGCAAAGTCAGTGATAGGGATTGTATGGAGTGTGAGCAGTCTAAAAGCATTATTCTGTCCCCAGGCAGATGGAGACACACATACACACACAGTTGGCAGGGCTGGGAGTAGAACACAGACCTAACTCCCTTATCACACTGCAGCATTACACAGTTACAGTGCACGCGACTAAGATTACTGGGACCCAACACTCCCAGAGGTGTACTTCTAGGTGGGTGACATCATCAGCAATGGCAAAGTCGGCGATAGGGATTTTATGCAGTATGAGCAGTCTAAAAGCATTATTCTGTCCCCAGGCAGATGGAGACACACACACACACACACACACACACACACACAGTTAGCATGGCTGGGATTAGAACACAGACCTAACTACCTTATCACACTACAGCATTATGTAGTTATAGAACGTGCTACCGAGATTACTGGGACACAGCACTGCCAGAGGTGTATTTCTAGGAGGGTGACGTCATCAGCAATGGCAAAGTCGGTGATAGGGATTGTATGAAGTGTGAGCAGTCTAAAAGCATTATTCTGTCCCCAGGCAGACGGAGACACACACACACACACACACACACACACACAGTTGGCATGGCTGGGATTAGAACACCAACCTAACTACCTTATCACATGACAGCATTACGCAGTTACAGAACACGCTACCAAGATTACTGGGATACAGCAGTCCCAGAGATGTACTTCTAGGTGGGTGACATCATCAGCATTGGCAAAGTCAGTGATAGGGATTGTATGGAGTGCGAGCAGTCTAAAAGCATATTTCTGTCCCCAGGCAGAAGGAAACAAACACACGCCAGTGGTGGGCTCAGGACAACTGCCTATCTATGGACCACTATTACAATACTACATAGATACGAGCTGCGCCACAGACACTACACCTTTCAAGACTGTCAATATGAGCTTTTAGGAATGCAGACATCGACATGGATGCTGGCAGTTACGACGTACATACCTGTGAACCTGTGTGTTCAATGTAGGAATCCATCCTGAAGTGGGGCATGGCCATCTGTTGACTGGATGACTACTATCACTATACAGGGTTACAATGCCCATGCCCATACACATAGAGCACAGAACCGACACAAGGTGTCACTGGGCATGCTCACACACTTAGTAGTACATGGCCGTTTGGAATGCACTGTGTGTCCATCTACACACCATTATACTGGGCATGCTCACACACTTAGTAGCACAGGGCTGTTTTGTATGCACTCTGATTCTAAACACGGAAGGGCACAGTGGCTATGCTATTACAGTTAGACATGAACAACACATTGTAATGGACTCCGGTGTCGATAGTTGTCAGTGTTAGCAGGAATGCTGCACTAAATATATCTGACACCGGTCTTCTACACAACATCTGCTGCTGTCCATCACCTTAGATTTACCAATCTAAACCTGGCACACTACTATTACCCGTGGTGATGTTCTGCCAGGAGTGGCTACTTCGCCCATATAGTGCCATTCATAGACGAATGTCCTGAGACCAGGTTAACACCCTGACACCTAGAGGACAACTGCATTGTATGTGTATGCTAAACAGTGGTAGATGTGTAGCATTCATAATCACAGCTGCACAATGTAGATCCAACAATGGGGAATACTGACATCTGTGCAGTGAGGAACACCTGGCTGAAGGCTCAGTTGTGCACAATAGCACTACCACTGTATACCTCGGATACAGACATGTGGGCCATAACACCAGTACGGACCGCTCCAGGTGGTGGTGTCCCCATGTACATGAAGGCCACTCACATGTACTGACCAGTACACCCTCAAAAGCCATCACAGATGTGTCAGGTGCAGATCACAGTGTCAAAAGCCGCATTCTAGGATGTAGCCCTCAGACATCACCATGTCCTTGGACCAGCAACACACATCCATACATGTGGTAGAACATATATTAGTACAACACCATGTGACCCATGACCAGTGGACTGTACCTAGCTCTACATCAACTGTGCAGACTACCCATGTACTGACTCAGTTGCATCATGTGTTATGCAATGCAATGATACCACTGTTTGTAACCAGGTCGGCTGTACACATAACAGGGGCCCTGGGTCATATACAGCAGTAACAGATGACTGTTGCTGTACACCAGTAAACACCCTCATGTTTGGATATGACATACATGTACCTGCCGTGGATATGTACATGCCACACACACACACACACACAACACATATGTACATAGCATAGATGTTGCTGTCCTTCGTGCAGACAGGTGACTACAGCAATTAACACATGCACATGAAAGGTAGGTCCATGGCTGTTGAATGCTAACAGTACATAAGGTGTGATATCAATGTTGACTGAGTTAACATTCCCTCTGTACTGGTTACCCATGATAACTATCATATCATACAACAGTCCACGTGTCATGTATGTCATCACACATGTCCACCAATTGCAATGCCTACAAACATGGCTAAATGACAGGAATGTAGGACCTACACACATGTACATGTAGTGGTGTGCATTCAGCTACCATGCGTGTGCAGTAGCTGATGTTTGCAGGTGACATGTGTCTTACTACAACATGCAGTTACAATGCAGCCCCATCATTACCAACTGTATATGGTGATATACTGACAGTACGGTAAGATGAACATCAGGTATGGACAGATGTGTGGACATAACTAAGTGGTGGGCCATCTTTGCAGATGGATGTTTGCTGAAGACAGCTCACAGGTGTGTCACAAGCCATCCTACAACAACATGTGCAAACACTAAGCTATGTTTCTGTTAATTGAAGGGGAACACATACAACCTACACAATGGTCAGGGTGTCACTGACTGTAAATCACTTGACACCTGTAACACTTAAGACCTCCCGTGTGCATATATCACCACAATTGCCAAAGGTAGCATTGGTAAACATTGTAATGTGGGCAATACTGCTGCATGTCTGTGATATGTATCATAAGATAGCAGGTGTTTGATTCACAGTACTGCCATGTGTGTTTGCTTGTGTGTCCATATATGCCACGTATGGTGGGGAATACATCCCAATTGTTACTCACTCTCCTGTACACTGTTGTAGAGATCTGTGCATACTGCATTGTAGAAAGCAAGACATAGGCAGGGGTGGGGTGTGCATCACACACATGTGAGCTATTTGTATGTGCATGACATAGGTGCATTCAATTGTGGACTCCACAGTATGTGTGTGTATGTATGTATGGCTGCCTGGTCCATGGAGTGAGGATGTATGTTACCATAATGAACAGATAAGACCCCTAACCCCTCCAGGTGATGCAATCTACTACCCTGTTGATGTTGTCGATCTTAGGCATTACTGACTACCTGTACATGTGTATTCTCTGTGTCGTGTCATGTGGGTGCACAGTACTGTAATGGTGATTACCACATAGGCAGGGTCCTCACCTCAACACTATCAAGTGTGTGTGTGTATGTGTGTGTGTGTGTGTGTGTGTGTGTGTGTGTGTGTGTGTGTGTGTGTGTGTGTGTGTGTGTGTGTTACAGTGTTGTTGACCCCATGAGTGTGGGCATGTTACTGTGTATCAGAATACATGTGTGTGAATACGTGTGTGTGTGTGTGTGTGTGTGTGTGTGTGTGTGTGTGTTTGTGTGTTTAGTTGTGTGTTCTCATCCTGTAATGTGAATGTGTATTACTGCTACACAGTGAGGCCTCAAGCTATCAACTGGCCTCTACCCTTGTCATCAGCTAGACTGCTATGTAAACTCCCCGCCCCATGTAACTGTGCCTGTGATGTCACCCGGTATGGATGTCACATCTCTAGCCACTGTAGCTTAGTACACAGCTCCCATGCTCCTGGATCAGTAGATGTGTAGACATCTTTGGAATGTCAGCCTTTCTAACAGTGAGGTTGAAGCTATGAATAGCATGTTGGTATTGCCATACATACCTGTGAGTAGTCCACATTTACACATGGGAAACTGCAAACACTGGCACTCAATGGCACATGAAATTAGACCTGAAGGAGGAAGCAGGACATCATGACCAACATGCTGTTACTGTTGTTACCAAGACACATACTGTGAACAGAAAACAATGCATTCTAAATCTGTACTACATGGTATGTCTGCTGCATGTCAACAGTACACAACAATTGTTATCTACACTTATCTCCCTATTCTGTTCACCCTGTGCATCAGACCATATGAGCATGTCCCTGCACCAATGGTGTGGATGACAGGGATGTGGCACAGGCATCATCATATGCACATGGTGATAATGTTTGCCAGGGCCTAGGCTGCACCAGTAAATGACATCATGTTTGTGGGTTAGGGCCTGTGATCTAATTGGCCATGTGTGGTTGTTATTCATGTGTGTGTTGCGGTGCCCTACAGATGTTTCTGCTGTGTATGTGTATGTGTGCACACAGTTCTGCCATGTGTCTGGCCTACACTGGGGTATTGTTGACAGCTCCAGACTGTACAGACCATGTTTTACAGCTCACTGTGTCCGGCCACGGCCACATGACCTGTGCGTGCCAGGGGTTGCATAGGCACTACCAGGCAGAGATGCAGTTTGGGTACTGTCCGATGACACATGTCTACTGGAACCGTGTCCCCATTGGGACCATCCAGGGCCACGTGCACATGGCCTGCTGTGCCCTGGTGTGGACAGCACAGCACCAGCTGCACTGCTGCTGCTACCGCCACTATGGGAGGTAGCTCGTTCACGTAACCCTGCATCAGGTGATGTAGCTGGCCTACGTCCACGTGCCCTATGCCTCACTCCTACCAGATGTTCCAGCACAGACAGCTCATGCTCGTGGATTGTCATGCCACGGTCAAGGATTCCAACCATGTCACCCAATCGTCTGTCCAAAACCTCAGCAATCTGCTGTTGAGCATTTGCCAATGCCTGGATGTTGTCATTTAAAGAACGGATAGCATCCCTCTGAAGCCTCTGCCCTTCTCTGTTCTGCTGTTCAGCATGTGCCTGTGCTGCCATTACAGCCTGAAACATGCATCTGGTGACACCAGCTGCTGTGCTCTGTCCTGCAGAGGCATGTCGGCCAGAGGTCCTCCAACGAGCAGCACTGGCCACATGTTTGTGTGGCCCATCTCCGGTCATTTGCCTGACACCATGGTGTGAATACACACCTTCCGTAGCCACCACACTTTCCTGTTCCAAGCTACCACATGCCAACTGTCCTTCCTCTATGGCCACTGGTGATGGGGTATGTGTTGGCATGAGAACTGTGTGCGGGGATGAGGGGGATATAGGTGTAATGGCAACCAATGGCACAGATTCAGCCCCTGACAACCCTGCCTGTGCCTCAAGCATATGTTCATCACCACTGCTAGAGTCTGTGGGGGCACTAACATCAGATGGACTGCAGGAGGGTAACGCACCTACATCACCTGTGAGGGCAAACAAAGACTCTACATTACAATACAGACACACACAGACACACACACACGCACACACACACACACACACACACACACACACACACACACACACACACACACACACACACACACACACACACACACAGACACACACCATGCATGTGATTTGACAGAAGGCATGCAACATCCATGTGATAAAAAAAACAAGTTGTGCACAATAGCACTACCAATGTATACCTCGGATGCAGACATGTGGGCCATAACACCAGTACGGACCGCTCCAGGTGGTGGTGTCCCCATGTACATGAAGGCCACTCACATGTACTGACCAGTACACCCTCAAAAGCCATCACAGATGTGTCAGGTGCAGATCACAGTGTCAAAAGCCACATTCTAGGATGTAGCCCTCAGACATCACCATGTCCGTTGACCAGCAACACACATCCATACATGTGGTAGAACATATATTAGTACAACACCATGTGACCCATGACCAGTGGACTGTACCTAGCTCTACATCAACTGTGCAGACTACCCATGTACTGACTCAGTTGCATCATGTGTTATGCAATGCAATGATACCACTGTTTGTAACCAGGTCGGCTGTACACATAACAGGGGCCCTGGGTCATATACAGCAGTAACAGATGACTGTTGCTGTACACCAGTAAACACCCTCATGTTTGGATATGACATACATGTACCTGCCGTGGATATGTACATGCCACACACACACACACACACACACAACACATATGTACATAGCATAGATGTTGCTGTCCTTCGTGCAGACAGGTGACTACAGCAATTAACACATGCACATGAAAGGTAGGTCCATGGCTGTTGAATGCTAACAGTACATAAGGTGTGATATCAATGTTGACTGAGTTAACATTCCCTCTGTACTGGTTACCCATGATAACTAACATATCATACAACAGTCCACGTGTCATGTATGTCATCACACATGTCCACCAATTGCAATGCCTACAAACATGGCTAAATGACAGGAATGTAGGACCTACACACATGTACATGTAGTGGTGTGCATTCAGCTACCATGCGTGTGCAGTAGCTGATGTTTGCAGGTGACATGTGTCTTACTACAACATGCAGTTACAATGCAGCCCCATCATTACCAACTGTATATGGTGATATACTGACAGTACGGTAAGATGAACATCAGGTATGGACAGATGTGTGGACATAACTATGGTGGGCCATCTTGCAGATGGATGTTTGCTGAAGACAGCTCACAGGTGTGTCACAAGCCATCCTACAACAACATGTGCAAACACTAAGCTATGTTTCTGTTAATTGAAGGGGAACACATACAACCTACACAATGGTCAGGGTGTCACTGACTGTAAATCACTTGACACCTGTAACACTTAAGACCTCCCGTGTGCATATATCACCACAATTGCCAAAGGTAGCATTGGTAAACATTGTAATGTGGGCAATACTGCTGCATGTCTGTGATATGTATCATAAGATAGCAGGTGTTTGATTCACAGTACTGCCATGTGTGTTTGCTTGTGTGTCCATATATGCCACGTATGGTGGGGAATACATCCCAATTGTTACTCACTCTCCTGTACACTGTTGTAGAGATCTGTGCATACTGCATTGTAGAAAGCAAGACATAGGCACGGGTGGGGTGTGCATCACACACATGTGAGCTATTTGTATGTGCATGACATAGGTGCATTCAATTGTGGACTCCACAGTATGTGTGTGTATGTATGTATGGCTGCCTGGTCCATGGAGTGAGGATGTATGTTACCATAATGAACAGATAAGACCCCTAACCCTCCAGGTGATGCAATCTACTACCCTGTTGATGTTGTCGATCTTAGGCATTACTGACTACCTGTACATGTGTATTCTCTGTGTCGTGTCATGTGGGTGCACAGTACTGTAATGGTGATTACCACATAGGCAGGGTCCTCACCTCAACACTATCAAGTGTGTGTGTGTGTGTGTGTGTGTGTGTGTGTGTGTGTGTGTGTGTGTGTGTGTGTGTGTGTGTGTGTGTGTTACAGTGTTGTTGACCCCATGAGTGTGGGCATGTTACTGTGTATCAGAATACATGTGTGTGTGTGTGTGTGTGTGTGTGTGTGTGTGTGTGTGTGTGTGTGTGTGTTTGTGTGTTTAGTTGTGTGTTCTCATCCTGTAATGTGAATGTGTATTACTGCTACACAGTGAGGCCTCAAGCTATCAACTGGCCTCTACCCTTGTCATCAGCTAGACTGCTATGTAAACTCCCCGCCCCATGTAACTGTGCCTGTGATGTCACCCGGTATGGATGTCACATCTCTAGCCACTGTAGCTTAGTACACAGCTCCCATGCTCCTGGATCAGTAGATGTGTAGACATCTTTGGAATGTCAGCCTTTCTAACAGTGAGGTTGAAGCTATGAATAGCATGTTGGTATTGCCATACATACCTGTGAGTAGTCCACATTTACACATGGGAAACTGCAAACACTGGCACTCAATGGCACATGAAATTAGACCTGAAGGAGGGAAGCAGGACATCATGACCAACATGCTGTTACTGTTGTTACCAAGACACATACTGTGAACAGAAAACAATGCATTCTAAATCTGTACTACATGGTATGTCTGCTGCATGTCAACAGTACACAACAATTGTTATCTACACTTATCTCCCTATTCTGTTCACCCTGTGCATCAGACCATATGAGCATGTCCCTGCACCAATGGTGTGGATGACAGGGATGTGGCACAGGCATCATCATATGCACATGGTGATAATGTTTGCCAGGGGCCTAGGCTGCACCAGTAAATGACATCATGTTTGTGGGTTAGGGCCTGTGATCTAATTGGCCATGTGTGGTTGTTATTCATGTGTGTGTTGCGGTGCCCTACAGATGTTTCTGCTGTGTATGTGTATGTGTGCACACAGTTCTGCCATGTGTCTGGCCTACACTGGGGTATTGTTGACAGCTCCAGACTGTACAGACCATGTTTTACAGCTCACTGTGTCCGGCCACGGCCACATGACCTGTGCGTGCCAGGGGTTGCATAGGCACTACCAGGCAGAGATGCAGTTTGGGTACTGTCCGAT
>NC_056745.1:984463419-984515919 GCF_019279795.1 Protopterus annectens | reverse complement strand
TTTTCAACCTTAAATGTGACCTATAACCTGTACAATTCAACTGAAAAACAAACAAATCTGTTAGGGGAAAAATATAAAACAAAATGTACAATAAGCTGATTCCTTAAGTGTGCACACCCTAAAACTAATACTTTGTTGAAGCACCTTTTGATTTAATTACAGCATTCAGTCTTCATGGGTACACACCTGCCATCAATTAAAGAGACTCTGATTAACCCCAAATAAAGTTCAGCTGTCCTAATAGGATTTTCCTGACATTTACTCAGTTGCCTGCTACAGCAAAAGTCATGGTTTGCAGAGAGCTTACAAAGAATCAAAGGGATCTCATAGTTGAAAGGTATCAGTCACAAGAAGGGTACAAAAAAATTTCCACAGCATTGGATATACCATGGAACACAGTGAAGACAGTCATCAAAAAGTGGAGAAAATATGAGACAACAGTGACGTTGCTAAGAACTGGATGTCCCTCCAAAATTGATGAAAAGACAAGACAGAAACTGGTCAGGGAGGCTACCAAAAGACCTACAGCAACACTGAAGGAGCTGCAGGAATTTCTGCAAGTACAGGTTGTGTACTACATGTGACAACAATCTCCTGTATTCTCCATATGTCTGGGCTATGGGGTAGGATTGCAAGACTGAAGCCTTTTCTTACACAGCAAAACATCAAGGCCTGGATAAAATTTGCAAAACAATACATCGTCTCCCAATAGCATGTACATCAAGTCTCCCAACATTATGTGGGAAAATGTGCTATGGTTTGATGAGACCACATAGAACTTTTTGGCCACAATTCTAAAAGGTACGTTTGGCGCAAAAACAACATTTCGCATCACCAAAAGAACACGGTGAAGCACGGTGGTGGCAGTATCATACTTTGGGGTTGTTTTTCTTTAGCTGGCATTAAATAAAAAGGTGCTTCAACTATTAGTTTAAGGGTGTGCACACTTATGCAACCAGCTTATGGTACGTTTTTTATTTTTTATATTTATTTCCCCGGCTGGCAACTCGACACAGTAAAAAACCCCACTGCTAATCATGAGCCGGCAGGTGATCCGCTGTGGTGACCCCTAACCGGGATAAGCTGAAAGGAGAAGAAGAAGATTCCCCTAACAGATTTGTTTGTTTTTCAACTGAATTGTACAGGTTATTGGTCACATTAAAGGTGGGAAATGTTTTGAAATGATTTATTGTGGTCTCATTTTTTTATATCACAAAAACTTGGCATTTTAACAGGGGTATATACACTTTTTATATCCACTGTATAGACATAGCTGGGTCTATATTAAAAGCCCAAAAGCACTAAACAGCGAGTGTATGTACATAGACACATAAAGGTCGATCTACATACACAGCAAAACACTGAAAACAGTGAAAACCAAAATGCCGAACGTGTTTCCTGGCCAGCAGCCTGATGGTGGAGATAAGGAAATATATCCTTTTCCCCACTGTAGTGCAGTCTGGAAGTAGGTATATTAAGGTAGGGGGTGTGGGGGGTGCAGGGGAGCTTGTCCCCCTGCAAAAGCATGTTAAATTAATTGTTTAGTATTAGTTTTTACTTACCTGTGTGGTGCATTCTGATGATGGAACTCATTTGGTGTTCTGGATTTCACTGTTTAAGTGTTTCGCTGTGTATGTAGATTGACCTTTATGTGTCGATGTACATATGCTCGCTGTTTAGTGCTTTTGGGCTTTTAATCTAGACCTGATATAGATAATATATATTGATACAGATATAACTATGGATACATATACACATCTATACATCTACTTGATACCTGCTATAATAAAATAGCAAAGTTTGCTGCTAATATACCCAATAGGACCCATCATTGCCTTGCTCTGCAAAAATTACACTGGCTTGAATTTCCCAAGCTGTTATTGCTCATTCAGCTCACCACTGCACCCTCCATTATCCACAAACCTGAAAACTGACCTGGACTCTCCAACCTAGTACAACTAAATACCAACCCCTGGACCCTTAGATCATCAGGTAATCTTATACTTAAAGTAACTAAGTCCCATAATTACTTTTGTGACTTTCTCTTCTCCTTCAAAGTAGCCAAACAGTGGAACCTATTACCCCAGAATATCCTAGAAAACACAGATAGTCATAGCTTCCAACAGCTCCTAAAGGAATACTTTACTCAACAATGGGTATGCTACTTAATACTCCTGGTTAGTTTCTCGTGCCATTCTTTTCTGCTATCTTCTCCTTGTCTTACTTCTACCAAATGAAAATGCCACAAAGGTTTATTTTAGTTATATATCTAATGAATTTCATATTACTGTCTGCAGTAAGGCTTAGGAAATGTAATGTCTTCTGTTTTTACATTCCCTTTTTGTAAATTGTGATTGTTGGCAACTGTCTTTTTTGTATATTGTTTACATATCTTTTTAAAAATTTTGTAATCTTTTTGTACTATTGTTCTAGAGCTTTTCTCCCTGGGTCTCCTTTGAAAACTGGCTATTTGTCCAGCTGGACTCTATCCGGTTAACAAATGTAAAATAAAATAAATAAATATATGCACGTGTGCATAATATACAAGCAAATCATATCAGACTGTCTTCTATTGCATATTAATCAGCTGATTCAGAAATATATCGGACATAATGCTTGACAGGTTAACACATATCCTATTTCTCCTTTTTGTATTTACATTGATTGTGGCTACATGATCCATCCAGACAGTGGAAGAAGGTCTATCTAGACTACCGCAGAGTAAAAATGCCTGTTTCAAAAATATCAGCTTCATTCTGGGAATGTGATAGCTACAAACTGTGATCTCAATACCATGGCTTCTCAATCAGTAGGCAGAGAGAACATTTATAAATCCTTTATGCACGGGATAGCAGGGATTGAAACTACTACTAGGTGCAAAATGGCAGTTTGCTATCCAGAGATGGGGAGTCTTGGACATCTATAATATCACTCTCCTGCCACCTTTTACCACACCCCCAAGCAAAACTTTACTCAGTCTTGAAAATGAAGATAAGATCTTTTTGTAATATATTCATAAGTTCATAGGAGAATATCAGGCTAATTGCCCTGAAGGGCCATTATAAGTGTAGCCAATAACCAAGGATCAGAATTGAACCCTCTACCTTTTGTCAATGAGGTGAAGACTTTCAACATTATGTCAAACCCACACACTTGCTATTATATGCCTATGATTTAGTTATTAAAAGTATATTTAACCAGTATTCTCTTTGAAGAATGATAGCTTTCATCTCTTATATAATGTGCAGAGTTGGTACAGCCTGAACACAAGCAAATGTTAAGCAAGAACTACAAACAACTGGTCTGATATACAGAAATGTGCACTAGGTTTCCCCCAGTCCACATACTATGACATGATAGTCCATGATCAAAGGTGATCAAGATTTTAATACGTTAAACTAGAGTGTAAGCTTTTGATTTCTTCAAATAAGGTGTATAGTTCATGGCACACATTATTTTATTTAATGAAAATTTGTGAAAATGACTGCTCGATTTTGAATCTTACACGTGGAGTATATTTGTGTTATTTCATGTTATATTAGAGGTACAAACGAGTTTGATATATGAACAGTACACTACATTTATCATGATTCATTACATATAACATCAGTATCACATCAGTTAAAATTCAGAAATGTTAACACAGTGATCTGAGTGTTTAAACTGTGGTTTGTTCAGTCATATTGTTTAATAATGTAGCTACAGTCCATACTTCTTCACATGATGAAAATGGCTCATGCCGAGTAACATTATTGATGAATTTTAATACTGGCAAATTTTGTACTGAGAATAATGTTTCCACCTTTTGAATAAAAAATGTACAAAATGTTATACCCATTGCCCTATTCCTGAGCCATGTATTTTGATGGCTAAATATGAGTTGCCTTGTTTTCATTAGAAAAAGTCATGATAGTAGCAACTTTAACAAAACAGTAAGTACCATGCTTAATACAAAGTTAAGCACATATGTAAGCATACTACATAAATTAAACTTTATTTTACAGGAATTGTATGCTTGTAAATAATTGTTATATCTGGTGAAACTACTATACCAGGTAAACATGAAAGGCAAACAATCTAATGATATGATACAATTTCCTGTAATGTATATTTTCTTGTATAAAGTTTTGTTTCACTACCACAGTATTATGATGCAGACAAAATGTGCACGTGTAGTTTTAAATTTTACAAGAGAAGTCTGCTAGCACTGATGAAAGACAGGCCTCTCACTTTGCAATTACAAAAGGAATTCTAAGATGTTTATAATTCTGTATGCACCTCTACTGAGGAGTCACACAATGAGGATGGTGCTGATAATTCAAAAAGGTTACTCTGACAACAGAACTTGACTGAGGCAGCATATCATGTGAGAGAATGTACTTCAGAAATGGTGGGAACTCAAGATGACAAAGAAGTACAAAAATCAGAACTGGATTTTGTGAAAGAAGCCCTGAATTTCTAATTGTCAAGGAAAACACCTGGTGATAGCCAAAATGAATTATGCATACAGGACTTAGAAGTATTTTGCTCTGAGGTAGGTACTAGGCTAGTTGCCCTTGCGAACCATTTTAAGCCTAGTCAATTTTCCTTTCAAGGGTAAGATTCAAACTCTATGCCTCCTGACTGTGAGGTAAACACCTTAACTATTACACCAACCCCGAGACCCCAGAATTATTTCTAATTTTCATTATTTATCTATTATAGGGTTCATAGTTAAGTATTAGGTTAGCTGCCCTTTCAGGCTACTTTAAGTCCAGCCAAACGTGAGAGTCAAACTTTGTTTGTTGTGGCTGTGACATAAATACCTTAGCCATTATGCCAACCCCCAAGCCTTCTTCTGTATTACATTTTCCAGAATCTCTACTTTATCACCTTAGTATGACATTAATACTCAAGGCTTTCAGCAGTGTAATTTGTGCATAAATGTTTTTCCTCAAATTACTGTTTAACTAGAGTTTTGTTAAATACAATTAATGAAGTGTTTCTTATATTCACAATGTATTGACAAAAGAGGAACTGCATGAAAGAGCTTCATGGGGATTTTTGCTCTCTAGTAGCAAATTTGGCTTTATGGGATTAAAAAAATGAACAAAGGCACTTTGGCTGTTTTATTTGTATTTTGTGGAGCTAATTCTCCAAAAGCAAAACATGTGTAGATCTTAACTATTTATTTAGCATTTGTAACCATGTGAGAGGCACATCAAGGCCATTCTTCTGCCACAAACCAGTGCAACGATGACAAGTTCAAGTGAGCACCCACATGATCCATTCATTTGGTGCGAGGCTTCACAGGAGCAGCTTTAGTACAAAATAACAGAGTGTATTCTGCATGGGTGTTCCATGCAGCATTCTAGAAAACAAAAAAAGATAGCTAGGGATGTGGGGATAAAAAGAGATGGACAGGATAATGAAGGATGGATGTTGTCAAGTCAAATCCATAGTCATACCTCTGAACTGTCACGGAGTTTGACACAAACATTAGCTTTGACCCTCTTATTCCCTTCTAAAACTGGTAACTTCTGGAGAAAAGCTGGCAAATTACACTTAGTAAATAGGTTGATAGATAAATATTAGGCTATCCGACTGCAGACTATTACAAGCCTAGCTAATGACTATGGGTAGAATCAAACCCTATGCTTTGTATCTGTGAGGTAAGGACCTTAACCATTATGCCAACCCTACCACAAATGATAACAATAATTAGTGTTATAGATTTATTTCCTTTCAGAAAATGTTTATTAATTCACACTTTCTTATCTGTCAGTGTCTTAGATTAATAAGACTAATATTTTGAAAGTGTCCCTGATTTTTTTCTGGATTTGCTCCAGATTGTGTTAAGATTTGCCTCAGTTTGGTTAATAAGTAAGTGGTATGATAAAGGTCAGTAATCTATCTCCTATTCTACAGCACTGCATAGACAGCCTAGCTCTAGTTATGCATGGGTGCATTGCAGTCACATAATAACATACCATTCACAACCCTAGCACATGTGAATGAGCTATAAATAGTGCTCTTCACAAATCACTTAGCTAAATCATGTAAAGTGCAAAGAAGATGAATAATAGACAGTAGGATCAGATAATAGGTGGGCTACACTCCACTGCATGTAATGGGCAGGCTTTGTTTTACAGTCTCCGGTAAGATGGGTGTTCAGTTTAAACAATGTTTACACCATGCCACAAGGGCTTTATTCTAATTCATGTGGCCTCAGTAATACTGAACAGCCATTAGTACTTCATATAAATTTAGAAGAAACTGTCTCTACACAACAATAGTCTTCAACAGTTCCTCCCTTTTACAATTTCATCCTTGTGTAGCACATCGTTTTGTACATGAAATTTATTCATGGTAATTCTAACAGCCATAAATAAGGTGGGGGGTGAAGGGAGCAGACTGTCACTGGGTACAACTGGTAGTTGCCAATGGACCACAAGTTAAGTACTGGCATGCATTTAAGTGACCACACTTGATGCTGCAGGTGCTTTAATGAATGCAGATGCTGCCTTCATACAGCTCACTGAGTTAGTAATGACAGAAAGCAGCTTGCTAAGGGTGGAACACTTTCTTCAAGAAACCCTATTCTATTTGGTTCTCCACTTTGGTTTGTGGGGATGCCAGCCTAGAGGAGTTGCTCAGGGCACCATATGACCTAGTTATGACTCTGTTCTAACCTACCCTATAAAGTTTGTTTATATTTTGGATATTACATAACTGCTTTATATATGCATTACAAATCATATTATGTGTCATTAGCAAATTACAGCGGAATCAAACCTCCCAGGAACCTTGGCAAAAGGAAATAAGGCCATTTTCTGGCAGATACAAATATTGTTTCTGTGAACTGTTATTACTGAGTGCCAGTAAAGGATGGTTTTCCAAGGAAATCTATAGGAAATCTTCAAATCTGACAGTCAGTAGCCATTAAAAATCATTTTGCAAAAGAAAGCCTGTGCTCACAATAGCACTAATATAATAATAATTAAGCAAAAATAAATAAATAAAAATAAAAGCTCAGAGATTACCATAAGGACAGGTAATCAGAAAATGTTGATGTTTGGCTACAAAATATATACACAATTTTCTTAAAGGAGCATCTTTGTGTTTTTATGATAGTCTAAGCCTTATAAAATAAAAAGAACAGTAGAAGAGTCACATCAGATCTGGAATAGAGCAGCATATCTTAATAAAATTAAAGCTGCATTTTATTATTATCAGTTTCATCACCCATTGCGAACATCAAGAACATGAAAGTTTATATTACTGGTGGCATTACAAAATATTAAAACATTTCAGATTTCAAAGTATAATTTTTTTTTGAATGCTAAAAGCATTTATGAAATGCAATTTTGATACAGCATAACATTCTACTCCAACTAGAGTTGCCATGAGTTAACGAGTCAGCATGCTTATGCTGTTATCTGAATAATGGCTGTTGCTTTTCACTATGAGTCAGCAAAGCATATCTCAAAATGAAACATGAGTAATGAAGTTGAAGTGACTCTTCAGAAATATTAGCAGTTATTTGTTATGGCAACTCATAAAAACAGATAATTTAACTACTAAGATATGCAGGACTGATACTCTACATACATTGTGTATTTGTATACTGGGATATGACTCAAGCTAGGATTGATGGAACTGATTGTGTGAGAGCTGCATGAATGACAGTGTGATATGACTATTTTAGTTGTGTGGAAACAGCCAGTTTCTTTATGTTTAGCTGAATGATAAAGCAAAATGTTTATGAAGGTGAGACCAGTGAAGTATATTAGAAAAAGCATTCCATATGGCAACCAAGCAACACACCCATTACAGAACTAAACAACTAATAGAACACAGTAGAAAACACAGTAGAAAGCACTAATGACAACAGAAAACAACAATAGATGGAAGTTAAGCTGCCATGCTGAGCAATTTATCTGTGTCGTTTACTTGGCTGAAGGCGTAGTTGTTGGACAGCGGCCTCAGCAGCAGCAATCGCTGCACCTGCATCTTCAAGGTGAGTCTGAGTAACACTGGATTTGCTCTGACTGCGGGATGGTCCATGAGAACGTAAGTGTCCCTCAGAAGATGATTTGGAGCTCCCAGGGCTGCTATGAGATTTCTCTATTGTAGGCACCTGCATATCTGAAAATAGTGATACAAAGTAAAGTACATTACTATATGGTGTACAGGACCACTGCAAGAGTACATTTGACGAGCTTTAACAAAGTAACCTGTTTTCTAAAAAAACGCTAACTTAAGTTTTATAGAAATACCAAGTCAGAATTGCTGTAGAATAATACAAGTCTCTGAGTTTCTTCTTTAGTTTAATATTCAAAGTTCTACTTTACATTTTCAACAGAGTTCTTTGTATGTTTCACTAAAGAGTTTTACATTCGTTATTCACATGTAATATGACATTTCATGTCTGGTGTTTATTTGCTGCTGTGAGTCACAGCTTATTTGGATCACCTAGGAAACCTAAATTAATTCCATTGCTTTTTTACAGCCCTCTATAGTTGCATTAGTAGTTTGTGTGTTACAATGGTACTTCTAAAGGAACTCACATGAGTCAGCCAGTCAATAAAAAAGACTTTATTTTACATAGAAAACTGATGATGATGACTCAAAACTACTTAAAATTATTTTATAAACGTTTGCAAAATAAATAACATCTAATTGATCAATGTGCTTATAATTTTTCATGTTTTTATGTTATCCCCTTCTTGTTGTGGTTTTGATTTCTTTCTCTGACTGAAATGACAAAAAGGCATATTGCATTAAACAAACGGAAAAAAAACAAATAAGCATTCTCTACACGTGATGTCTATATGATTAAAATAGTGGCCAGGATTCACAGACAAACTGAGTGGAATACAGAGTAGGACTGCACTAAAAATAAAAATTAGCAGCTAATTAGACAGTCATAAAAATAGTGCTAAAATGCAATGAATAAAAAGGGGTAGGAATAGGGATATGCAAATTATTGTATAATGAGATGCAAATGTCTGGAAGTTCGTACAGAGGATCAAGGCTCTGAGCTGTTAAAGATCAATTTCCTGTAAACACAGGGTTTGATAATTTCCATGTCAATTTGCTTACTATGTATCTGTTGCCATATAACCTAACCAGAGAGTGCTTCTAGGTCTCCCTTGGAAAGGAACATGTGTCCAATGGCTCTACTTGATTATATATATTTGTGTGTGTGTGTGTGTGTGTGTGTGTGTGTGTGTGTGTGTGTGTGTGTGTGTGTGTGTGTGTGTGTATAAGCAACAATAAAAGCCAATAGATTTGACAATCCTGAGCAGAAGAAGATTGGGATAGTGTTGTTAAAGGAAAGCATGGGATGGGTAAAGATGCTTAGGTTATAGTGCTGGTCTGAATGCATTTGCATTGGACTTACTTATGGAAATGAGCTTTGAATTGTGGTCTAAATTAGGAGTTAGATCAGAAGTATTTTAGAGAGGAAAAATGTCTTATTAGTTTAGGTGCTAGAACTGAAAATGTATGGTTGCAGAGCAGAACCATTGTAGCAATGAGTTGTTAGGTTTATAAGAGGAAGTTTTGTGGTGACCTTTGTTGCAAGGAGAGAGTATGTCTCTAGATGGAAGAGTTTCAAGAAAAGTGAACCATGTAAGTTTGTTTTTTTATTTACGTTACTGGTAACCAGTTGGCTTTACTGAGTCTGAGATATTTGCTGAGGGGGGAGGATGTGTGAAGAGTTGTGATGGTTAGTTGTAGTGTAACTCTGATTTTGCAGATGGCAGCAGCTAAAACGAGGAGGGCATATTGAACTTGGGCTAAAAGAAATCTTGCCAATAGCTGTTCTAACTGGTTTTGAGGGAAAGGGAAAAATTTCTTGGCCAAGATAGTAAAGAGTTTTATTTCACTTCATTGGTGCTCAGCCAGGGGTGAATTTATGGTTATCTGTCCATTTGTCCCAAGTTGTGCTTAAAGCAGAGTACTTCTCTTACTCTTTTCATGTGGAGGGGAATCTGGTTCCACAGAAATGGTATTTTTTGTAATACGTACCTATATCTCCACCATGTTCTGTTAATCTTTTTTGAGTATGTGTTTCTGATACTATTAGAGTTTCAAATGTAAACTAGGTCTGACGGAACAGGGTCTGTTGAGGCTGTATTGCTGCTGTTTATTTTAGATCAGGGTGTTTATATGTTGGTATCTTTAATATGAAGGGTTGATGGCCATTTAAGTGTGTATTGGGTATCAAAAAGCAGACTTTTATTGAGACTGAGTAGAAGTTTGTTGTAATAACCAGTTGTTATGTGAATGAGGTCATTTTTCAAATTAAGTTTGGATAAGTGAGTGAGAGGGGAGCTAAAAGTGACTATATTGTCAATATATAGGATTCAAAGAATAAAGGAGGATGTCACATGGAAGTCCGTTGATAAAAGTAGAGAAGCAAGAACAGATTCATGTAGAACAGTTACTTCAGATAAGGAATAAAGAATATAAAACTGGCACACTGATGTCCCACTCACCAGGCTAAACAAGGAGAAGGTTACTGTCAGCTGCCTGTCGGGTGCCAGGATCTGCCACATAAGCCATGCACTCAGGTCACTCCATAACAAGTACAAATATGACTCTGTCATTGCCCATGTTGGTGTGAATGACCTGAGATGTACCTCCCTGGACTACATGAAAAGAGACATGGAAGAGCTCTCTGATCTTGTAGCCCAGGCAGGTATGACCCTAGCCCTGAGTAGCATTCTGCCATCGCCCAGAATGATACCACAGTACAAGGACAAAATGACTGACTTTAACAATTGGCCAAGCTTCTGGTGTCATTCTAAGGGGATCCAGTATCTGTCTGCTTGGGATGATATGGCTGACAGACCACGATGCTTTGCCACAGATGGCCTGCCCCTGTCACCCCTGGGATTCCGGATACTGGCTAAGGCTCCTTCTGCCCCTATAGTGCCCTTTTTAGGCAGGGTTCAAATAACAAATTCACCACCATAACAGGAACAGGCAAGCAAAACTGAGGTTAATGCTACTCGATGCTAGAAGTCTAAATCTCAAAATGCACTCACTCGAGGCACTCTTTAAAATGGAGAACATCAATATCTGTGCAGTGACTGAGACCTGGTTCAAGGCTCCAGAGAGCACCCCTGCACTACCAGGCTATAACTTATAACACACTTTTCGGTCATGTAACCTGGACCGAAACACCAAAGGCGGAGGTGTGTCCATATTAATTAAGGGTATCCACACCTCCAGGCTAGTTGCTCAGCATAATGCATTTGAGGTTATCCAAGTGCAACAAACTCTGGCCAAAACTGCAATCCAAATTGTAGCTTGCTACAGATCCCTCACCATGCCCCAGGATTCCCACTCCTTTTCTTGATGTACTGGAAAATATTAGGGTTCAACCAAACACCCTAATAATGGGTGACTTCAACTACCCCACCATTAACTGGGAAAACTACTCTTGTACCAACTCCTTAGCTCAATGCTTTCTGGAATTCATAAACTCCAATGCCCTAGATCAACTTATCCACACCCCCACCAGGGGCAACAATATCCTAGACCTAGTCATTACCAACATGAGTGACCGGTGCTCCACACCTGAAGTCAACTCTTCGTTGGTCCGATCCGACCATAAGCTTATCACCCTTGATATCCACATCACGCCCCCACCCCCCATTAAGGAAACCACAGTAAAAAATTCTCCAAAGCCAACTTCATGCTTCTTAAGACAGAAGTGGTGAACTTCATGACACCCATGCAGATGGACAATACAGTTACAACTGCTGAATCCTACACAAATGCACTCTATAAGCAGTTACACGAGTGCATGGATCGTGCTATCCCAAACAGAACCAAGACGCTATCCTCCAAAAAAAGGAAGCCAATCTGGTGGTCCCCTGCCATAAACAAACTGTACAACAGAAGGAAGAAACTGTTACAAAAGAGAGTAAAATCCCATGAGTGGAGGAGCTCCCTGGTCAGCCTCAGTAAGACGCTGAGATCCCTTATAAGATCCTCCAAAGCTAGCTACGAAAACAAAATCGCCACTAAATCCAAGGACAACCACAAAGCATTCTATAGCTATGTCAAGAATCTAGATGGCAACACCCAGATCTGCTCTGAGTTACAGCACAAAGGCATGAAAATTACAGAACCAACTGATATTGCCAACATCCTGGCAGATAGGCTCAGTGCTAACTTTACCCCCTTCTCACCCCCTAAAGGGCCCATATCTATACAGGAAGAATGCAGAGTCTCCATAATCACAACTACACAGGTAAAAGCTGCACTCTCTAAAGCCAAAAACACAGCATCCATGGGACCGGACAACATCCCAGGCTGCGTTTTACACAAACTTCAGAATGAACTGGCTCCCCACTTAAGCACCATGTTTATTAATAGCCTCGCATCAGGCTTTGTCCCCACTGAATGGCGCACAGAAACAGTTATCCCACTCCACAAAGGGGGAGCCACCACTGATCTCTGGAACTATCGACCTCTTAGCCTGATGAGCCTGGTCTGCAAGGCCATGGAATGTATCATCATGGAACTCATAAACAAAGACATTTGTAACCTCCAAACTCTGGATCCCACCCAGTTCGGGTTTGTGAAAGGCAGATCATGTCTCCTGAATGTGATCGACTTCTTTGAGGCAGTCACCAAAGCTGTGGATGAGGGTAAGGTGGTTCACACAGCCTATCTTGACCTCGCCAAGGCTTTCGACTCCACCCCCCATTCTGGAATTATAGCTAAACTCACTAAACTAGGCATAAATCCGTACGTCACAAGATGGGTTGCCAACTGGCTCACTGACAGAACCCACACTGTAAAAGTTGCAGACTCCAAATCTGACCTCAAAGCAGTGACAAGTGGAGTACCACAGGGTTCCATCCTGGGACCTCTCCTGTTTGGTATCTACTTCTCTGAAGTACAGGCTAACACAGAAGGCCTCTGGATAATGAAGTTTGCAGATGACTGCAAACTAGGAGCCATAGTCAAGTCCCCAAATTATGTGGACATACTACAGAAGGCCCTCACTGAGACAGATGCCTGGTGTCAGAGCCATGGCCTCAAGCTCAATGCCAAAAAGTGCAGTGTCATCCCCTTTGGTAAAGACTCTGTACCCATGAACTACCACATAGGCAGCAATCTACTTAACACCAAATGCATGATAAGAGACCTTGGGACCCAGGTGGACAGTAGTCTCTCCTTTGATAGTCACATCACCACAGTAGTCAGGAAGTCCTTCTACATGGCACACCTCATTATAAAAGGGTTCTTATCCAGGAAAAAAAGAGGTCATTGTTCCCCTCTACTCGTCACTCATTAGACCCATTATAGAGTACAACGCCCCTTTTGGAATGTACCTCACAAGACATTTGCAGCAGCTGGAGAGGCCACAGAAGTACCTCACAAAGAGGATTACTGGCCTCAAACAAATGCCCTACACTGACTGCCTCAAAAAACTCCAGCTTTACTCCGTAGCATATCACCTACTCCGAGGTGATCTCTGCCTAACATATGAAGCTATGTCAAACCCAGAGCTGTTGGACATGCTACACCTAAAGAAATCCCAATCCCTCTGAGCTACACGCTCTAGGGACCTAAACCTTGTCACCACAATAAACAGGATACGCTGGTGGGATAGATTCCTGTCCCAGAGACTTCCTATACTCTGGAACAAGCTACCCATTATGTCAAGCAAAGTTCTTCATTAGCACTCTTCAAGAAAAATCTTGATGAGTGGATGGGAAATAGGAAATGCACCCTGGGGATCACTTCTGTGTCTCTGCTGGACAGTGGTAAAGGAAAATAACTTTCTTGGGTGGTGTAAGCTATGGAACCTTGCTGGCTAGGCTTACGTGGGCCCTTGGGCCGATAGCCTAGTACCTACCTATGAACCTATAATATTAAGGGAAAGTTTCTTGGTGATGACTTGGTACCTTTTCTTATTAAGTTTTCTGCTGACTTTCTGACTTGATTTAGTAACAGAGTGGGTTGGAGGGCTCAAACACATGATCCTGTTGTCTGTTGTGCTGCTACACTAGAAAAAGTTGGTGGGTAAGGTCTGATGTGATTTAGAAACAACAGGCAGCCATATATGTTTGATATGCTGCTGCTCATCAGGTGTGTTTGGAATATATATAATTGTGCAACCCTGTGTGAAGAATCCTGGAAGTACAGTGCACAGACGTGAATGCTGTGTATCACACACCATGTCTGACACATTGTTACAGTGAAGATACAGTGGGTAAGCATCCATAAAGAAGGGACTTTTGATTTAATTTATTTATTAAGGTAATTTCAGATCAATTTTTGACCAATTTCAGATTGAGCCCAGGAGAGGAGATACAGAGTTACAAAGATAAGTACATAGCAATGCTCCTAGTGTAATACTGTGCGTACCACACTTGCAAGAATCCATCCAATGAACACACACAGTCCCAGGTGTAAAACTATATGTAGTGACACAAAGTTGAAACATGCATGCTTATAAAAGGGTACATATATGTGTGTGTGTGTGTGTGTGTGTGTGTGTGTGTGTGTGTGTGTGTGTGTGTGTGTGTGTGTGTGTGTGTGTGTGATGGTCACTCTCTTGCTCTTTCATATACATATGCATGTATATAATGCTTGGTCGACCAAGCAAAACATTGAACCACAAGTCATTGAGCAGAAATGCTCAAAACCTAGCCTATAAAAAACACTTAAACTGTGATTTTTGCAGGGGGGGGGTTCCCCATGTGCTCCTATGTGCTCCCACATCTTCTGTTAATTATATAGCAGCCATGAGATCAAGAAATAGCCAGGGAATTGTCATGGCTAAGCTTGTGTAAGCCCTAGGCCCGATAGCCTAGTACTAACCTATGAACAAATGTATGAAAAATGAGGCTAGAGTGAACCTTTGAATATAGTCTGTAGACTGACTGAGTAGTACATAAACTATGAACCCAAAAAAATCTATTAACCAGATCAATAGACACGATACTTGGAGAGATGTCACCTGGAATATTGTGGAGACTGTATCAGAGGTTTTAAGAATGGGAAACAGAGCATTCCTGAGGTAATTAGGAGAATGGAAGACATGCAGTATTACAAAAAAGCACAAAGCCCTTGAAATATGCAATACAAAAGAGATGGAGAAGAACAATACTACATGAATGTATTGTATCAACACAGATCAACGCAGCACTTATCTGCCTCTACACAAATGAAGATCTTCTAAAGAGATTAACGGTTTCTTGAGATTTTTTTCTGCTAACATCAAGAATTCCTTCGCAACAGCAACCAAGACCCGAAGACTCATGCTAATATGCCAATGTCCATCCCACCTCTATGGTTTAGACCACAGATGGACAGACATTACCTACTATTTACCTTATGGACTGGGTAGTTACTATATTTTTATATTAGTTTGGTTCAGCCCTGGACCCACAGGCAGCGAGATTGTCCACCATCAGGAACATCCTAACTCTGGGAAACTCCATTAAATTACTTCCATATGTATTGCACCTTCATATGAAATGACGATAGGAATAGGGGAACTGGTAGTAGATCAAGGTGGAGTTCACTGATATCTGATACTGGGGAGTATCGTTTTAATGTAAACATGGCAGAGCCCTGGTTATGCTGTCAAAAAGTCATGTACAGATTTATGGTACAATTTACCAATGCCTGGACTTGATGAAAACATGAGGAACTGGGAGAGACACCTGGATAAGGTTAGCTACAGTGCAGAGATGCTTACTGGACTAAGTTTCTTTTCCATAAGTCTTTTGGGTTTCTAATACCATGATGGGAATGAACCCCATCCCTAAGTCAATGTATGAATAGAGTTCATTTTATTTATTTATTTAACATTTGTTTACTGGGAAAGATCTACTGGGACAAAGCCCATTTTCAGTGGAGGCCTGAGGAGAAATGCTCCAGACACATGTCTCTGGAATGTGGGAGGAAACTGGAGTGCCTGGAGGAAACCCATACGATTGCAGGAAGGACATGCAAACTCCATACAGAACGCACCCTAGCTGAGAATCGAACAGGAGAACCTCTTGTTGTGAGGCAACAATGCTAACCGCTGCACCTCTGTGTCATCCTCATGAAATTAGTATTGTTTCAGTCTTTGATGTTAGGCAAGAGTGCTCTTCTCAGCACCTGCAATGAGCTAAGAATTGCTACTTTCTGTAATTCATATTGAGTTACATGTATTGGTAGCATATCTTAAGTATGACTGTAAATTCTTTTTTTACTAGATTCATTGTTACTACTGCTATTGGGACTCTCTGGGAATCTTTCTTCCATGTTTCTCTCATTCATGCCTGCAAATCCTGATGTTTTATGACTTTGTCTATCTCTGTATATAAAACAGTGAAATCACTAAGTGTAACAGTTTCACTGATCAATGCTCCTTTTGTCTTTTTGAATGAACTACTATATCTGGTTATCTCTCATCTATTTTTTAGCTGTTGGTAATGGGTGATCCCATGTGGTGTACACTTCATCATTCTCTATAATGCTTCGTGGTTAATGTTTTCAATGCTTTTATATTGTTTGCACAATCCCCAATTCAACAGTCTTGCCAGATTATTTCAGTGTATAATCCCTCCGCCATGAGTGTACCACACTCAGCAACAAGATGTGTGACTGTTTCTATTTCTTTTTTACAGTACCTACATTTGTCTATTTCTTCCTCATGTCCAACGGACTTTGTAAATCAGTGTATACATAAGCCCATTATCCTGGCCTGCCATTCTTCTCATCATCATCTACATATGTTTCCAAGAAACTGTTATGGTTTCCAGGTTTAATGTGGCCTTATGTACTGAGAACCTTTCATTGTCAGCAAGGCACAGGTTGACTTTTATTAAGAATGCATTCTCCTTATCAATTTTCTATTGTTTTCTAAAACTGACTGGATAAAATATATGCACATTTTTAACAGCAATTATATCTCCATCAAAATGCGCACAAGGCAATAATTATAAGAAAATGTATGCATACTTCTGGAGAGTACTTGATTGCACTGAATTTCAAATAAGAAATTTTGATAAACAGCAAATTCATTGTGTCAATGTGTCCACTACAGAAAAACAAAACTATTTCAAAATTAATTTCCCTGAAGTGTGTTTTACTGTATTCTACACACACACACACACACACACACACACACACACACACACACACACACACACACACACACACACACACACACACACACAGTAACAAGCACAAAATACAACCTACTATGAGATTGTATCTCCTGAACACCTCAGGTTATATGTCTGTGTGTAATTTTACATATTGAATTGACTTAGTGAAACATATTTAATCAACTTTGTTTGACCCAAATTGTTTAGTCAGTCATGTGGATGGAGCTAGGGCTGGGTTAGGTTTAGCACATATGAGCAAGGGTAGGTAGGGGGACACCCCTGTACCAACCTACTCATGTATGCTAAACCTACCCCTGCCCCTAACCCCAACCCTACACTTTATATTACTAAAACCCTTTCCAAAATGGTACCATTACATAACACAAACGGTCACAGACGACGCACAACAAATAGGGACAACACTGAATCTCTTCCCTTACCTAACCATAATTCTAACCTAACCCACAAACACTCGCACAGACACATTAACCACCAGAAAGCATTTATCTTCCTGACCACTTCTACTTAACTATACTGTATAAAACCTTATCCTACCATAAGTGATTCACACAAATAAGCATTCACTCATTTGTTCATTCTCTCTTTATATCCACAAAAACTTTTCTGCCAAATGATAATTCTACCTTTTGAGACACAAACCATGAAATCTACAGGAGATATTTCTTTTTTTTTTCAAACACCTTTATTGAATTATCACTTGCGACATAGGCAAGTTTACATTCATATAAAAGTAATCTAACTATCTTAACATAACAAAGATTATACTTCACATATATTGCTTTATATCATATAACCTAAGCAATATATTTCCATGTAAGTTCCTCAGAGTCAGGTGACAGAAAATAATTACCTACAAAGAATTTACAAAGAAAACATTGTCTGTATTAAATACATTTACAATGTAATACTGGGACTAAATGCTTAACAGTTCTACTTGTGCGCAGGAGTAATGAAAACTCACATGGAAATCACGCATACTAGTTTAAGAAATTATTGTTAATCTGGTTTAATTTCACAATCTTAAGACTTTTTCAAAGTAACAAATAACTGTTAAAACCCTATCGTTATTTAAACCTTTCTAAAATCATGTTATGTTGATCATGTGACATGCTTCATTTCAGAGAATGCAAACTTAACATACTACGGATACTAACATGATAATTAAGGAAGGCTCCCCTATGCATGCTTGATGTGAAACTGTTCAATCATCTGTAGTACTCAGAAAAAAAATATTAACAGCATAACACAGAATGCTGTTTCCCATAGGAAATCATTGCTGGTGCAGTTTCTGATTGAGCCCCAGCAATGATTCACTTGTTTTGGGAGATTCTTCCCTTCTTTGATTTGGTACAACTGTGGAGCTGGTATATATAAGTTGTGCTGGTGTGAGGGGGGGGGGGGGGGGCTGCAGAGGGTACATGCCCCACTGCTAAAAACAAGTAAAATGTTTTTTTCTCGCCCTTTTGAATTTTGTGCAATTTGTTATTTTTTTTTACAGCATGTCGACTTTCAGGGAGTTGGTGATTCAATGTAGAACAGTCCTAGAAATTTAATTTATTTATTTGTCTTTGTTTACCTCAAAAGTCTGACTGGATAATGCCCATTTTCAGCAGAGGCCTGGGGAAAAGCTCATTTGTTTACATTGCATTATACTTAGTTCCAGTTAAACACAGAGTAGTTACATTTCTATTTACATTTATATACAAAAGTAGTTACATTTATACGATTTTACAGACGTAGACGTTACTAAAGAGAAAGCCCACATGCAACTTGGTTGATTGTACAGACAGCAGTTATGTATAAAAATTGTTTTGTCATTTCACTGAGAGGTTGAGAGTATTTTAAGAAGAGTATTCTGTTCAATGAGAAAAGATCATGCAACCAATTTAAGATGCCACAACAATTTGTTTTCTTCTAATAAAATTAATAGTCATCATGCCTACTACTGAAAATGATGTACAAGAAGCCACATGCCTACATAAAGCATTGTAGTGTCCTTCTATTAGAATGTATAATAATGCTCACAATTTACCTTACTTAACATTCTTGTGGTCTTATCCACATAAAAACAATGACAGAAAGTGTGGCTAAACAAATACTCTACAAACAAACACAACTAGAATATGTAAAATGACTTGTAATGGAATGGTTTAGTTGTCCACCACCATAGTGCCTTTTTTTAGGCAATGCCAACCTGATAAACTTACCAACATAACAACACAAGAAAGGGAAATATGAAGGGGTTACTGATCACTGCTAGCAGCCTGAACAAGAAATTCCATGCCCTACAATCCCTTCTCACCTGGAAGACATGTTTTAAAATAGCGTAGAGCACTCTGACTCTGCTGGGCTATAATGCCGTCCACACATTTAGAAGAGTTACTGTACAGGAGTAGAAAAAGGTAGCGGTGTATCAGTCTATATTCAGAAGAGATTCACATCAAAGCTGGTAAAGCAGTATGATGCACTAGAGCGTCTTCATGTCCAAATAACCATCAGAAAGGTCTCGTACCATATATTAGCAAAAGACAGAACTCCCTCTTTGGCAAGAGAAAACCACAATGTCTGTCTACAGGAATAGAATCACTCAGTATTAAACCCAATACCATTTTCCTAAGTGAGCTAAACTGTTCAGCTTCAAACTGGGAAACCTACCCCACCACTAGTGCACAAGCTTAGAGAGTCCTAGACTTTATCGATACAAATGCCCTGGAAAAATTTGTCAGAGAACCTACCAAGGGGAATAACATCTTGGATCTTGTCCTTACTTATATATAGGCATCTTGCACCATCCCTCATATATCTTCATCACGTGTTATGTCTGACCATAAAGCAGTCTCCTTTGAACTAAAACTGAAACCAAAGATCCCTTCCACCTGAGGTACCTTTAGAAATTTCTGTAAGACAAACTACCTACTCCTAAGTAATACATCAGCAAGCTTCAAATCTCCAGCAAACCCAGATAATTCCATTGAATACACAGAAATGTATAGCACCACACCCTGCCAGCATGTAAACAGCTGTAGCTGTACCCCATAGCAACAAGTGTAGGACAAACCCCAGAAACAAACCCACATGGTGGAACCATGATATCAACAAACTTTATAATAAAAGGAAAATAATTTTGACTAAAAGTAAGAACAGTACATTCCAGAATGTTAGATCCCTTGTCACTGAAATAAACAAATAACTCAGGAGCTGAATATAATCCACCAAAGCCAAGTTTGAGGCTAAAATGGATACCCAAGCCAAAGATAATCACAAGGCATTTTTTAGTTTTGTTCATAATCTCAAAAGCACAATGCTGCAATGTGCTGAGCTGACAGTGAGTGGTGAACTGAGGCTAACCTTGGCTGTAATTTTACCCCTTTCTTCCTTCCGTCTGTCCTCAAGATGATGGGCAGAGATAATCTTTGCTTGCAGACAGGGAGTCTATTCCAGAAAAGCGGTATTATCTGTGAGATGTAAGTGTCCCTTTTTTAACTTCTCTAAATCTTTTGGTTTTTAATACCATGACAGGAATGGACCCCATTCTTAAGTAAAAGTATGATTAAAGTTCATGAAATTACTATTGTTTCACTCTTTGATGTCAGCCAAAAGTGCTCTTCGCAGCACCCGCAACATGCCCAGTAATGACTCCTTCTGCAATTTGTACAAATTTACATGTATTAGTAGCATGTTTAAATATGATTGTAGACTCTTATTTTTATAAGACCCATTGCATCTATTACTATTGTAGCTATCTGGGCATCTTTCTTCCACATTGTTCTCATTTCTGCTTGCAAATCCTGATATTTTATAACTTTGTGTGTCTCTGTTAGCAGGGCACTGTAGTCACTGGGTGTGGTGATTTCAATGATCAATGTTATTTTTGTCTTCTTTTCTTAGACCACTGTATCCGGTTTTCTAGCATCAATCTTTTGAACTGTTGGTAATGGATGATCCCATGTGATGTAGACTTCATCATTTTCTGTGATGCTTTGTGACTCAGGTTTCCAGTGTTTTTCAGCCACTTCAGTACCATAATGTTTGTACAATCTCCAGTGAAACAGTCTTGCCACATTATTATGCCTTTCAGTATACAGTTCTTCTGCAATTAGCATATCACAACCCGCAACAAGGTGTGCGACAGTTTCCAATTCGGTTTTACAAACCTACATTTGTCTGTTTCTCCAACATGTTCAATGGACTTTGTAAACCAGCGTGTACATAGCCCATTATCTTGGGCCACCAATATTAACCTTTCATCTCTTGGTTTAAATTCACCTCTCCTTAAGCATTCCTCCATTCGTTCCTGATCAACATGAGGTTCTTCCAGAAGTTTTCTATGCTTGCAACTATATTTATGCATTTTCAACATTTCTAGCCTTTTCATCTGGTCGTTCACCTTATATTATTTTTTTTTGTTTTTTGGGCAGATTCAGTTGTTGCCTGATTTTTATCTACTTTTGGTTTGATTTCCATTCCTGCTTGACACCGATATGCTTCTGCTAAGTTAAGCAGAGAAGTCATCTTAGATTTATTCTCCCCATGTTTTAAAATTTTCACTACATTTGGATCTTGTGAGGTCAGCAGATGTGTGTGGAATCCCACGATTGCAGATCTATACATGTAATCAGTTTCAAGGAGGCTCATCCCTCCTAAATGTGGAATATATAATCTTGGTATGCACTGATTTTTATAGATCATTTGGTGAGCATGAAGCATCCTTCTTGTTTTAATATCTAATCCATCCAACATGTGTTGGGGCAAATCAATCATTCCAAAACTGTAAGTTAGGACAGGAAGAGCAAATTGGTTTATAGCTTGAATTTTGTTCCTAGATGTCAACTCTGTTTTCAGGATTAATTTAAGTCTTGAAAAGTATTCTTTACTAAGTTTTATTCCCATTTGTTCATGTTTTACTGCTGACCCTTCATCAGTTCCCAAGTATTTATACACTCCCTCTTGCTCAAGTTTTTTTATATCACATTCTTGTCCCAAACTGATGTTTTCCTGGTGATAAATTTTCCTGCTTTAATGGTTGCTTTTGCACATTTATCAAGATCAAATGACATTCTAATATCATCTGAAAAACTTTTGACAATCTGCAGCTGTGCTTTCAGTTCCTCATCTGATGAGCTATATAGTTTTAAATCATCAACAAAGAGAAGATGAGAAGTCTTTAGACTCTGTTGTTTTCTAGGAGCCAAATTATAGTCATGCCCTAAGCTGTTAAGTAGACATCTTAATGTGTCAAGGGCAAGGCAGAATAGCAACAGTGACAGAGAGTCACCCTGGAATATCCCCCTTTGAATTTTTATCCCCGGGATAATAATTTGTCCTTTATTGTGGCTTAATTGCAAAGTGGTGTGCCACTGTTTCATGGTCACTGTAATATAGTCGATCAGTGTAGGGTGTATCTTATACATTTTTAAGCACTCTTTTATCCATTAATGCTTTTTTGTAGTGAATCCATTCCATACTTAGATTCTTCCCATTTTTACAGTTCTCCACTATGACTTCATTTAGCAACAAATGATCCTTTGTTCTATGCGACTTTCTACTGCTATAACTGAGTTTTCTTCTAAATGACTATAAACTCTGTCATTGGAAGGCAAGTTATTGGTCTATATTTTTTGGGGTAGCTTGAAGGTACACTCTGAAGTAAGAGCATTGTTTTATCTGTTATTAGCCAGGTTGGTGTCTGTTCACGGTGCGCATATAAATAGTTTTTACTCATGGCTATATCTTCGTGCAAAGATGTTAATACTTTTAACCAAAAGTTAGATACTGCATCTGGGCCAGAGGTTTTCCATTCAGAGGCTTTTCTTAACTTTGTTTCAATCTCTCTGGCAGTTACTTCATCCCCTTTCATATCCTGTACCTTTAAACTTCTTATTCTTTCTTTTACTTATTTTATCCAATTAGCATCTTTGTTGTGTTCCACAGGATCTTCATATATACTTCTCCAAAATGCATCTATTTCTTCCTTTTTTGGCGGTCTTTCAATTCCTTTTACCTTGTTTTCCAATTTTCTATAAACCTTTCTTGGGTCATCAATAAATTGCTTATTTTGTACTTTTCCTTTATATTTATCTGAATATTTTCTACGTTTTTCCACCTGTGCTGAAGTTTTTAGTTTATTTGCAATAGTGCAGGATAGATCCTGGTCTGTTCTAATACGGTGCAATGCTTTTATCACATCTATCTTTCTTAGTATTTTTGTTGATCCATTCCCTCTTCTATAGTCTTCTAACAGTGACAATACCTGTCTTAATTGCGTTATATTTTTCTCCATCCTATACTTCCATGGGATCTATAGGTTCATAGGTTCATACTAGGCTATCTGTCCTAGGGCATTTATAAGCCTAACCAGAGTGTGTTTGGCTTTTGCCACCCATTTTAAATTAATTTTGCTATGCCCTTTTTCGAGGTTAGTATACTGTGCCTCTGTCTAACAGTGACACAGAAGTGATACCTGGGGTAAACCTACAATCTCCCATCCACTCATCAAGATTCTTCTTCAATGAGGGACTCAGCCTAACCTGGAATGGGATTTTATTCCAGAGTGAAGGGAGCCTCTGGGTTATGAATCTGTCCCTCCAGCATGTCCTATTTATTTCAGTGCTGAGGCTCAAGTCTCTTGAGTGTGTAGCTCGATGGGATTTGGATTTTCTGAGGTGCAGCATGTCCATTAATTCTGGGTTGGACATGCCTTTATACATCAGGCACAGATCACCTCTGAGCAGGTGGTATGCCACTGAGTAGAGCTGGAGTTTCTTTAACCAGGCAGCATATGGCATCTGTTTGAGCCCTTTGATCCTCTCGGTGAGGTACGTTTGGGGTCTTTCCAGTTGCTGCAGTTGTTTGGTAAGGTACATCCCAAAAGGGGTATTGTACTCAATTATGGGTCTGATGAGGGATGAGTAAAGAGGCACGATGACCTCCCCTGATCTAGATGTGAATCCCTTCATGATTAGGTGGGCTATATAAAATGTTTTTCTAACCACTTTGGCCACGTGGTTGTCAAATGAGAGATTGTTATCAACTTGGGTCCCCAGGTCCCTAATTACTTCTTCTGTACTTAATGGATTACCACCTATGTGGTAATTTGTGGGCACTTTGTTTTTGCCAAAGGGGATGACTATACACTTTTTGGCATTTAGCTTGAGGCCATGGCTCTGGCACCAGTTGTCTGTTTCTATGAGGCTCTTTTGGAGGATGCTTGTGTCGGCTGGAGAGTCGATTATGGCCAGTTTGCAGTCATCTGCGAACTTGGTCAGCCACAGTCCTTCCGTGTTGGCCTGTACCTCTGAGAAATATATACCGAACAAGAGAGGTCCCAGGACTGAGCCTTGTGGGACGCCACTTGTAACCGGTTTGGAGTCTGACATGGCTCCAGCAATTCTAACCATGTGGGTTCTGTCCTTGAGCCAGTTTGCAACCCATCTAGTGACATAGGGGTTTATATTTAAGCTGGTGAGCTTATCTATAATGCCCGAGTGGGGTATTGTATCAAAGGCTTTTGCGAGGTCCAGGTATGCTGTGTGGACCATCTTCCCCTCGTCAATGGCCTTGGTGACTGTTTCAAAGAAATCAACCAGGTTTAAGAGGCAGGATCTGCCCTTAACAAAGCTGAACTGAGTAGGATCCAGTGTCTGTAGGTCCCCAATATCTTTATTTATGAGGTCCATGATGATCCTTTCCATAGCTTTGCAGACCAAGCTAGTCAGGCTTATGGGGTGATAGTTTCCAGGATCCGTTGAGGCACCACCTTTGTGGAGAGGGACCACTGTTGCTGTACGCCACTCTTTGGGTACATATTCAGTAGTAAGGCTGAGATTGAACAGTAGTTTTATGTTTGGGTTTAGCTCTTCTTGGAGTTCATGTAGGACGCAGCCCAGGACACCGTCTGGTCCCATTGATGCTGTGTTTTTTGCTTTGGAGAGGGTGGCTCTTACCTGAGCATCTGAGATGTCAGGGGGGCAGCACTCTGCTGGGATAGATATTTGCCCTTTTGGTGGGGAGGGAGGGTAGAAGTTTGCGCTGAACCTAGGATGTTGGCAATGTCTGTGGGTTCGGTGTATTTTTTGTCATTTTGGACTAATTCTGAGCATATCTGGGAATTCCCACTCAGGTTCCTAACATAACTAAAGAAAGCCTTGTGATTATCCTTAGTGTCCTATGCAATTTTTCTCTCGAAGCTGGCCTTAGACGATTTTATGAGTGCCCGTAGTTTTTTGCTAATACTGATCAGAGATGCCTTCCCTTTTTGGGATTTTGCATGTATCGATGTACTATATCATGTAGTAGCTTCCTCCTTCTATTGTACAGTTTGTTTATGGATGGGGTCCACCAGACAGGACGTCTGCCTTTGGAGGATTGGGTCTTGGTTTTATTTGGGATTGCATGATCCATGCGTTCCTGAAGGTGTTCATAGAATGCGTTTATAAAGGATTCTGTGGTCTGGGCCGTATTTTCCACAGGCTCGGGGGCTTTGAAGGATTCCACCTCGGTTTTGAGGAGTGTGAAATCTGCTTTAGAGAAGTTTTTCACTGTGGTTTTCTGGGCAGGGGGTGGGGTTGGGATGTGAATATCCAGTGAGATTAGTTTATGGTCTGATCTTACCAGTGAGGGATACACTTCTGGTCTGGAGCATAGAGTCCCCATGTTGGTGATGATCAGGTCCAGTATGTTTTCCCCTCTTGTGGGAGTGGTAACAAGTTTTTCCATAGCATTTGAGTTTATAAATTCTAGGAACCTTTGAGCTAGGGTGCTGGAGCTAGAGTAATGCTCCCAGTGTATGTTTGGGTAGTTGAAGTCACCCAATATAATGGTGTTTGGAGAGACCTTCATATTTTCCATATCATATGAGCGAATTGCACAAATTGAGAACGCTCATAATATCAAATGTACCAGACCTCAAAGTGCTGTTTCTGAGATTGCGGTACAGTGAAGAATGGGATATTTGCCCTTTCCTCACTGTAGTGTGATCTCGGAGTTGGAATATATATTTAGCAGGGGGTATGGTGGGTGCAGCCCCCCACAATAGGAAATTTGAGGTCCGGTACATTCGATATTATGAGAATTTGTGCGATTCGCTCATATGATATAGTCCCACTTCCATAATGGTATTCGATTTTTTTCCCCTTCCCTTTTCTCACTACCCTGTGTTCTTGTGGCAGAACTTTATCAGTTATTAGTTTAGCTGCACAGTAATATATCATGTTTACTTTTGTTATATCGCATGGATCTCTACGAACAGTCCTAATTACTGTGTTCATTTGTTTTATCAGACTTCTGACTTTTGGGGTATTATTGACCTTCTGCAGTTTATTTCTTTTGTTGATCTTAATATATCTGTCTATATCTATTAAATCAAGCAACTTTTCTCTTAGCTCATTGTCTTCCAAACTGAGGGCACAGCCCGTTTTCCATTTCCTGCAGGCATTCTATAGAAAGTTCTATACCATCTTCTTGTTGCACCTTCTCTTCAAGTTCATCCTGTGCCATCCATTGCTCTGTCATATGGGAACTCACTGACCTATCACTCCTCAACAATGACTGCATCAGAGTTTCCACAGTTTCCTGTTCTTCTTTTGCTGTCTACCTTCAAGTGAACATTTATAATGGTTTCCTATGGAAGGCTCCAAAATATCTTGATATGGCACCTGACCAATTGCTTCCTGTTCCACTGGTTTCCCCTTAATTTGGATATCCATTGCTCTATCCTGTTGTGGTGCTTTCTGCATTAGATTTTCTACACTGAATCCTTCCATTTGCAGGTGCTCCATAACCTCAGTTTCTATTTCTTTGATTTCTCCATTACTAACCTCCTTTTCTACATTTCCTCTTTGCTGCTTATTTTTTGTATTGCAAAGATTTCCATATTCGGATTCCTTTGCCTGTATTTCTCTTCAAATATTTTGGTCCCTCCAAACTATTCTGTTGATGCTGCAGAAGAGGTTTACATTTCTACACTGAGTATTAATGATATACCTGAACTTGTTGACATGCAATAAACCCATCAGTACTGGGTCAGATGATGCCTTGCATGCCAGACACAGATCACCTGTTAGCAGTCTGTAGGATACTGAGTATAATGACTTGGGTTTGAGTCAGTCCATTTAGGACATGTTGTTTAGGCCTTGCATCCTTTTAGTAAGCTATCTCTGTGGGAATTCTAGTTGTTGCATATGTCTGTACAGACACATGCCAAAGGGAATATTATATTCAATGACTGACCTACTGAGGGCTGAGTAAAGAGGGACAATGACATTCATAGATCTAGACACAATCTCTGGATCTCTCTTTACCCATTGCCAGTGCTAGGTTATTTTATGCCCTAGGCAAAACTTATTAGTGCTCTCCTTGTTTTACAAACATGTTACTTTTTTAATTGAAATTATAGAAAAAGGAAACAATGATTTAAATTGACATATTTATTAACATATTTATCTCACAAAAAATACACATAGATCACACAATTAACATTTAATTATTCTTGCCTTCTGCTAAAATTTTAACACTAAATTGTTTAAATCCAGTGTGGAAGCAATGTCATATTCATTGAAATTGTTGCCAAGTCTACAAGTTTGTTTTGTAACATTGTTGAGCGCAAGCAAGTTTTGATAAGTTTCAACTTTGAGAAACTATGTTCACCACTTGCCACTGAAACTGAAAGTGTTATCAGTATTCTTACACTTGCCACTGAAACTGGAAGTGTTATCAGTATTCTTACACTTGCCACTGAAACTGGAAGTGTTATCAGTATTCTTACACTTGCCACTGAAACTGGAAGTGTTATCAGTATTCTTACACTTGCCACTGAAACTGGAAGTGTTATCAGTATTCTTACACTTGCCACTGAAACTGGAAGTGTTATCAGTATTCTTAGGGCAGTAGAACATTAGGTACACAGTTGACAAATTTTTGTTGTACTATGAAGAGAAATACTTCTTGTGTTGGCAAAGGCTTTGGAAGTCTTCGAGCTACTGCTTGAAGTTCACAGAAGAGGTCTGTAGGATTGGTATCTTTGTTATAATTATGCATCAAAGACCTTTCAAAATTTTTGCAGTCAGTATATCAGCAAGTGCCTTTTTGTTGATATTGTATATATCGTACAGGAAGCCAAATAGAATATTATGCTGTTCTAATTGTTGGAACCTCTCTTCAATAGATAGGATAGTGTTGTCTAAGACAGAAAAGTAAAAGCCTACTTAAAATTTGTGCTTAGGATCTTGCGGTGTCTCGTCTTGAGCTTTAGATTCAAATTGCCATTTTTGTCTCCTCCTTCTAACTTGTTCTGCATCAACGTTTGGTTGTGTTTCTAGTTTCTTGACAATCTCAGCAGCATCAAAAAAACCTGTTCAAAACCCTTATCACTTCTGCAAGCTAAAAGATACTTCTTGGTTATTTGAAGCTGTTTTGCTGCTAAATTTAAATCAGCTTCCTCCCTTTGCAATGCTTTGCTAGTAATATTTACTTCACAAAGAATGATATACCATGCAACAAGAGATACCATGAACTGGAACTTGCAAACTGCATCAGCAAGAGGCTTTGCTTCGATGCGGGAATTATTTCCAGCCAGTGAACCTTTTAGTCTTGGGTCATCAAAGATTTGCATTAATGCATTACCAAGATGATACCTTAGTGGCTTCAAAGCGTCAATCCGATTCTTCCATCTTGTTTCGATTAATGGTTTAACAGATAAGTCCAAGACATGGCTACATAAAACTTGCCAATAATGAGTTGATGCAGAGAAATAGTTATAAATCTGTTGGACTAAAGTGAAGAAATTAGACGCATCTAGGCAACACTTCGATGCATCACTGACCACTAAGTTTAAACAGTGTGCATTATAGGGAACAAAAAAGGCTCATGGATTTATGTCTAGAATTCTCTTTTGTACACCATTTCCTTTGCCTTTCATATTACTTCCATTATCATATCCTTGACCACAGAGATTCTCAATTGGTAATTCCATTTATTCAAGCTGTTCAATCAAAGTTTCTGTAATGAAGGAACCTGTAGTTTCCTCTAGTGGAAGAAATCCTAAGAAACGTTCCCTTATTATTACCTCAGGCTCGAACATCTCACTATCTGGTGGTTTGATAACACCAACAAAATGTACAATCATTGTCATCTGTTCAGTATGGCTAACATCTGGTGTGCAATCCAAGATAACTGAGTAGTATTTTGCCGATTTCATGCATGACAATATCTTCTTTTTTATAGTGCCTGCTAGGATATTTATAAGGACATTTTGAATATCCTTTCCCAAGTAATGGACCATTATTTCTTGATTTTTGACTCTGCGTAAATGTTCATTCATTACATGGTTAAAAAGGGCTAGATATTCAACAAACTTTAAAAAATTACAGTTACTGGCACTGTACAACTTTTCATTAGTACCATGAAATGCCAGGTATGAGTGCCAAATACTCTGACCAAAGCAATGAGACATTCCAATACTTTTTGCCAATATTGTTCTTCATTGTTTTTTTGCTGGTTAACACTATCAACTGTTTTTTTCTTTTGATAAATGCAAATCAAGTTCTTTCTAGGTGTGATAGTTATTTAAATGAAAAGTATTCCTTCCATGTAAAGATAGAATTGCTCCAATGTTTTTCCAGTATTTTGAACCAGATTCTTGTAAGGCTGACATACTTTTTGTGTTGAATAACTTGCAGCAAAAACAAAAAACTCCTACCTGGCATCTTACTGCTCTCCTCTTAATTCTACCCCCTGACTATATGCATATATCATATTCTCTATTTATCTCTCTAAAAAAATATTACTACAGACCTACACATTGATTCTTGTAAATACTGCTGTACATAGAGTTATTGCTGAAACCTGTATATATTGCTGCATGTAAATTTTTACTGCTGTTCTATACTAATACTATGCAACTTGTACACAACTCTGTAAAATTGTGATTCTTATTTTCTATGCATAACAACTTCATATTTTTCCATTGTAAATATATCTCTGTTTTGATATTGTGAAGTGTATCTGGAGCTTTTCTCCTCGGGTCTCCATTGAAAATGGGCCCCTGGCTCAGTTGGACTAACCCGGTTAACAAATGACAATAAATAAAATAAATACATTTTGAAATCAAATATATTAACTATTGATGGTGTACTTTTTCACCATTAAGCAGTAATCTTTGGTAGTGTGTCAGAGAAAATCTTATTCTTTGTGTGTTTTTGGGAAAATCATACATAATAATCTGCTGTGGTCCATTTTGTACTAAAATCTGTCGGAAAATATCATTGCAATGAGAAGGTCGGTTTGCTGCGTCACTATAATCCAGATTAGGCACAGTAGCATCTTCTTTTTCACTTTTTCTGATATTTTCTTTTTCTCTAATATGAGAAACATCTGTTTTTGGATCAACATCATTCCTAATAGAAGTAAAACATTCAGCATGCAATGTTTCACTGAGAGAGTGGTCACATTCTTGTTCTTCAGCTATTTTTCGTGTGCAAATATATTTCAAAAAAGAACCCTCTTGCTTTACTAGTTCCTTGGTTCTCTCTGCTTTTCTTTTTCGGTTCTGAGCTCCAGATGGTTGTTTTGTATTGGCTATAGCTAACTATGCTAGAAAAAAATAATTTTCTAAATAAGGTGGCAAAATTTAAAGTTTATTATGTTACTTATAAAGCTGTGTAAACTCCAATTATATATACTAACTATATATACTAACTTTAAGGCCAGTCAACTCATTTAATTCACACACCCCCATTACCTAAGTAAAGTAGCTGTTTTTTACCTGTCAGGATTAAGGTACAAATAATAGTAACAGTTGCATTGCATACTTACATTGCTTTCATTTTACTGACAGAAACATTAGTCATAGCTTGTGTGTGCCAGCCAAGTACACTGACAAACAGTTCTATTTATCTTGACTATCCCTACAAAACGATAGTAGGTTAGAAAAACATGTCATCCTTAAATGGCTCCCTAAAACACACTTCAGCCCTGGTATCTCTTTGACTCCTACCAGGATATTAAATTAAAAAAATACAATAATAATAATAATAATAATAATAATAATAATAATAATAATGAAAGTTATCATCAACCCCCAAAACACACAAACCACTAGCATCTAGTTGACCATGCCAGTGTATTACTTAAAAAAAAAAAAAACAATTCAACATATGTGTGGAAAGAAATGTTCCAACATAATAGAAAAAATTTAAACAAGCATTCAGTATATACAGGAATAGGTATGAAATAACACATTAAGAATTACTCATAAACTTGCTAATTATTTTACACTTATCGTAAAGTACAGACAGAAAAGTATTGTAATTCTAGCTTTGCAAAACTGTAACAGTAAGCAGCCGGGCCATTTGTTCCATTCATACAGCCTCAATCGTCACTCACAACCCCAACTGCAGTATATGACTTGATCTTGCGAGGTTAAACACGAAAACAAAAACAGCAACAATAAAGACAACACTGTCGTTAATTAAGTAAACTTTTTTTTCACACAAACAATAAAGATTTCTGAGCTTGTGGTCAGTCTTACTTAACTAAAATGCACATTACTCTTGCAAAGTAAGACAGAACTGCAGTCATTCTGTTTGCACATAGGCATTGCCCCCATTCCAACTGCCTACCTAGAGAATATGCTTTGAGCCTACAATGTTTAAAATAATGAAAATAAAAGTTACATTATTGTATTTTTTCACATCACATAGCCAAGAACTTGTACGTGATCCTCCAACAGTAAGTATGACTTGAGAAATTGCAGCTTCTGCTAAGGACAACCACAAAGCCTTCTTCAACTAGATCAAAAACTTTAGAGGTAAATACTAAATAAAAACTACATTGTCTTGGATGAAGTGCCAAATGTCAGAGCTACCTACAAGATAGAACGTTCACTTTGCCAATGGACCACAGCAACCCAAAACCTATGTCAATCTCTATGGGGGTGTCACAGGGGTTGATATTAGGACCACTGCTTTTCTCCTTATTTATAAATATGCTCCAATGGAATTTACCAAAATTTAAGTATCATACTGTATACTAATTACATTGTTATTAAGAGAACATCTGCAGTACAGTAAGAGACTGCAGATTAATTGAAAAACAGACTTCAGGCCGCCATGGAACTGGTTCTGCTTAAATAAACTGATACTATCTACCAAAAAATCAGTAGCTGTGCTATTCAAAACATTAAACAACTATCCTCCATATAGCCACTGCAAGTCTCAGACCCTGCTCACAACAATTAACATATATCACACAACAGAAATATCTATTCTTGCTGCTTGATCAGACTCTTAGTATTCAGGTCTATATTGAAGCTCAGATGCAGAAAGCACTCACCCAACTTCAAGTCGCTTACAAAATGTCCTACCTACTTATATTAGAAGCTAGTAGCACTAATGCCATTGATGTGCTCAGGTTAGAATACTACCTACCTCTGCTACTTCTATACTTGCACCAAAATTTGCAGTGCTTATAGAGAGCATAAAATAGAATATTCAGATGTATATATCTCTCTCCAACCCATGAACACCACTGACTTACTATAAATAATGCAACTGGCTCTCAGCTGAGAGCAGACCCTCTTTCACACCAACATATAGATGCCTAAATGATGGTTATTGTCTGTCTCTCACGAACTATCATATGCATTTTATGTATCATGCCTACTCATTAAAAAATACAGATTATTGTCTTCCTACTAGCCTTTAGTAAATTAGACTCAGAGTACTGGAACCAAATTTAAGAAAATATCAGATCAATCACAGTGGCGGCTGGTGACTTCAAATCAAAGGGGGGCTGCAGGAGGCAGCTGAATGGGTGGGGCCAACGGGAAGGGGTGTGGCCATCTAGAAAGGGATGGAGTTATGGTACACTGCAACTGAATAAACAACATCTAAATACTTATAAACAGAAAAGGTCTAATGACTGGCATAACAACACATTAACACAATATATACAAGTGACTAACCTTGGGATGCAGTAACGGATACTAGCAGTGGTAAACCCAAACAAAGCCAATATCATGCTGATAGTGGTCCTTTCCAATACAGAGACAGGGCTTATGCAGTGGTGATATGATACATGGGCCACCAGAACTAACTGCAGTAGTCTCATTTTTTGAAAGACTTTCATTAAATGTTCATGTAAGTTTTTAGCACTCCATAAATTTGTGTGTATAGTTTTGTCAGTTCTTTATATCCATTTTACCTTGTACATCTCCAGTGAACTGCCCAATAGCTTCTCAAACATCATTTTCTGTGCCTTCATTAACATAACTTTATTTGCATTCATTATAAGTGGAAAAATAAAGATAATTGTGCAGCCTCTTATGACCTCAAACTATTTTCCCCTCCTTTTTCAAATCCTCATATATTTATAAGTTACTGACCAATTTTCAAATGTTTCTCTGATACCCTATCAGTAAAACCTGAATGCACCTACATATTCCTTTACAGAGTATACTATAAAAATAGAAATGAGAACTACTTTTCTCCTTTATATACAATTCAAAAGCACTATTCCCTATTATCAAACTCATTAGCTTTCCAAAAATATAGTGTGTGTACTTTTGTGCATCATTGCATTTCTGTGCCAAACTTAATTTAATACATAAGCACCATGCTTTTTTTGAAGAAAATGGGGGAAAAGCCATAATAGACAGAGTGATAATACATAACTTATAATAAGACTGGTAAGGGTCTAAATCCCTAAAGTTCATTTTAGAGTTAGAGCTGTGATGTAATGATAAAACCCTGAAAGGATAGAAAGTACTTAAACTGCTCTATAAAATATATATATATATATATATATATATATATATATATATATATATATATATGAGATCAATGCAAAATTAGAATAGTATCCTAAAATGAAACAGTTATTTTCTATTGATAAGCATCCTAGACAAACATACCTTGCTGAAATGGACTGGAAACAATGGAGCATTACAATAATTATTTAGGCTAAAGCAAACCAAATCATTTACAATCATAGGTCTCAACTTCTTAGCTGAATTAATCTGGACAAAGACTAAAATAATGGTGGGACAAAGCCCCCCCCCCCAAGATAGGGACAGCATTTAAATACTCCTATTATAAACTTAGAAAGTTGCTAAAATAACACAACATGTGTTGGCATGCATTTTCTGAAGGATTAGAAGTCTGAAAATCAAAAAATCAAATGTATGTCACTGTTTAGTGACTTCAGTCCTCAGTGATTTGCTAGAAAATCACATCTTTTTTTTAAAAAATGTGAGGCAAAAATATGGGCATTCTGTGACAATCTGGACAGCTGAGAGGTGTGTTCACAATTATATATAAATAAATATGTAGAAGAGCATTACATTGTTATTGATGTGACTTTGATAGGCATATATAGATGAAGACAGAAGAGTTGTGAAACTTATCAGGTGCATTACAAAAAATAATATATATATATATATATATATATATATATATATATATATATATGGGTCTACCTGAGATGGTCGACAATTCATTTGATCAACTTTTATTTGGTCGACAATTCATTTGATCGACAGGCAGATTTGCCCCCCTCCCCAATGTTATGCGACCCTGGAGTTGATATATATATTTAGGGGGAGGGGTGTAGGGGGCACAGCCCCCCACATTGGGGGGTGTGGGGGGTGAAGCCCCCCACATAAAACTGCTACCCATAGAGGTGCACTCTGCTGGTACATGACGTCAGTTGGTATTGTAATTTCCTCCAATTGGTCCAGTGTTAAATTTGGACCTGTTTGAAAACTGTAATGTTGCTTTGTAGCCAATCAGAGTGACCTACTCGGTGGAGATGGGTGAAACATTACTGAAGTCTCTTTCTGCAGAAAAGGCTCCTTTTCCAATTCTGCACTGTTTACACTCTTACTTGAACAACCACTGTTGAGGCTTTTTTGATTTAATGTGATATAATGAATCTGTTTTTTAAGCCTTCTTGTCTCTAAGTAATTTCTGTAGCTTATGACTTTTCATTGTATCATCATAGCAGTTATATTTGGAAAAGATCTGCTTCCAATATACAACTAGAAGTTTAGAGACAGCTATGAGTTAAAATATATTTAGTGGGTATGGCATTCTGCACTTTTGGATTGTTTAGCAGTCTTCTGTATTTTATACTGCCTTATTTTCTGAGAATGAAATTAGGGTGTCTACTAAATGGACAAGGGCAGCTTCAGATACCTATATATATATATATATATAGACACACACACACTCCATAATTAATCACAGGACAAAGGTATTCACAACATTAAGGAGAAACCAATTTGGGAAGAACCACCAGCTAAACCAGCATAAAGTACCAAGGCTATGACCAGCACTAGCTGTCAAAATCTCAACACTCAGTTTCAGATAGAGACATACATGAAAGCAACACTTGTCAGTCAATAATCTTTATTGGTAAGTTTTTTTTTTTGTTTCATTTTTTTCTTCAATATAGTAGGTAGCAGAAAATGAAAGAAATAATTATTTTCGAAGTATTAAGAAGCTGGCTATGGAAAGCGATAAAATGTCCACCCCAGTTAAAGATGTTCTTGGGACCTATTTCTTGGATATCATCTCCCTATGTGCAAGATACAATATAGCACTTTCAGCATGCATGTGTACCTTGAAAGTACATGATGTTACTTTGAGCTAGGATGAAATTACAAACTTAAAAGTAAACGAGAATTTAAATGCATGAACTTTAAAGTAAACGAGACTTTACATGTATGAGCTGCTATGTAGTTTAGCAATATAATGAGCCCTAAAGTATCCTATACTTCATTTATATCACGTTATCAAAAGATGAAAATAGTGAACGTTATTTCATCGAACCTAAAATATCTAAACAACATAATATCGAACATTCAGAACAGCAAATTTTTTTCCTTGGGAAAAAATTTGCTATTCCGAAACACATACACACAACACAAGCACACCTAAAAAAATCAATACACACATACACTTATAATCCTACAACTAACCCTGCACTAAACTATACATACACTACTATCTATCCATTTACCTTAACCCAAAACTTAACCCTAAGGTCCGTCACTATCGCACACTCACCTAACCTGCGCCTTAACCCGCCCCTAAACCTAATTCACATAACCTGCGCCCCAACCCAAACAACCACAAAATCGCACACTTACCTGAACCCAACCCGTTAATCTCCACCACAGCACTGAAAATAGCGAAGCCACAATACCGGCCAACTGAATTCTTTCCCTAGGAAAGAATTTGGTGTTCTTCAGATTCGCTTTTTTTAGCGTTTGATTAAAATGGGTCAATATTAGAACATTCGAAGTTTTAAAACTTCGAAGTTCTGATATAGACCCCCCTATACATAATGTGAATCTCAAAGATCTGTGTGTGTGTGTGTGTGTGTGTGTGTGTGTGTGTGTGTGTGTGTGTGTGTGGGCTTCCTATTGAAATGTTGGCACTCAAAATACTGAGTGCCGAAAAGTCTAAAAAAGACCAAAAACCCAGAAAAAAGTGAATCTTGAAAACTGCTCTTCTCCTTAAAACTTCTTTTTTGCAGAGAGGCAGCTTGTACCCCCACACCCTTGAACTTATATATACCAACTCTGAAATCACCATACCTCAAAGAAAATGGAATATTCTGAGAAACTGCATCCCGGACTTAGTATGTACAAGTCCGTTCTTTTGGCCATTCAGTCCCACAATTCAGGACTTAATGAGAAGCTCAAAGATGTGTGTGTGTGTGTGTGTGTGTGTGTGTGTGTGTGTGTGTGTGTGTGTGTGTGTGTGTGTGTGTGTGTGTGAGTAAGAGAGAGAACACTTTTGGGACATCTTCTAAATCCTACGTCGAGATTATCTTTAAATAAGTCTTCTCCTAAAGTATGCAGGATTTCCTGCTGCTGTTGATAAAGTGAATTATTATAGAGAACACATGGCTAAAGAACAGCATTCTAAATGCCAATGAACATGTGGCTAGAGAACAGATGAAAAGACATAACAGAGTTCTAATCCAAAACATTCAGATCGTGGAGAATGATACTGTAATATCTAAAATCATTAGAATGAACAATTACTTAAGTCAAAATTCAGCATTACTACAGCTTTTTGCTAAGGGTTTGTTCTCTAATTTGGAAAACCGCAGAAATTGTAGAGATAGGTATTGTTACAGGAAAATATTTTGAAGAAAACAATGCAGGTGTCAAAGGCTGAAATACAGATGCCTCTGCTCTGCATCATATCTCTCGACCTCTTAACACATGAAATCTGGGCAAAGCCTAAAGTAATGGGCGGGGGGGGGGGCAAAGGCCTAAAAACATGGACAGATTTTAAATATTGGTCTTATAAACTTAATAAGCTGCTAGAATAACAGGATTTGTGTTAGCATGCAATTTGTGAAGGATATGAAATCTGAAACTAAAATATATATTATTTAGTCATTATTTAGTGACTTCAGTCCTCCATAATTTGCCAGAAAATTGCAGATTTTATGAAGAACAGACCAAATATTTGAAGCAAGAATCTGGACATCTGTGAAAATCTGTACAGTTGAGAAGTATGCTCTGCATTTAGGTAAGGGATTGAGCGGACATGATAGGCTGGCAGTTGGCACATGAGCTATTTTTTAAATTTTTTTAGTGCTCTAAATGTACTAGAAAACCTCAGAGTTTTGTTTCTGAAGAAAGTAGGCACATATGTACTGACCTATACTTACATAAGTCATATGCATCGATATTGGTCTCAGCAGTTAGTTGCTAACATTTTTTACAATCAATTATCGCTGCAGTTTTAGATAAACAAAAATTAAATAAATATCACAGGAGCTTCAGTTCAGACACTGATCTAAGTTATGAAAAAACACTGTTATTGAATCCCAAATAATCAAAAATGTGCAGTACTTAATGGTTCATTTCCCAGGTCATATGGCTAAATGGAGGTTTCATCTGTTTTGCAAAATGAGTATATTTTCTGGATACTAAGTTCATTTATTTTTGTGTTAATTGCCGGTGCTTTTTGTGTGTGTGTGGGGGGGATGGGCTCTTGAAAGGCTGTTAAATTTCACTGTTAATACGTGGAATATTTATATGCTATATCCCACTGGGTGCATCTTCATTTGATGAAAAACAGTTAAGTAAACAGTGTTACATTCTCAATACTACATGTAAATATTTATTTTTATGCCTTTAATTTTATGAGGTGCAGAAATTAGATGAGACAGAGAAAAACACCTGCATGGTATTTCAAGATTCTTTATTAGCATGTATAATTAAAGAAAATAGTGCATTTTTCAAACTTTCACAGATAACGGCTTCATATACTGAGTACTGTCAACAATCTTACTTCAGTTGCAGAATTTCTCCTGAAATATAGACAAAGGATATTACTGCAGCTATGATTGACAATGCATACTACCTTATGTGTAGATTGTGGTAAAAATAAGGACAACCTCTGAATATGGATATCTAATGGACAGAGTTGACAGTATCATGTTCTTGCATGCCCTACAGCTTGCTATGAGAACATTTAAACAGCAGCACATAGTAAAGCTGGTTACTCGTATGGTATGTGCATCAATAGTTGTCAACAAGGAGAATAAAGCTTGTGAGAATGGCACGAGTATTGAACGCACGGCAGACTACATTTATTGGACTAAAAGAAAATCAACTCAGCACAATGTAGAGGGTTTAACAAAATCGTTACTGAGAGGAAAGAATGTGTCAGGATCGCCACTTTCAGTACCAAGAATGTTGCACTGTAAACCCAAGTTTATGACAACATATGAAAAGGAACACATACTGTGGTACTTATGGCAACTAGGAAGGGAATTTATGGCAGCATATCAAATAGTGCATGTGGATCATGGTTATTTGGATGCAACATTTCAACCAAGAAAACAGTTTATAAATGCTACTAAAACAAGTACAAGATATTAATTGAAATTTATGCTGACTTTTCCAGCTGTGTTGAAAGTTTTTTTTTTTTTTCTTTTTTGGTCGAGGGAGTACTGACATTTACAAATGCTAAGGAAGCAATGGCCAAGTGGACACACCTGCCGCTCCACTTATTCTGATCTGTACATCTGAGTGATTTTTGTCATCTTGGTGGAGGAAGAAGTCGAACGGCAGGAGCAACAGGAGTTAAATGCATAAAGAAGTACTTTTCTATCTAAAGCAGAAGGGCACTGGTAGTGTGAGAGATTTCACTGAACTGTTTCATTATTTATTTATTTTATCTATTTACTGACATTTGATTACCAGAAAAGCCAGACTGAGTAAGAACCTATTTTCAGTGGATGCCAGGGGAGAAAAGCTCCAAAGTATTGCAAAACATTTTAAGAATAATAATTTAACAGTCTTTAAAAATACAAAAAACAAATAATTATATAAAATTAGAAATAATATGAAAACATTAATTAAAGAATAGATGGAAGTTATAAAACAATGATTTACCAGTTAGAGAAATTTTAGCCAGTTTAAAGAGAAATTACAATTTAGTATAATATAAACAGGAATTTCAATATGAAGTGAGAAAAGCAGGCTTATGGCTTATTTGGAGAGATATCCAGGGAAGAGACATAGATAGAAGTAAGGAAGTAAGTGAAGAAGGGAAAATAAGGAAATAGAAGGGATGAATACCTATTTGTCCACATATAGAGATATAGTTTATCATGGTGTTAAGCAAGAACACAGCCTGCTTTCAGCTAGGAAGTCTTTCAGAATGGTTTTGAAATATGAGAGGGTACTGACCTGATGGATTGAGATATAGAGTTCCAGGCCTTGCCAACATAGTAGGAGTACGTACAATGCACAGCAGATTTTATAGGTTGTGGACAGACACTAGATGACTGACTAGGAACATAGTTGTGTAGAATGTTAATTAGTGCTGGACAAGCAGATGGATTCTGGATAATTTTATAGGCGGTAAGAAGTTGTGTATATGTTAGTTGATGAGCAGTTCTAACCAGTTTAGGCTTTTTAGTGCTGTACAGTGGTATATTCATAAAAGACTATTTACTGCAAATTTAGGAACTTTGTTACAGCATTGTTCAAGTTTTGATTCTTGTGATGCCTGAAGGATAGTAAGGATGGGAGCACCATAAAGAAGTGTGAGGAGGAGATAAGTAGTGGCAAGTACAGCTTTAGTTGCGTTGGTGAGAAAGTTTCTGGCTCTATAAAGCATCCCTAGCTTTTGATGAGTTTTTTGTATGAAATATATGTATTTTATGAAAAAAAAAAAAAATATATATATATATATATATATATATATATATATATATATATATATATATACAGATCAAATTTAAAATTATCATCCACTATCATCCCTAATTATTAGCTATGAGAAGTGACTTCAATGGTGGTGTTATCAAGAGAGAGGACTTTATTTTTTTTAATGAGACAGGGATTTGGGAAAATAATATTTTTATGGATGTTATGGACCATTATGAACAGCAGTATGGGTAAGATAGGACTGTGAGCTTGAACTGTGTGGAGTGATGGCTCATCTCTTATGGATTTTACCTAGAGATGTTTATTTAAGTAAGAAAAAGGCTGTTTACTGCAAGCATTACAGCTGAATTGTATACTAAGAAAGGCAAAAAAATTGCTGTACATCTGTATATCCAATAAATCTGACAACTGTTGTGATAGCCTATGCATTGTAAAGGACTGCTTTAATAATTTTATTACAAGGGACAGTCTACCTCATGGATATTTATAAGAAGAGATTAAGAAAAGTGACTGTGTAAAGAGACTAAATTAGGCATGTGGATGTAACCATGAAGACTAAGGGTGCAGAGCACTGGATCTTGTTGAGTTCTATTCATTTCACTTGCTTTGTAATTACATTGAGAAATACAAGTCTTATGTTCAAGAAAAGATACAGTGTTACAATATTGTTACAGTATTCTAGTATGACCTGCAATTATCATATTGACCTTGAATGTGAACACTGGGAACTTGCACATTTTGCACGCAGTTATTAAAAATAGTTTTTACTATGATTATTACTGCTTTGAACACTTGATACATACTGTGAAGTTATTTCAACATTTGTGATTTGTGTATTATATGGAACCTGTTCATTATGACATTTTTCAAATGTGTACTAATATGGAGAAGTCATCAGCTCAGTACGCATACTAGCAATTTGCATATTTTAATTTAGTAATATAATATATGTTGTAACTAGTTAATATTATAAAAGCTGTCATGGATAATTTTAAGAAATTGGTATTATTAAGCAAAGGAATAAGGGACGTTGAATGTAGTTCTATATAACTGAAGGCATCTTTTTGGATGGGTGATAATTATTAGCAAAGATACACTAACCAGGGGTTGGGAGGATGGCGTAATGGTTAAGGTGTTTGCCTTACAAACACAAGATACAGGGTTTGAATCTCACAGGGGATAATTGGGTAGGCTTAAAATGGCTTGCAAGGGCAGTTAGCCTAGAATTAACCTATGAACAGCACAAATGTGAAGGAGATGGTAACTTTAGTAAATGAACAAGGAGTGAATTGCCTGCATGAGGTTAAGGGAGGACAGACAAATTTGTGAAGATAAACGAGTAGAAGCCAGTTGAGTTAATCTGACCGAAATGTCAATGTGGGACAGAAAGACAACATAGAAACTTGAGCTGCAGTTTATGATAATGGCCTTTCAAATCTTTGGTGTAGATAAAGAGATTGTACCTGGTAAGCCTGATAGGTTTCTAATGGCTGTTTCAATGTAATTATGGACAATAGCAGGAGCAGAAAGTGCTAGCACACTGACCACAATGAAATGTAGTATTTCACTTGATAGCTGCAAGACATGATTTATTCCAGTGACAGCTACTCTATACATTTATCATGGCAGTATATTTACTTGTGGGCAAAGGATAAAATACCTCACTTCTTTTTAACTGCTGGCCCTTTAAGATGTAGTAATTTCGCTCAGTATAGTAATGGTAAATTCTAGAGAGTTGCACTTCACAGACAAACATAAAACAAAAACACATTAATGGATTTTAAACAGACTCATTTTTTGACTAAATACATTTTTCAAAACAAATAAATGCAAATAGTAAACAGAAACACAGCCCACAAGCTCTTTGTTATGGCTGTTTTATACTCCCAGAATAAACTAATCAATAGTTTTTGGTATCAATTCAGTTAGAAATCATCTACCCAATACAGTGTTTATCTTAATGGCAAAAAATTTGTTTTAAAAATACTAGATCTTTGCATTTTCATCAAAAGAAGAGTTCTGTCTATAACATATTGCATATATAAAATAATGCAAAATGTTGTACGAATATGGGTCCCATATAAATAATCTTGTTTCGTTTAAATGACATAAGATTTTTTTTGAAAAAAAAAAACTCTAAAACCTTGGCAGGTCTCTAAAATAATCTCACCCCCAAGTTCATAAAACAGAAAGAAAAATTTTCCTGCACCCACCCAGATGTGAGGGCTAGTCCCCACACTCACTCACTCTCTCTCTCTCTCCCTTTATATATATCTATATATATATCTATATATATATCTATATCTATATATATATATATATATATATATATATATAACACACAGACACACCGACTTTGAGGTCGTAAAAATGCAAAGAAGATGGATAAACTGAGGAAAATGTGACACTCACCTTCTCAACTTTGACTATCATGGAAGGATGTTGGCAGCCTTTTAGGTTTGAACATTCTGAACACTCAACAACTATCCAACAACAAACAATAGGGTTTCCTGAAATGTGCCCTGGCTGTTTTTTGGGCAGTGTATCATACCTCCCTTTAACTGGATTATTTGTATAGATAAGTAATAAAAAATGTAATATTAATGATATCTACCATCAGCTACAAATAAACAATGTACATTTTGCATGCGTAAGTTCATGAAGGGGAAGGGAAAGCTATCTATTGAATAATATACATATTTATTGTATTTTATTTTATTTTACATTTGTTAACCTATTTATTAACATATATATTCATTCAGGAGCATTTCAGGGAATGACGCGAACTCCATAATGAATGAATACAGCAATCTAACTTTTTTCTATGCAGCTATATGAACATGGGCTCCATTAGATGAGTTCTAATATTACCTTTACAAATCTGGGTGTAGAATAACAGAATAGTTAAATATAAATGTTTCAACAAAACTAATTTGCAGTTGAATTGCACAGTATGATAAGGGACTGATGTTCATATAGGCACCTCCAGTTCAATAGGAGCAGGACACACACTAGGAAGTGACACTTTCTGTATTCCAGCCTCATTAAAAGTAGCAATTCTTACAGTTACATAAGCAATAAAATAATAAGGAATAATAGTATAATTTGCAGTTATAAAATATTCCAAAGTATGTCATGTTTATAGATCTGTTTTATAATCCACTGAGAATAAATTAAAGACTAGCTTACCGTCCACCTCAAAAATAGTAATACTTACACACACTTCAGTTTACAAAACTGTGCTTAGAATGACTTCACAATATAGTTGAGAAAAAGCAGCTTAATGTGTACATAAATAACTCTGTGTTTTGTCTACTCTGACACTAATTCTAGAAGACAAGGAAGAAAAGCAGTCCTTACCCTTAGATGGGTCTGGAAAAATCCCATGACTTCTGCTCTTGATGACAGATGTTTTTGGTGACTGCTCTCTGCTCTGTCCAGAATGTGACCTTCCATGTTCAATGGTGTCACTCTGCTCCTTGAGTGGATACCATCTCATTGTATTGTCAATGTTAGTAGTGTTAGATAAATCAATCAGCACCTGAGAATATATAAATAATTAAAATAAGTAAAAAGTAGCTTGGATTAGAAGAAGTCACTTAAATGAAACACTTTTCAGTCATGAAACAAAGTATTACAACATTTGTCATGATTATACAGTTGTTATATATCATACATTAAAGCAAACTGCAACTTGAATAAACAAAACTGCAGTAAGTAATGTAATCATTTAGTAGTAATGCTAAAGATCAGATAACTAAGCACCTACTTAGACTAGTCATAATATGTGGTACTTTACAAACGTAAGTGTATGCTTCTACTCACTCCTTTGCAGGCTCTTTCCTCTCAGAGTGTCACATGCAATACCTGCACTGCATGGCTTTCCTCAATGAAGTCCGTGATGCATGTCTTTTCCAACTTACTTATCTTGGGACAGCCAAGCTGGTGTAAGTTGCTTATACCTATGCCAGTCCAGCTGGCTACTACAACTCCATGGCTGTCTGGGTCATAGTCAGGCCAAACCACCTATGCCAACACAACCAAAGTCCCTCCACCCTGCAATTATCACCACATGAATTATCACATCTTAGTTTTATGTAATTAGGTAAAAAGTTCAGCCTTGTAAAAATGTATTAAGAATTTTTCACACATTGGTACACTGCACACCCAAAAATTCAGGTCCATAATCATTAACTTGCTTTCAACATTTTCAACACACAATTTCTTCAAATATATAATTTTCTTATTTCATATCTGTTGATATATGCTTAATACTATCACAAACATGGCTGTTTTCTTGCTTAAATTTATTTTGGGGAGCTGTGAGTTGTTTAGTAAGGCACCTCTGCCATAATTAGGTTCATAGCAATGCATTTTCGCGGGACCACACACTTTTAGTTCTTGAAGACAATTACATTGCAGTGCAGTTTATCATACCTTTAGTTTCTGTATATTTTGTTTACTGCTTCTACTGTTAAGGCAATATTTAAGGCATTTTCAAGTATTAGGCTATCTGACACTTGGCTTCTTTGTGTGTATTCAACATTTACTCCACATATTACACATTCTCTTAAACCGTAATCAGTCACTAATTCAGTTTTCTATTAGAATAACATTTCTATCTCTATTATATCTCAATAGGAATAGGATTAATAATGTTTAATAAGCTTACTATTTGCAAGTAGGTCTTTTCAGTGAGCTTACCAAGAGTCAACCAACTTTTCATTAAACTGTTGGTCTAAGTTCATGCACACATAAGAAAGTATGGTTCTTATCCTGCCTTAATTCATAATATTACTTGCAAAAAAATTATATTTCCAAATGTTCTTTCCATACTAACTGTATTGCCCATATCAAGTGCAGTCAGAAGTACATGCTGTTCCTTTGTTTATTTCCTTATTCTACAACCAAGTGTTGGATTCATTTAGCTTTTTTTTTAATTGTCACTGCCATAAACTGAAGGAGTTATATCTTGATATAAAAGTATGTACACCTTTAATAACGCTCATGCTTTAAAGTCTATTGCAGAAACTACAAAAGTGCATTCTCCATCAGATTAAGAAGTTCTAGATACAATGTACAAAGAAAGGAGATGACAGAATACATTTTTGCTTTCACATAGACGAAATGCCCTAGAGGTTGTCATATATAAAAGGTTACGTTTGGTATTTCTTGTGGATGTGGAGCATTAATAGCGCTTTTATAAAACTTAACATGGAAATTTCACAGGCAGAGCAGAAAATGCAATGGATTTTCTATTGATGCAGTAAAATATAACAGTGCAGCTTACGATTATATTTGCTTTCAGTAAGTATAACACAGTATGATCGCATTAACAGGATGTGGTTTGCAAGTAATAGCAAAATGGGGTACAGGACTGCAAAGCATGTAAGCTATAGTATACCTGAGAAACTTGCACGAGTGTTATTTAATGAGGGATATGGAAGGTAACTGGCAATTTTAGATCTCACCTGTTAGGAGGTAATCAGGTTTAGGGGAGAGGCAGCTGCCTATGTAACCTATGGCCCGTAGTCACATGTCAGATGTCAGGAAGTCTAACAGACTCAATGAATCTGCATTAGAGGTGTCTACAGAGGCCAGCATGAGAAAAGGGTACACTGTAGTCGAGAGAGGTACACCTCCAACAAGCGACAGAACCAAGAAAATCATTTCCTGCAGAAGTGATAAGAAGGAAGAGCTCACAGCTCTTGGGTATGAACTATTGTCCCACAGCATCTTATTTAGATTAGTGCTTCAGACTGGAGATTGTTTGTTAAAGTGCTTATTTTTGTTTACAAACACTGCGGAGGCATCACACATTCTGTTTATTTTTCCTTTCTGGAGTTGCCTGTCTATACCAGTTGGGAAGAGATTTTATTTGAATCTGTTAAATGTGTGCCAAAAGAACTACCCAGTTCATGCTATTACCTTCTCATTGTATCAGTTCTTCCAAAGACTACACTGTGTACCTAATGCATGCCACTACCTTCTCATTGTGTGAATTCATCTAAAGACTAAACTAGGAAACTGATTATAACCACTGCAACATTGGAGGTCGTGTTCAAGAACTGTTAACTTAAATAAAGATTCCTGTTCATGAATGAGGAGTTCTGCTAAGTGAAATTGGTGTTTATTTGTTTTCTTCGGTTTGATTTAAGCATTTATCAGAGAAGCCCTCAAAAGGAAATACCCACAGTCTTGCCCACTTGTAAAACTGTAGTTTCTTGCTTGCATGAGACTGGTTGCCAATACTCTGTAGCACAAAGTAAGAATAAACTATCTTTACTTGCTTCTATTGCTGTAATAGAATGAAGATCAGACTATTTTGCTGCCTACTCCTGTCTGTTGCAAAGAAAGACAAAGTACTAACTAACTCCTTTTCTTCACTATTCTTATAGAAGAGAGAGACAGAACAAAGTATTTTTTACTTTCTGTCACTATTGTTGCAAAAAATCAGAAAATAAACTGGTCTGCAGACAAGTGTTTTACTTGTTTATGGTGTTGCCAAGAGTGAGAGTACTGTTACCAGAAAGCAGTAATGGCACTGGGCCTCTACAAGAGACTCTTGCTTAGGCGATCCTTCTATGAAAAAAGAAACAAACATTTTGTCTTTTATTCTGAACTGCAAAACTTTTGATTTTCTTGTTTTACCTATGAATATGTAGACTAGTAGTGTTTTATTTTCCAGCAACAAATGATGTTTGGAACAAACAAATTTGTCACAGGACATCTTTAGAGGGGGTGTAGATAAGTAGGTAAGAGAAGGTTACGGTTTGAAAGGAGAGGCAGAAAAGGCAAGCTCTATAGATGCAGTCAGGACAAGAAAGGGTTAATTAGTGGAAGGATAAAGGGAGGAAGTGAGGTAGGGATGGGGAGGGTCTTAGGGGTTTTGAGTTTGGGTACTGTCTTGAGAAGCACATTTTGGTGTGATTTTGTTGAGTGCAGGATCACGTCTGAGATGACCTGAGGTTGGCTGATAGTAAGGTAGGCCTTGGGTGATTATCAAGAAAGGAGGGGTAAGTAGAGAGTTCTTATATTAATATATATTTTTTCCTTCTTTCTCTCCATCTTTCTCTTTGTGTGCTGGGGGGATATGATTTATCTGGGTCTTGGATTCTTTTTGGTGGTGATGACAGCTTGTTTGCATGATTGTGTACTGAATCTGGAATGATACAAAGAACATTAGGGCCCCTGCTTAAGTAGGACAGGGAAATTTATGAAGCGTTCAATGCTTTTGAAAGGGGTGTTGCAATTCTTCAAGCGGAAATGATTTCTCCTTGTAAGGTAATCACTCACTGCGGTACTGGTCATTGCATCCTGGGTGTCCAGTGTTAAATTTATTTAACTTTAACGATTAGTATTTAACTTTAACGATTAGTGTTTACTTGCGCTGCTGCTCATTAGTCCTGGTGGTTTTATAGTTGTGTTGTGCTTTTCTCCAGTGAAGAATCTGGTCTCCTGGAATCCCTTACTCGAGCTCTTATCTTCGTATGCTTTGTTGGTGGTCTTGAGTGGGGTGGGAGCGTAACCATGTGGACCTGGAGCTCAAGGTGATGGACTGATGGCCTGTTCCCACTTCTCAGCTTGGTGGTGGTATCGGCCATTTCACACATGCGAGGTAGCATTTATAAAGGGGGAAAAAATATTAATTAAAAAAAAAAAATTATACTGACTACTTGGTGGGGTATGGGGCATGCAGAGCGCTCCTCCTCTTTGGTTGTACAGCGGAACAGGTCAGTAAATGGGGGGGGGCAGTGGTGGTGTTTTGGCGGGCATGAGGATGGTTGTGGTTTCTTCACTGCAGGTACAATCTAAATATATTAAAAAAAAAAAAAAGTAATTCATTGTCCCATGTGTATGGCAGACTTAAGTTGAAATGCACCAGGCGGGCAGTTGATGATGATGCCAGTACTTGGGGTGGGGGGGTGGGGGGGTGACTGATACTTCTTTAAACGCTTAATGTCAGAGGGGTTGGTTGTACAATGGTTAAGCTGCTTACTTCACAGACACAAGGTAAAAGTGGATTCTCACATCGGAAAGGCTGATCTTATGATCAGACTACGGATAGTTAGATCAGCGAAGGGAGTGTTGTAGGTCATGCAGCGTGGTGGGTTAATGCAGTGTGTTATAGCTGATAGGGGCCTGGGTTCAGCATGTGGCAGAGGTATTTTATTTAAATCTGGTGTTTCACCATGATGCATATACTTGATACTTTTTGAATAAATGTATTGAAATAAGATGTATGCATGAGTTCATACTGGGGAGAGAGAAGCAGCGCTAGGGAAACCAATGACATTGCAAAACACTGTATAAATCAGTTTTTCGTTGAGGAACATAGATCTCTAAGGTCTAATTAGTCACCCTGCCATACTTGCTGAGTCACATTTGAGTATACGTTAGTACTACTTCAGATATATTCTTTCACTTAGTGGCTTAAAAATGTATGTAATTTCATGGCTTACATACAGCGTTCTTATCTCATTTCAGGTGTCAGGAGGTGATATGGCTGATGTCCAGGCTTTGCGGCAGAGGTGGGCAATCACTGTGGCTCAGGTGGAGGACCTTTTCCAAGAGATGCCAAATGGTGGGACTACAACGGCAGGGATGCAGGGCCACACCAAGCGTAAGAGATGGCAAATGTCGAGGGGTCAACAGGTAGCCAGAGGCAAAAGAACACGCCAGTTGCTGCCCAGTGAAGAGAAGACAGCAGAGGTCTCGATAGTGGAGTCAGCACTTGCAGCTCCAGTAGGTAATGATTCTACAGTTCTTGCTGGGGGGAAGGATGGAGCAGGAGTAACAAGGGGCAGGGGGCGAGAGAGACATAAATTGGATGATAGGGTTTGCAGCTTGCCTACATCTTTGGAGGGTCCAGAGGACAGTCTTGGAGGTCTGCAGAACTTAGGGGACAGGGGTATGATTTTGGGGAGCATAATTTTGGTAGGGTTAGTCCAGCCATAGTTGGTAATTTGTCATCACTGGGAGAAGATGTCGACCCTTGTTTAGAGGAGGCAGGGTCAGATTTTTGGATTTGACCAGGTGATTGGTTGGCTATGCCGGCGGTCTTTTTAACTCCTCACATACCATCTATTGTAAAGGAAAAAATTTTGGAAAGGAGAGTATGTGGACATCTTTGAGCTAACTAATGCAGATGGTGTCCAACACTTGTTGGAAGCCAAGACAGCAAATGGGAAAGACCTGTTGGCAGCCCTAGCAGCCCTCGGTTGAAGGTGAGTGGGGAAAAGGAGGTAGGGTGATAACAGGGGGACAGTTGATTTCAGTCATGAGAACGGCTTTTTGTAGAATGGGCTTGGATGGGGAGAAAGTTTCTACTCATTCTTTTAGAATGGGTAGGCCATCAGATTTGGTGAGGGGGTAGTTCAATCGAAGTCATTAAGAGGATGGGGCAATGGTCTTTCAATGCCTTTTTGACTTATATTAGGTAAGGTATGGTGTTTTTCATTCTAGTATTAAACATTTTTGTTTTTTTGTTTAGGCAAAAGGATTCTCATAACAGGTCATTCATATGTGTACTTGTCAGCAAGGAAGGCTGCTGTTAGGAGTAATAGTTCTGAGTTGTGGTTATACTGGTTCAGTTGGAGAATCACATGGCATGCCATTAGAGAGCTCAAGTGGAACTGGCTGTTGCAGGTATTTAAAGTGATACAAACTTAAGTGGGGCTTCCTCAAATCTTGCAGGTACACTTGGCAGGCTTGACACCAAAGCATCAGTTGGTTTATCAGATAAGGGAGGATCTGTTTGCTAAGCCAAGTTTGTGCTTAGTGTGCTCGGAGATTATTCCTTATTTGACTTGAAGGAATGCTAGGAACTTTTCTAGTGTTGAAAGGTCCCGGAAGTTTGTAAACTTTAGGTTGGCAAAGCAGTTGAGGGCAATGGGAGTACGTACCATATAGCATAATGAGTTTGCTGACAGGGACCCTATGTAGTTCAGGGAGGATGGTGTCCATCTTAGTAATTTTGGTCTCAAATTGTTTAATTTGAATCTGGGATTGTTTTTGGAGGGGTTGGGTAAAGATTGGAGTTAGTGATAGCAAACAGCCTTAGTTTGGCTAGTTAGCAGAGAAGAGGAACAGGCTCGTCCCTCTTCTGTTCCCCCTTTGGTGTATATTTTGGAAGAAGGAAGCCTGGAGTGATGGAAATGAATGGTTGGATGCTGCTTGCACCTGGTGGTTTGGATGGAAATTAAGTTTTGGGATGAAGGTGAGCAGTTAACGCTGCCTGAAGTGTAAGAATAAGCAAACAAGTGGAGGGTCTGTTGATGTGCAAAGAAAAAAAGTTATGATTAATAAAGTTATGATACATTTGCTTCCTTATGTTGAATCAATAAAGGCCATCAAAGGTCTTTTGGAGTCCTGTTTCTTTATTAAGGTGGAACGTGACAAATTGCTTATTAGAAGCCCAAACAAGTATTGTCTGCAGCCAGTCTTTAACACAAGGCACCAATAAAGCTTTGAGCAAAACTAGGCGTGCTTTCTGATGATGCTTTATGTAATGCATATGAATGAATCACTTATGAACACCCATTTCTAAAGTACTCCTTACACCGGCATAAGGGGTAATTGCTATGGCTGCTGAGATTGATCTAACTGGCCTTTAATTTTTTATTTTTTTTGTTTATGGATTGTGTTATTAGGAGTATGATGAAAACACAATTCCTTCTTTGCTTGCTTTCTCCAAAGATACACATGACAAGCCTGAATATTTGCTTATTAAACCAAAATAAGAAACACTACTTTTGACTTATAACTAATCAGTAAAGGAAGCTTAATCACTCTAGATAATTCTAAAAGGTGACAATACCAATTACTTGTCAAGCAAAGCTACACAATCAATCTATCTCCGTTCTTTTGCCTTGAAAGTCGCTCATCCTTTTAGTTCAAAATTTGACTTTATTTAAAAAAAATGAAGCACACATTTTGCACAAAAACACCACCAAACCCTCCCTTGCCATGTATCTTCTCTTACCCTGTTTTCTGTATGCAGCTCCAGTCCTTACTAATCTTCCGTCCTCTCTACTCTCCAAATTAGAACAAACTTACAACAAAATAGCTAAATTTGCTTCCAATCTACCTTGTACAATCCACCACTGCCTCGCCCCTAAATCTTTACAATGGCCTGAATTCCAGAAACAACTAGTTCTGCCACAACTACTTATTGCACACACTATTCACTTCAACCCCACATCCTGTCCCTCCATCTCTACCATTGTATCACTCTATAACCCATGGCACCAGCTTCGTACATCTGACAAACATCTCCTAGACATCTATAAACCTACAAAGAACATTGGAACGTCCCTGTATAAATTCTCTGTTGCTCATACCTGGAATGCCCTTCCCCTCAACATAAGACGTATGTCTCAGAAAACACAATTCAAACTTGAGCTTAAGCAATACTTAGAAAAGACCTGTTCCTGTCCTTGTCAAACTCCAACTTGAAATCCTCCTGCTTCCGTACTATTTCTACACCCTCATTCTAAGCACACTTCCTTATATTTTATTTTCTTTCTAATTATTGCTCTACTGTATATCTACATCTTATTCATGTACATATTTTTACTTGTGGAGTTTATAGCTGCTACTTATATTTACTCTTGCAGGAAAATATACTTCTGATACTAGGCCTATTTGTATAACTTGAACACAGCTGTATAAATTAGTCTTTCTTATTATTGATGTATAACTTCTAGACTGTACTCCATTGTAATTGTATCAAATAGCAAAGTGTTTTAAATTTGTAAATATGTTTTTGTAAAAGTGCAAATTGTTTTTGGAGCTTTTCTCTTCAGGTCTCCACTGAAAATGGACCCCTGGCTCAGCTGGACCAACCCGGTTAACAAATTAGAATAAATAAAATAAATAAAAGGACACTCCTCAGACTCTCACTCTGTGTACCTGTCAATTCACATACCTTGGGTTAAACCTGTGTAACATTCTTTGACTAAAACTACTGATGAAATCCAAACAAATCATTCTTACCAGCTGTGGACAACATAAGTCTTCATTATTTAAAATACATGTTCTTGCCATAAATAGGTCAGTCAGTATTCTTATGGACCACGCTATATGTGAAACTTACATTTCCATTCTGTGGATGTTTGCAGCAGTTCTCACCATATATAAAGAAGGGCCCTGCAGTGA
>NC_056745.1:984388419-984458419 GCF_019279795.1 Protopterus annectens | reverse complement strand
TTGATTTCTCCCCTTCCTTTCCATTACTACCCTGTGTTCTCGTGGTAGAATTTTGTCTGTTATTAATTTAGCTGTGCAGTAATATATCCTGTTTACTTCTGTTATGTTGCACAGATCTCTATGTATGGTCCTAATTACTATGTTCATTTGTTTTATCAGACTTCTGACTTCTTAGGTTTTTATTGGCCTTCTGCAGTGTATTACTTTCATTGATCTTACTATATCTATCTATCTATCTCTATTAAATCAAGCAACTCTTCTCTTAGGTCATCTTCTTCTAAACTGAGGGCAAATTTTTTGTTCTCCATTTCCTGCGGGCATTCTATAGAGAGCTCTATAGCATCTTCCTGTGGAACATCCTCTTCAATTTCATCCTGTGTTATCCGTTGCTCTGTCATGTGGGAACTCACTGGCCTATCACTCCTCAACATTTTCTGTATCAGAGTTGCCACAGTTTCCTGTTCCTTCCTTTGCTATCCAGCTTCAAGTGAACATTTATACTGATTTCCTGTGGAATGCTCCAAAATATCTTCATATGGCAACTGACTAGTTGATTCCTGTTCCACTGGTTTCTCCTTAATTTGGATGTCCATTGCTCTATCCTGCCATGGTGCTGCTTTCTGAGTTAGGTTTTCTACAATTAATCCTTCCCTTCGCAGGTACTTCATAACCTCAGTTTCTATTTCTTTAACTTCTGGATTATTAATCTTCTTTTCTATTTTTACTCTTTGTCTTCTTATTTTTTGTCTTGTAAAGTTTTCCATGTTGGGATTCCTTTGCCTGTATTTCTCTTCAAATATCTATGGTGATGCTCTTTTTCTACTGATTAGTTTTGCTTTCTCCTTTGTGTAAATATTACACCGTATTAAATCTCTTTTTCAAGCACATACCACTAATATCTGAACCTGCAGTTCCTCTCAAACTAAGCAGGATTACTACTGCAACAACACATCATCAGTAGGGTAAAACTACCCTGTCTCACAATGGTCTAAACCCAGCTGATGTTCCCTATTAGTGGGTGAACAATCCAACGCTTGGTGAATTCTGCTTCACAATGATAGGAAGAGCCGACACTGAAGGATCAAAAAGGGATGTTGCTATGAATGCTTGGCCGCCACAAGCCAGTTATCCCTGTGGTAACTTTTCTGACACTTCCTGCTTATAACCCAAAAAGCCAAAAGGATTGTGAGGCCTCACATTCACCGTCTGCATTCATACTGAAAATCAAGATCATACAAGCTTTTCCCCTTCTACTTCACGGGAGGTTTCTGTCCTCCCTGAGCTCGGGTTACGACACCTGCATTACTCTGACAGGTGTACTGCCCCAGTCAAACACAGATTTTACTGTCCTTAATTTGCCAAACCACTCTCATCATATTTACAAAATATGTGTTATTATTAAGAAATGTTCAGCAATTTTAAATAGCAGTCGGGTTATTTTTGTCACTGTTGATATTTGTAGTCTGTATATCTCAGCTGCATATTTATTTTATTTTATTTTTATTTTACATTTGTTTACCGGGCTAGTCCAACTGGATACATGTCCATTTTCAGTGGAGGCCCGGGGAGAAAAGCTCCTCTACATTCTACTAAAACAAGTTGAAAAGAACACCAAATGCAGAAATACAAAATTATACAATACTTTCGAAACATACATATGCGATCATACAATGAGGCTATGAGTAGATATCATTTTACTGTACATAGATAAAAAATACTAAAAGGTGAAAAAATATTCTGAGGCAAATATGACTGTGGTGATGGTGGCCTAGGACCCCAGCCCTTAAATGTGGTGGCATGAATGTAATACTGCAATTACTTGTGAAACTAACTATATACATGTTCATAGGTGTTTACTAGGCTAACAATCACTAGGGCCTTTGTAAGACTAGCCATGCATCCCAAATCTGTAACAAGTTCTGGTACCCTTGATAAGTATAAGCAGGACTTGGGAGATGAAACATTTACAAGCAGGGGCCTGGGAGATTAACCATTTACAGATAGCCTGTGTCCATTAGAGATATAGGTACTAAGCCAGGGATGACATTCCTATTCCCCATCCAATTGTTCAAGTTACACTTGAATTTGGTTAGGGATGACATCTGTTTTACATGGATGGGGAGCCTGTTCCAAATGGGGTAGTCTCTGGGATACATACCTGTCTCTCCAGCAGGTCCTATTTGTATCACAGGCAAGGTTTAAATCTTTAGAAGGGGTATTTCTGGTGCTGTTTGTTTTGTGGATACGCAGGAGGTCCATCAGAGTGGGGTCTGACAATGCCCTGTATGCCTGTCATAGATCTCCCTTCAACAGCCTGTATGGGAGAGAATACAAGGATAGAGCCTTGAGGCGGTCTGTATAGGACATTTTACTTACTCCCTGTATTCTTTTAGTGAGGAATCTCTTTGGACATTCCATTTGTTGGATATGCCTGGTTAAGTGCATACCACAGGGGGCATTGTACTCAATGTCAGGTTTGATGAATGCCGAATACAGTGGAACAATTATTTCCTTGGACCTAGATGCCATACCTTTGTTTATAAGTTGCACAACATATAATGATTTCCCCAGTATTGTGCACACATAATGGCCAAAGGCTGGATTACTATCTAGGTATGTCCTTGTCCCTAAGCCCATGATTACTGAGTCCACTCTAAGGGGTGTGTTGTCAATATGATAGTTACCAAGGGGTGGATGACTTCCCAAAGGATACTATTATGCATTTCTTGGCATTTAGTTTTAGTCCATGGTTCTGACATCAGTTGTCTGTCTGTTTTAGCCCTTCCTGGAGAACACTGGTGTTCGTGTGGGATTCAATGTCGTATAATCACTTACAAAGTACCTGTGGTACATTTTATGCTGGGGAGACATCCCACCCTTTCACATTGTATACAACGGAACCAACATCTCAATGATTCGAGATGCAAAAAAATCTAGTAATGCTTTATTCAGACATGTTTCAAGTCATCTTTCTGCACAATTTGTATTTATAAGGGATAACTGTATTAGGGGCTCCAGCTCAAAAGCAAAGTGTTATGGTTATTTAAATAAAAAGAAACTGATGAATTCTCAGCTAAATGTGTTGCTTCAACTTGTCCTGAATGACCACATAATGATTTTTATTTATTACTTTTCATTGGTTGGTTTTGTCTTGTGATTGTTGGGGTGCGGTATGTTTATTATTATTATTATTCTTTTCAATGGTAGCAACCCATGCATCATGGTGGCACCCCACTCCAATCTTCCTTTACTACACACACACACACACACACACACACACACAACATAGCCCATACCTGTCCCCGAGTTGTCAGTATGTCCCCAATGTCTCTTTTCATGTTTTTCCTACCTTATGAATAACAGATGATTATAGTCCGTCAGTAATGCCAGATAGTACAGTTTCATACTTCTTAGCAAGCAGAAACTGCATTGCAGTGCCAGAACTGTTGCTCTACTAATGTTTTATGTGACTTTGAGTCACATTTCAAAAATTCTCCCTGGTGTCATCCAGTGTTCCTCCTGGCTCTGTCGTAAAGCCTCCCTCCACAAAAACACACTTCCATCCCTTTCAACATGTCCATTATATGCCAGGATGCTCCTGCAGACACCATTAAACAACTGTAGTTGCAAACATTATATATCACTTATAAACCATCCAGTCATTGTCAGTTAAGCATTATATGGCTCATTCAAATCCTGCCTCTTAAACCTCGTTCCTGCTCTGCATATACTGTATATATTTTTTGCAGACTGTCTATACTTGGCCCTTAAAGTTTTGTTATGTTCTTCATGTAATGTGTGGTTTCTGGAAAATTACTGAGGATTGCAGGTTGTATTAATGACAGACATTGAGTTTCAGACTTCATATCCTTTAGCAAATACATGTTAATACAAAAGCTGTGCTTTTAGCAATGTTCTAAGTTTATAAGAGGAATAATTAAAGTTTGTGCCTAATTGTAGATCTTTGTCCATCCGTTATTTTTATCCTTGTCTATATTTCTTGCTCTACAAGATTGACAGATATGCTTATAGGTGCCCTGTCCCTCTCCCTTGTAACTTACAAACTGTCACAGACTTTACAGCCTTTGATACTTGGTTGTTAGTTGGCATAATGGTTAAAGTGTATGCCTCACAGACAAGAAGTGCAAGGTTTGATTTATACTAAGGGAAATTGTCTAGGATTAAAATGGTTCACAAGGGCAGCTAGCCTAGTACTTACCTATGATGCTATACTATTATATTTGTAAAACTCCACTGTTATTCTAATTTTTCAGTTAGTGTAGTGCTGTTGTTTCCTGTGTCACGGGTGCAGGGTTTGAATCCCTTTTCTCCCTCCTGTCTACTTTAATTTTTGTTCTACTTTTAACTGTTATGTCATGCTCTCCCTAGTGTCTAGTGGTGGTGGAAAGGACTAATATTCTTGGTGGAAGATGGAAGGGTGCCTTTAAGGAATTCTATTTAGAGTATTCCTGGTACTTAGTGCCCCCCTGACCCAAGTCGTTGTCTTTTTTTTTTCATAAGTGCCTTTAAGGCATACTAAAAAAAAGTATCCCTGGCATCTAGTATTTTTCTCCAACCCTGCGCCATTAAGGCACAATGTGAATAGTTATCCTGGTAGCTAGTGCTCCCCCCAGTCCATGTCTTTGTTAAGGGCCATTAGGGCACAGTATTAAATATTATCCCTAGTGGTTAGTGTTTCCACACAACCCATGCTTATGTGTCATTAAGGCACAATCTGTAAGTGTATTCCCTGGTAGTGAGTGTTCATCCTAACTGCATTAAAGTGCTGTTAAGGCATGATCTATTTGAGGTTATCTTTGGTGGCTAGTATTCCACTAACCCATACTGAAGTACTGGAAATAGATGATCTGTAAAAGTACTCCATTGTGATTAGTGTTTCCCCTTTCAACTCACTGGTGGCTAGTGTTACCAATGACCCATGTTTTTGTGTTGTTAATGCATGATATGAAAGAGTTTTCCATGATGTGTAGTGCCCCCCACCCATGTTGCAGTATTTGCTCATTAGTCTACGGGGTGTGCTGGTATGACAGTCCCAGTTCCCAACCCCCCCCTCACCTTCCTCTCTATTACAATTACCCATGCAGACATATACTCACATGTGCATTCTTATAAACAGCTACACACACACACACACACACACACACACACACACACACACACACACACACACACACACACACACACACACACACACACAATCTGACCACTAAACTCCCCAGCACTTACCTCAAATGTGAGGTAGAAAATGAGCTTTTGTCATGTTTATTACCAGCAGTACTACTTTACAAAGCTGAGAGGTTCTCTAAATTGCTCAGCTGAGTATTAATGCTTTACCACAAGTAGTTCTGAAAGAGAGAACATGGCTAATTAGCATACGCCCCTCCCTCAGACTGCCTCATTAGCATGTACTTGGCCTCACTGGCAGGCTACAATGGTGCTGCATGTCTTCATGTTGCAACACTATGGTAAGGCTGTCTCTGAATCAGAAATGGTTACTGGGAGTTATATACCTCATATACACCTATTCATAATAACTGTACTGGGCCTTATGTGATGGGCAGAAAATGTTATACACTATTGTCTGAAACAGTGTGATGCATTTAATAGTTTCATAAATGCTCTAAATAAGTGAATATAATCTTAGTTATAGTCAGCATATACAAGATAATACGAATAAACAAAGAGAAGACAAAGCAGTTCTGCTTTATAGCCGAACACAGAAACGTCAAATAAAAGAAACTAAGATGTTAATTTAATCCACATGGCTGATTTTAACATAAAATAGACATTCAGAGTTTTTTTGGGGAGAGCAAACCCCACTGTACCTCCTACACTCCTACCACTCTAATATATACCAACTATGAGACTGTGCAGTTTTGAAGGTAAGGAGAAACTTCTAGTTCCAGAATCTTGTTGAACTAAATGCAAACTCTTTGACCAAACATGGGAATCAGTTAAGATTAACAAAAAATGGCCACCATTGTTTTAGTCATATACAGTATAATATTCATCATGTATGCCAGTAGCATATTGTTCTCCGAAGGGCCAAACAGGCAAATGTATATAAATATTATGAAGATAAATACATTTATCATGACCGCAAGCACCAATAAAGAGTGATGAGAAATATGTACACCAACCCCAGAGCGCAGGTATTTTATTTATGACTGTCCTGTGCACGTCACCAAGCAATTGCATACCTCCAACTATTTTTATAGCATAATCGATTACCATAGCTCTATTGTCATAGGTTTGATTCTGAGCTTGAGTTACTGTCTAGGCTTAAAATGGCTCTTCAGGGCAGTTAGTCTAATACTCACCCATGAACCTTAACAAAACAAAGCATTCACTGACAGCACATACAAAAATAAACACTTAATTTTGAGGCGACTTTTTTATTGAAAGACTTATATTTCCACTGGTCACCAGGGTGTGCAAATGCAAAAAAAGACTGGAATCATTGCTAGACTTATTCCACAAATGTGTTAAGTACCAATGCAACTGTGGCTCAAGAACTTGGCTGTTTTATTTTATTGCAGACTTTATATGTTATTTAGCCAATATATTTTGACTGCATTAGGCAAAGACACTCTTTTTTGTGTTGTACCAATAATACCTTGTTGATTTGTGGAAACTGTATTTGTATTGCCTGAAAAGTTCTTGTCTGGTGGATGTAGTGAGCAGCAGAAACCATGCTACAGCCAACTTCCACATCACTGTTAAAGCCTCTTACCAGCAGCCAAAACTTGGAAGCCTTCCTGGTAATACTTGCGACAATATCTGAAATAACAGACAAACAGGAGAGCTTGGAGAATTCCAGTTGGGCAGGGGTTCTGGCAGTACATCTTTTGGGGAAGCTCCCACCATGTATAATTGTCCCTATTTCAGACTGCAATGATTTTGACAATGTAAACAAATGTTTACTGTCAAGCACATGAGTTTCCTCAGAGACCCCAGATCTTAAATTTCATGACTAGACCTTCTCTACAGGTAGAAAAGTTGGGGATCAGTTATTTAAGCTAAAATGTATTGTGAAATTTTAGCTATTTCCTGAGGTTTTGATAGAAAATTTGGTAATAATTTTGAAAGAACTCTGGCAGCAATCACTAAAACATGGGGTGTGAAGTGGACCCACAAGATGGCAACAGTTTTGTAATGTTAGAAGGGTGTACTTTCTGCTAAAAAAATGAGCATAAGGAAACAACTGCTAATGGATTTGAGAAAACAGTAAATAAAGTGAAGGGTACCATGTCTTCCATACTTTCCCTTAGCTGTGGTAAAAGGGTAAACATTTCTAAGTACTGTTGCAAGTAAATCAAGGTGGAGACCACAGTGTAGACAACTAGGAAGGCAGGAGGGGTGAAGGGGCTATGGAACATGATCAGAATATGACTCACCAAGTCATGTCTGCATTGTGTAACTGCACTACTACAAACGTAATAATGTTTTAATCCGAATATATGGGATTGTTGGACTCTGGCAGTATGATTACTATGGTGAAACTGTAGTACATCTGTAATAATGTCAATTCACCAAAGTACATTGAGGTGATATGAATAAATGGGGAGAAAATGCATTTCCCAGTTACACAAACACAATATGGGAAAGTCCTACACCTGGTAAACTACAGTAGGCAAGCCAAAGGGCAGAGCACAAAATTGCTAATGCTTCACACCTACTCTGAAGCATAAGAACCTCCTGTGAGTTTTTATTCTATAGGAATATGGAGGTATGCATCCTTTAGATCTAGGATTACCATATAGGCACTGGGAGAAATCACAGAAAGCAATTTTTGACGGGTTACCATTTTGAATTTTGGTGCCTGCAACAATCTGTTGAGCCTTGACAGGTCCAGAATAGGTCTCAAGGTGCCCTCTATTCTTGGAATGAGGAAGAGTTTTGAGACCCTTGTAATGTGTTTGGTACTAGTTCCACAGAACCTTGAGTGCACAGGAGCTGTATTTGCTTTATGGCCTCCGTTTGTTGGTTTGGTGGGATATCTGCAAAATCTGATTGAGTTAAAGGTTGTTTGAACCAAGGATAGTAACCTGTTTTTAAGGTTTTCAGTACCCAGTGATCCCTGGTAATGGAGGGTCCATTTTTTTAAGAATAGGGGCAGCCGTCCTCCTAGTCTGAAGGGGGGTAGAACTTGGAGGGTGGGGAAAGGGACTCCCATGGAAGATTCATGAATGCTCCCTGCTGGTACCTTGCTGATGCAGTCCCACAGGGCTATTTGAATCCACCTGCCACTGTTTAAGTCGCTGGTGCTGCCTTTGAAAACTTTCCCTTTGAGGTCTCCTATGTCTTGGCTTAGACTGGGAGGCCAGAAAGGACCAGTGTTTGGTGGGATAATTGCAGCTGAAGTGAGGCTGTTGAACCTGAAGAAAGTCCTTGATAGTTTGCATGGACTTGGCCTTATCCTTCATCTTTTTAAATAATGCTTCAGCCCCTTGGAGCAAAAAAAGGTAATCTTTGTCCAAAGAAGCATCCAGAAGACTGGATTTCAGATGTTTAGGGAGAGACTGCTCCCTCAGCCAGTCATGTCTTATAATAAATGAGCTTGTAGATGCTGTTCTGCTGGAATCTTCCAGAGCATCCTAGCCGCAGTACAAGTCTAACAGTTGCTTGGAGAGAGCCTTATTTTCAATCCCCATCACGTAAAGCCCTCACGACCAGGGTACAGAGGTGTACACTTTCTTTCTGAACCTGTCCAAGGCTCTGTTTTTTTGTCAGTTTGCATAGGATTATTGGAAGTACTAGCTTTTGCCCCCTTAGGACCCTGAGTCACCACTTCAGGGTTTGCTACAAGGTTCTTGAAAAGATGTCTATTGGAATCCAGAACTCTGTAGAATCTATCTGGTTTCTGAGAGGCAGGGGGAGGAAATCTGACTGCAAGGAAGAGTCCAGCAAAATATCATCCACCACCTCTATGATTGGAGGAATGACAACAGGTTTATGCATGCTCAGGAAGTTTTTGGAATTCCCCAACCCTATTCTTGAACTGTGGTAATCCTGAGCTTCCCATTTGAAGTGTTCCCTCAGGATATACAGGGACTCCCACGCGGAAATGTCCTCAGGGGGAAGCTGAGGCAATGATCTCATCAGAATCTGAATCCCTACGGGAAGCAATTGGTAAACCTTTCTCAAAGGTGGGTTCATAACTGTTATCCTCAGAGTCAAAGGAATCAGAAAACTCCTGGGTGGAGATGACCCTTTTCCTTTTACCAGGAGAAGATGCAGGTGCAGAACCTGTCAGGGAAGACATCCAGACCTGATTACTGTGACCAACTCCTCAGCCAGCTAACCTAACCAGGTCCTGTTGATAGGCCTAAGTTTGGGAGCTGTAGCAGGTTGGCTTTGGCTAGGGCAAGACGGATGCAGCTTTTTTATGTGAGGCCTTAGGCTTGGTTGAAGGATGATGTCCATGCTAGGTCTGGGACAGGGATGGACAGCCAAATCCTGGGAATGGTGAACCAAGTCAAGACAGTTTGTCAGCGATCATCAGAAACCAGAACCTGTGAAGTGAATCTGGACTCAACCAAAAAGGTAAATATTTTGGCTGGTGTGGAAGTAGAGGGACCCAGTGGTGTATCGGACTCTGAACAGTTCAGGTTTCAATAGAGGCTTGTGCCACAACCCCAGTTGTCAGAGGGGAATGCAAAAGTGTCTCACCTTCTTCAATGATAAAAATCATAGGGGACTGGCAGATGGTGAATGAGTATCACCTGGCACCCAATGGTTTGGACATTTTTCTTTCTTAATCCTAGGAAGAGCAACCTCAGTCTGACCAGTGGATGACACTGTACTAGAAGGCCCCAACTCGTCACTAAAGGGCTTAGCTATAATTTCAGCAATATGCCTGATCATCCTACTGTTAAAGCAAGCAAAGAACTGATTATTAGGTATGACGTATTTAGGGTCTAAATTTACACAGAAATCCAAAACCAAAATGATCAGGACAGCCAAACGTAAAAAGCAAAAAAAATTTTGGCCATCTTTTGATACATTGTTACATACTTCCTGGCTGCTACATACTTCCTGTTTGACATAAAAAGGGTCTGTTTTAGAATATTACAGCCTTTTTAGGTCTTTTTTATTTATTTCTGAAGATGTCTACAATAAGTTACACAAAAGCACTAATATTTTAAATGGTTTTGCAATAAAAGTTACACTTAGAACTATTTGGCTGTCCTGATCATTTTGGTTTTGGATTTTACTAGGTTTACAATCTGCACTGGCTTCTTTTGCTGTTTGGTTAATTTACACAGAACGAGAGAGAATCCTGGAGTGGTATCGGTTTGCTACAGCAGAGAATAACTTTCTCTGACATCAGTCAAGAAACATATGAAAAGCTCCCCAATGGGTTACTTAGCTTTTGACATCTTCTTTCTCTGGTATGGACTGACTGATGCACTGACTAGAACTAGCACTTTGATTTTGGCTCTGACATCAGGAAAGAACAAAGGTTATAACACCATCTGACTCCCTTTATACCCAGACATCTTACTGTCACAGTCAGGGCATCTGCCAGCTTCAGGAGGAGGCTGAGGAAATTCTGTGGTAGTTGGGTCAGTCAAGGACTTCCACGGCAAGAAATCCCATCAGTTAGGACTACAGCAGCAAAACACGAAGAACATCCATAGCTCCCTATTTTATCATAAGAGGTTACTAGGCTATTGGCCCTGAGGACCTTATAAGCTTATCCAAGAGTTTAGCCCATGTTTAGACAAGTCAGGACCCAATGACCCATCTAGCAGAGACATGGGTGGAATCCCAGGGGGTGTACTTTCTATTTCCCATCCAGTTATCCAGGTTGCACTAAAAAAGGGTTAAAGAGGTATGGAGAGGGAGTCTACTCCACAGATTGGGGAGTCTCTGGGACACAAATCTGTCCCGCCAACAAGTCCTGTTGATGTCACAGACCAGGTTGTGGCCACACATGTGGGTTACTTAAGTGCAGCTTGATTTGCAGATATGCAGCAGTCCCATCAAGGAGGGTCTGTGATCTCCTTGTGTGCCAGACAGAGGTCAACTCTGAAGAGTCTGTATGAAACTGAGTAGAGGGATAGGGCTTTTAGCCTATTTGTGTATGGTAGATGATTGAGACCCTGGATTCTCCTGGTGAGGAACCTCTGTGGTCTCTCTGGACGCTGCATGTGCTTTGTGAGGTACATGCTGAAAGGAGCGTTGTACTCAATAATGGGCCTTATAAGGGAAGAATACAGGGATGTTATGACCCCCTTGTCCCTGGATGAGATATCCTTACTTATAAGGTGGGCCATGTAGAAGGCTTTCCATACAATGGAAGCAACATGGTGGTCAAAAGTCAGTTTATCAACCTGGGTGCCCAAATCCTTCATGACTGACTGCGTAAATAAGACATTGTTATTAATGTGATAATTTGTGGGGACATCACTATCCCCAAAGGGCTTCTGATGCATTTTTTTGGTATTCAGCTTGAGGCCATGTTTCTGGCACCAGTCATTTGTCTGAGTGAGACTGTCTTGGAGGATGTCCACATCATTAGGGGAATTGATGACAGCACCCAGCTTGCAGTCATCCGCAAACTTGGTCAGCCATAGCCTACTGGTTTTGGCCTGCACCTCAGAAAAGTATATCCCTAATAACAGAGGTGCCAAGACTGAACCCTGAGGTACGCTGCTTGTTACGGTGGCTTTCCCTATTTTGACTAGGTGGGTTCTATCAGTGGGACAGTTTGCTACTCATCTGGTAACATATGGTTTGATGTCTAGTTGAGAGAGTTTATCTATTATGCTCCAGTGGGGAATAGTGTTGAAGGCTTTGGCCAGGTTAGTATAGGTGGTGTGCACTGTCTTCCCCTCATCCATGGCTTTAGTGGCTGTCTTTAAAAGCCTGCATTTGCACTTGTTTTTCGCCTTTCCTGTAACTAGTCTAGTCCAGATACAGATTGCTGTATTCAGTACTGTTTATAAGCTTCTGAGCAGTGCCAAAGTCTGCTCTTTAATTTTTCCCTTAGATCGTCTAGTTATCTCCTCTCCTACACTTTTGCTAACTTATTAGTCTAGCACATTACCAGACTTTTTGCAGCAATTATTGTAGCACATAAAAGTGTTACCAGCACTAAACATTCTACAAGAAAACAGCTCCAGTACTTATTACTAATGCCCACCCTTCCAGGCATGTCTAAAGATCAGTTCCCTGTGCTTTCTCCTATTAACCTGGTGAACTTGGGCATCCTGAGGCAATGTAGCAACTGCCTCATGTACACTGACAACCTTCTCCTCCTACCTCCCAACACTCATATTTGCAAGAGATGCACTTATATATCCAAACTGGAAGCTATGCACTCACCAGCCAAGACCAGAATAGTTGGTCAAGAGGAGAAGGTCAAAACTTGCATGACACTACATGGAACACATAGCTGCCCAGAACACACACCAGCACTGCCTTCATATAAAAACACAAACCACACACCCACCTTCATGGAGGCTCTCAATAAAAATCTACTTGACCAGCAGAGACCTCCAAGGCAGAAATGTAATTGACCACCACCACACAACACTAATCATGAGACACATAACTCTCCTAAACAGTGTGCCACTCAATTAAAGCCCCTAAGGCAAAACAGCATGCCCAACACACTAGTCATAGGTGACTCGATAGTGAGGCTCACTGATGTCCAACTCACTAGGCTGAATAAGGAGAAAGTAACAGTCAGCTGCCTGTCAGGTGTCAGGATCCACCACATAACACATGCACTCAGGTCCCCCAACAACAGGTAGAAATATGACTCTGTCATTGTACATGTGGGTGTGAATGACCCGAGACGTACCTCCCTGGAGTACATGAAAAGGGACATGGAGGAGCTCTTGGATTATGTAGCACAGGCAGGGATGACCCCAGCCCTGAGCAGCATCCTACCATCACCTAGAATGATACCACAGTATGAGCAGAAAATGGTTGATTTCAACAATTGGCTAAGTTTCTGGTGTCATTCTAAGGGGATCTAGTATCTGTCTGCCTGGGATGACATGATTGATAGACCTCGATGCTTTGCCAGAGATGGCCTGCATCTGTCATGTCTGGGCTTTTGGATACTGGCCAAGGCACTTGCCACTCCTATATTGTCTTTTTTAGGTGGTGTTCCAAACAGAAAATTACCACTGTAACAGCTACAAACAAATGCAATCTGAGGGTCATGCTGCTCAATGCTAGAAGTCTAAATCTCAAAATGCACTTGCTCGAAGCACTCCATTCCCTCCAGTACAACTGTTTTGAGTGTGTACCTTTAACTCCTAGTGGGTGTGGCCTGAGCCTTTAAAAATGAAGTTATCACCTTACAATTCTAACAAATACTCATTGACAGAGGTCAAATATCAATACAGTTGTGTTTGCCATAATGTGTGCTTCAAGATAAAATATTCTGACACCTTGTATGTAGCATGGTTTGTGAATTATTAATGCAAGTATGAACAAGTAATATTTGACGCCTAGAGGAGCAGTAGGAGGTAACTGTAGATGCACCTGGAGGCGTCACTCAGATGTAGTGATGGAGAACATCGACATTTGTGCTGTAACAGAGACCTGGTTCAAGGCAGCAGAAAGCACCCCTGCACTACCAGGCTATAACTCATTCCACACCTTTCGGCCCCAGAACTTGGACTGAAGCTCCAAAGGCGGTGGTGTTTCCATATTCATAAAGGATGCCCACACCTCCAGACTGGTAGCCCAACATAATGCATTAGAGATACTTCAGGTGCAGCTAACATTGTGTAAGACAGTGATTCAGGTCATAGCCTGCTATAGATTACCAACCATATCCCAAGACTCACACTCCATGTTCCTAAGCACCCTGGAGAATATTAGGGTTCAACCTAACACTCTCATGCTGGGCGACTTCAACTACCCCTCCATTAACTGGGAAAACTACTCATGTACCAATTCACATTTCCTGGAATTCATTAATTCCAATGCCCTGGACCAGCTTGTTCTTACCCCCACTAGAGGTAGCAACATCCTTGACCTGGTCCTTACTAACATGGGTGACCATTGCTCTACACCAATAGTCAACTTCTCCCTGGATAGATCCGAACACAAACTAATCACCTTTGAAATCCTCACCCCCCCCCCCCCCGCAAAGGTAACCACCATGAAAAACTTCTCCAAAGCTAACTTTGGGCTCCTAAAAACAGAGGTAGCTAACTTCTCGGCACCCATGCAAATGGAGAATAGTTGCACGACCGCCGGATCATACACCAATGCACTGTATGAACACATACACAAATGTGTAGATCTCGCCATATCCAATAGAACCAAGATGCTCTTCTCCAAAAAAAGGAAGCCAATCTGGTGGTCCCCTGCAATAAACAAACTCTACAACAGAAGGAGGAAACTGATGTGGAATAAAGTGAAGTCCCAAGACTGGAAAACCTCCCTTATCAGCCTCAACAAAAAGTTGAGATCCCTCATCAAATCCTCTAAAGCTAGCTATGAAAACAGAATTGAAGCAGATAGCAAAGAAAACCACAAGGCCTTCTACAGTTATGTAAAGAATCTCCATGGCAATACCCAGATTTGCTCTGAGCTACTGCACAATAGTACCTACTATACCGAGCCAACAGATACTGCCAATATACTGGCTGACAGATTCAGTGCCAACTTTATCCCCCCCAAAAAAAAAACTAATTGCAAAATCAGTAGATTACCAGGCACCCAGTATTACTGCTGCACAGGTTAAAACAGCACTGTCCAAGGCCAAATATACAGCTTCTATGGGACCTGACAATATCCCAGGCTGTGTTCTACATGAACTACAGAGTGAACTGGCACTTCACCTGAGCGCCCTGTTCAATCACAGCCTCACCTCAGGCTTTGTTCTTACTGAATGGCACATTGCTACAGTCATCCCTCTCCACAAAGGAGGAGCAACTACGGACCCTGGGAACTACTGCCCCATTAGCCTGATGAGTCTGATATGCAAAGCTATGGAAAGCATCATCACAGACCTAATAAACAAGGATATAGGGAATCTCCAAACTCTGGATCCCACACAGTTTGGTTTTGTGAAGGGTAGATCATGCCTGCTCAACTTGGTTGACTTCTTTGAGTCAGTAACCAGAGCTGTGGATGAAGGCAAGGTGGTTCATACAGCCTACCTTGATCTGGCCAACGCATTTGATACCACTCCCCACTCAGGAATCATAGAAAAACTCACTAAGTTAGGCATCTACCCCTATATCACTAGGTGGGTTGCAAACTGGCTCACAGATAGAACCCACAGTGTGAAAGTAGCTGACTCCAAGTCAGACTGCCGACCAGTCACGAGTGGAGTCCCACAGGGTTCGGTCCTGGGTCCTCTCCTGTTTGGTATCTACTTCTCTAAAGTCCAGGCTAACATGAAGGGACTTTGGCTGGCAAAGTTCGCAGACGATTGCAAGTTGGGAGCTATTATTAACTCCCCAAGTGATGTTGACATCCTACAGAAAGGCCTCATTGAGACCAATGAGTGGTGTCAGAACCATGGCCTTAATTTCAATGCCAAAATATGTGTCCTCATCCCCTTTGGGAAAAAAAAACAGATTCCCACGAATTACCACATCAATGGTAGTCTACTGAACACAGAAGGCATTATAACAGATCTGGGAACACAGGTTGACATCAACCTCTCTTTTGACCACCACATTGCCACTGTGGTCAGAAAGTCCTTCTATGTGGCACATCTCATTACTAAGGGTTTTGCATCCAGGAAGAAAGAGATCATTGTCTCCCTCTACTCATCCCTCATTAGGCCACTCATTGAGTACAATGCCCCATTTGGCATGTACCTCACCAGACACCTGTAACAACTGGAGAGGCTGCAAAAGTACCTAACAAAGAGGATCCTAGGCCTTAAACACTTGTCCTATATGGACAGATTCAAAAAATTCCAAGTATTCTCTGTCATATCGCCTACTTAGAGGCGATTTCTGCTTGACTTACAAAGCCATGTCTGACCCAGCTCTGTTAGAAATGGTACATCTAAAGAAATCCCAATCCCTCCGTACCACATGGTCCAGAGACCTCAACCTCATTACCACAATCAACAGAATGTGCTGGAGGGACAGGTTCATAATGCAGAGACTGCCTGTGCTATGGAATAGACTTCCCATACATGTTAAAAAGAGCACCTCACTGGCCCTCTTCAACAGAAATTTTGATGAATGGATGGGAAATAGAAAATTCACCCCGGGGATCACTCCAGTGGCTCTACTCGACAGAGGCACTGGGAAATAAGGTCAAGGGCTAGGCTTGTAAAGGCTACAGGGCCATTAGCCTAGTACACACCTATGAACCTAAACAAGTCGACCAAATTTAAGACATGATCTCCCCCTTAATGAAGCCAAACTGTGTGGGATTGAGTGTTTGGAGGTTGCCAAAGTCCTTGTTAATGAGGTCCATGATAATCGTTCCATGGCCTTGCAGATCAGGCTAGTTAGGTTGATGGGTCTATAATTTCCAGGATTGGTGGACGCTCCACCTTTGTGCAAAGGGATGATGGTGGCCATCCTCCACTCAGCTAGGACAAAGCCAGTACTGACTTTGGTTGAATAGGGTGCCTAATGCTGCTGCAAGGTCCTACCTGAGTTCATGTAGGATGCAGCCTAGGATGGTACTGGGTCCTATGGAGGCTGTATTTTTTGCCTTTGAGAGAGCAGTGATGACCTGTTCCCTAGATATAAGGGGAAGGGCACAGGTACTGGGGATATACTGATTTACTGATAGGGGGGAAGAGGGGTGAAGTTTTCACTAACTGTCAGACAGCAAGTTTGCTATATCTACGGCATGATGTAAGATCTGGGAAAGCCTTTCATTTTTGAAAAGTCTCAGGAAACAGTGTGAATATGACAGAAGTAAGAAGCATAACACTGTTCTTAACATAGGATCAAAGTTGCACCAAACACTGTTTAACAGTGTAAAAACACCTCAGCCAGCATAGAGACATACAAAAGTAGAGGACCTGAGAGATCCAGTCTGTCTACCTAGCCTCCAGCTAGGCCAGTTAAGCTTCAAAAGAACCCATATCCATATGTTGGTGGGCATTTAAATGTAAAGCAGAGTTTTTAGTTAGGTTCTACTGGCCAGATGTCATGAAAGAAATTTTAAACTTTTGTACTGGACCTCTTGAGTGTTAGTGGACACTCCCTAATCTAGACTTTAGAAATTCATGCCTATAATCAAGGTTCCATTTGAAAGGATTACAATGAATATCATAGGGCATCTAACTAAATCCTCCAGTGAGTACTGATACATTACTGGTAGGGTTGGAATATGTTACCCAGTTTCCTGAACTTATTCCCTTAAGAAACTTAATGCAAAAGCAATTACTAAAAGTCCCATACTGCTATTTTTCCATGTGGGGACACTGGAAGAGAATCTAATAGAGCAAGGTGTAGCCTTCATGTCCAATAGGCACCTGTATCACAGTCTCCAAGTAAAGAAATTAATGACCTTGGTGTATCACACCCATATGGGTAAGTTGGTAGAGTGGTTTAATCATAAAATCTATGTTAAGGAAAGTCAGTTGGAAGAACAGGAAAGAATGGGAACATCCACAGCCTTATTTAATGTTTTCAGTTTTAGAAGTATCTGAAGCCTCTACAGGATTTAGTCCCACTGAGCTATCAAATGGTAGAAGGCCCTGAGTATCTAAGTGCATAGTGACAGAAACAAGGACGGAAGGAAGGAAAGACATTTTTTAAGAGTGTTGTAAGGAAAGGCTGAGAGTAATGATGCCTATTGTGCTCAAACACACAGGACACATGTGAGCCAACAAGGAGTCTATATAGATGTGTCTGGAATAGGTATCATCAGGTGTGAGACCAAATCTTACTTCTGGTACCCACAATGATACACAAACATTCTGGTCAAGTGGCAATGGCCACATGAAATAATGGAATGAGTAAATAAGGTGATTTATAAAACCAGACAAACAGAAAATCAGTGGGCTGAGCAAACTTATGATATAAATGTTCAAATGCCCTGGATGGAGAGCCAAGTAAATGTGGTAAGCATGGTAACTGAGGTTAGTGACTGCTAATAACAGAAGTTAAATTTTCCATCCCACAGATGGTGGTGATGAAGACCTTTCAAAATCTTAAAGGATGCAGAGCCAAGGATTCCTTCTGAGGAACAGAGGTATTTGTTCATAGCTGCCAAGAAGGATAACTTTTATTAGACATCATACAGCGACACTTCTTGGACAACAAGTTAATCTAAGACTCTGCACAGTGCTGAAAGCTCAGAAATAGGTCGTCAGAGAGGAAATAAAGAAAATTCTGAAGTTAGGGGTTATTAAGAAGCCTACTGGTGCCTTGAACAGCCCCATATTTTCACAAGTGTATAACTTCATAGGTTCTTACTAAACGTATAGCCAAAGGAATCCATCAGGAAATTTAGCCACATCACCCAGTACTAGTGGGAGACAAACAGTGTCCTGTATTAAGTAGACTTTCTCCACATATCCCTGGTAAAAATTTTCAATCACCTATTCAGTCATCTGGTTTTAAACGCTGCTAGGGAAAGTACTCTCCTTAATAGGTAAGAGTGGCCTATTCCAGAAATGGGAGTTACTTGGGTTAGATATGTGTCACACCATCTGGTGTTGTTGATGTGATAGTGTACATTTAGATCTCTGGAATGGGTCTTTGCTTTACCATTTTTTCTCTTTAGGTGATGCAGTTAATTTCTATTACAGAAAGCATAGGAGTCTGAACTTAAGTAGAGGGACAGGATTTTTAGTCTGTCAGAATAATTAATGGTACCAACACCTGAGATCTTTTTGGTGAGTAAATGTTGAGCTTTATCACACTGGTTTAAGGTGTTTGGTTAGGGACCTGCTGAAGGGTGCATCATATTCAACAAAAGTCCCAATGAAGCATGAATAAAGTGGGACTATAACTTCTTAGGGCTTTGAAAACACATCATGAAGGATAACTTGTGCAAAGTAGAAGGATATCCTAATTACCACAGAGACATGATGGACAAATGCGACTTTGTTATCAACATACATACTCGCATCCCTCATGACTGAGTCAGATTTATGTGGAATCTTATCTATAAGGAAAGCTTTAGTAATGCTAATTGTACCAAAGGAAACAATACAGCATTTCTTGGTGTTAAAAGTAAGCCCAAGACTAATACACCAAACATTTGTTTGGGCCAGCCCTTGCATGAGAATTTGAGTATGGGGGGTAGTCTGCAATCATCAGTAAACTTGGTTAGCTATAGCCTCTTGATATCACCCTTTATGTTGCAGAAAAATATACAAAATAGGAGGAAGCCCAGGGCAGAGCCCTGTGGGACACCTTAGTGACATTCTTCTGTCTAGAACAAATGGTTTCTATTCTAGCAAACTTTGTATGGGTTAATGCTGAGTTGAGAGAGTTGGCCAATAATCTTAATATAGATTATAGGGTCAAACACTTTGGCAAGAACCATATAAGCAATGTGGATTGTGCGGCCCTTAACCACGGCTTTAGTAACCCTTTCAAATAACTAAACTAGGTTAAGCAGCCATGATCTGCCTTTTACAATGCCAGATTATTGTGGATTACGGTCATTTATATCATAGTTTACCAGTTCAGCTGCAATGCATTCTATAACCTTGCAAACCCCACTAGAGAGACTAATAGGCCTATAATTTCTAGTGTCAGTAGAGGGACGACCTTTATGCAAGGGCACTACAATTGCCATTCTCCACTGTTTAAGTTCCAAAACTGGATCATATAGTTAGATTCTATAACAATTTTAGAAAGCTCAATAGCATCTTGAAGGCAGCTGTCTTATGTCCAGTACAGGTGAGCTGGTTGAGTGGTTGAAGAAGGCTGGATTCCTAACTACTCTTTATTTAAATGAGTAAATGGCAGGTTTCCTTATCAGAGAAGGTTAAAGAGAAGGCTGTGTTTTCTATGTAGGATGGATTGTTTCAATATATGGTCCTCCCATTCGATCTTCAGAGGGCTCTGGTCATGTTCCAGAAGCTGATGGTCTGAGTGCTGAAGCCTCATGAACCATAAGCTGGATGATGCTCCCAACCATTTGAAAGAGTTGGATTTTCACAAGAAGTACAGGCAGGTCTCAGTGTTAGTGATATGAAATGGAATGTAGGAATTACCTTGGATTTATAATTGGGAGAGGATTAATTAAGCCACTGCAAGCAAATGCCCTAATGCCAGACAGAGAAGTAGTTAAGAGCTTTCCCAGGACTGACTGGAGATTACTGGAAGTTTACCACTCAGTTTTCCTCCATTCTTTATCACCTTACCAGTCTGACTAAGGGGAAGCTCTCTGAGCAAGGTAGGTGGATGCCGGAGCCCAACAAAGCCTTTTACAGTCTTTGTGCTGAACCACTCCTGATGTCGCCTAACTACTCATAACATGCACACATGCTTTAGCAGTTGGGTTGCAACCAGTGCTGACTCAGAAGGTGGGAAATGAAGAACATTTGTTTGTTGTCTCAACAACAAGCTAAGTAAAACAATGTCAAAATACTCCACTATGAAGAGAGGGACTATATCTGTTTGTGTGTGTTAAAATATATCTTAATAGGTCTACATTTGATTGTCAAAAACACACTTTCTCGACAACCAGCAGATCGATCCCATTTAGGCGAAAGTGCACTTTCGCTAAAGCCGATTCTCCAAAGCACATTACAGTGGGGATAAGGAAATATATCCTTTTCCCCACTGTAGTGCGATCTCGAAGTTAGAATATTTAAGTAGGGGGGGTGTGGGGGGCACAGCCTTCCCATATGGAGGGTGCAGGGGGGCTTGTCCCCCTGCAAAATAATGTTTAAAGTATTTTTTTTTTTTTCTGGTTCGGAGAACCGGCTTTTGCGAAAGTGCAGTTGCAATGTAGTGCACTTTCTCTTTAATGGGTCTTGATGTTTCTTGTTTGAGATTGTGAAATTTCGATCAAGAAACATAGACCCTTCTTAATATGTGTGTGTGTTGTCAGGTTATTTACCACATAAGTAACTTTAAAGCATTCCATTTTGTAAACATTGTATCAAGAACTTTATATGTTAATGTCTGAGTCATTAATAAGGCTGGGAAAGACTTGCATAATCTAAACTTTATGAAGTAAAATAAAAAAAATATATATATATACTGACCTCGCCAAGGAAATCATTGGATGAGAATCTATCATAATCCCAGACAGTCACTTCCAGTGTTTTCTTCTTCAGCTACAAGAGAAATCAAAACTTATTCATCATCTTTGTCATGCAACTACTGTCAAAAGCTTCAGATACATGTTTTGTCAGCAAATAGTGGTCACTGCAGTTATTGTCAAAGTAGCAGGTCAATGCTTTGCACCAGTACATCATCCTTACTTAAAGTAAATTTGTTTACAGATTGACAGAGGTACATACAAAAATAAAATATCTGATTGACTATTCTGCTGATAATATTTATTTATTTCTTGTGAAACCCCAAGAAGTTGCATTGTACTATACGTAGCCTAGGATGAAAGAGAAAGAAACACACTGTAGAAGTAGTGATAGCACTAAGGACAATGATGTTAGAGAAAGAAGTGGGCTCAGAGCAAGTCACTAATGATATGATTAAGATGTTGAGTGAGTTAGGGGAGAAGTGACTGACTCCTGAGGTTATTCATAACAGTACAAAGAGAAAGGTATATCCCAAATGACTGGAGAATAAACATTCTAGTGCAATTGTACATGGACAAATGGGACACCACAGTGCTATCAAACTGCTGTCACACTGCTACAAATAGTGTCTGTGCTCACAGACAAGTTCCCAGTGAGAATGGGTGTGCATCAGTGGTCAGCTGTGAGTACCCTACTGCTCATATCATTCATAGACTACATTAACAAACAGGTCAGAGGGAGCAAATCAACAAAGCTGCTGTATGCAAATAATGTGGCATTACAAGCAAACTCTGTACAGGAATTCCAGCAAATGGCAGGGTAATGGAATGCATAACTTATTACACATGGCAGAAAACTATTCACAGACAACAGTTGTCATGGCAACAACTTGGGGAAATCAGAATATACTTTAAATTGAGATAGAATGGAAAATAGTGGAACAGGTTAATAGCTTCAAGTATCTGAGAGGGATGGTTGAGGACAGAGAATGTCTGACTAAGTTGGTCAAAGCCAGAGTCAGAGGTGCTGCAGTCAAATGGATTAAATGGCAGAGCAGTGTGTGATAGAAGAATGCTAAAGAATTTGAAAGGTAAGGTGCAAAACACAGTGGTGCAACAATTACTTCTGTATCCTTCTTTGTGAGGGCAGAACACTTGAGAAAAGCTAGACGTAATGGCGATGAACAGCCTGAGATGTTTAGTTGGATGTATACTGTTCTTAGATATTAGTCTCTTCCTATTGTTGTATAACCTACTTATACTTGATGTCCACCAGTGTGGCTTGTTTTTTTTTTTTTTTTTGTAACAACCTTGTTTGAACTGTTCAGGTACAGCCAAGTCTATATATTTGTACAGATGTTTATACAGGACATTTGTGTACCGCTCTGTATAGGAGTCATTGCTGACAGTAGTATCAGAGGGTTTGAATCTATTTATGCCATCGCTTAGGAGTCTATAGTTTGCTTTGGAGAAATGTTTCATCTTTTTTGCTCTTGGGGGGCAGGTATGATTGTTACATCGAATGAGACTGATTCATGATCACACCTTACCAGGAAGGCAACACACATGGGGTAGTGCAGAGACCCCCTATGTTGGTGAGTAATAAGTCTAGGACATTTGAGCCCCTTGTTGGGGTGCAGACTATCTGTTCCAGAGCATTTGTATTAACAAAGTCCAAGAACCTTAGGGTGAGAGTGTTTGTGCTCACATATGACTCCCAATCGATGAAGGATAGCTGAAATCACCCATGACAAAGGTGCTTGGCTACTCATGTAGGTGCAAGTAGGCAGAGTGGTTCTCATGGTTCATGGTGGGGGTCCTATAGCTAACAATGATATGGAAGGGGGTATTCCTTACAGTTAGTTGGACTTGGAGTAGCTTTAGGGAGTTGTACTGTTTGACCAGTCTCAAGAAGTATTTATCTTTAATGAAAATGGATACACCTCTGCCTTTGGTACTTTCACTCTCGTTTTGAGGTCTGAACATGTGGAAAGAATTGTAGCCTTGCATAACTGGGGTGCTGTCTGTGGTCGTGAACCATGTCTCTGTGACTGCACAGACATCAGCATCTTCTAAGGTAAGGAGTGCTTCCAGTGAATTCAGTTTCCAGTTTAGACCCTTAGAATTAAGCAGCATAACCTTGAGTTTGTCTCTAGTGGATATTTTTTACATCAGGAATTTTGTTGCTATGACATTGCCTAAAAAGGCACTATGGGGGAGGCAAGTACATTTGCCAGTAACCAAAAGCCAAGAGACAACAGGTGAAGGCCATCTCTGGCAAAGCAGTGTGGTCTGTTGACCATATCTTCTCAGGCTGACAGATACTGGATCCCGCTGATTTGACATGAAAAGCTAAGCCAATCGTTGAAGTCAATCATTTTTTGTTTATATTGAGGCATCATCCTGGGTGAAGGTAGAATGCTGCTTAGGGCTAGGAACATACCTGCCTGGGACACATAATCTGAGACCTCGGTCATGTCTCTCTTTATATAGTTCAGGGAAGTGCATATCAAGTCATTCACTCCAACACGGACTATGACACCGTCATAATTGTACTTGTTGTTTTGAAACTTGAGTGTGTGTGTCTCACTATGGACTCACCTATGACAAAGACATTTGGTTTTGTGGTGTTTTGCCTTCGGGGCTTATTGGCTGAGACACTGTTGTGTGTATTATCATGTGTAGTGGATTCTGTTGTGTGCAGCAGGTTGCGTATTAAAAGTAATGACAACTAGCATAACTGGGTGTAACAGAATAAAACAAAATTAAGTAGTCTGAATCAGATTTCTCTTCAAACTAGGAATGTTATGTACCATGGGAGGGAGTAAGTTTACTTGTAGTTTACTTATATGGTTAACTATTGGCTTTTTGTGTTTATGACAAATGAAATGAGTTACTAGGCAACAATTTTTTTATTTTGTTTTCATACAGCCATTATTCTAAAGATCTGGGTTATTGTGAATATCACAGAATTTCTTCTTCGTTCGACTTTTCCCAGTTAGAGGTTGCCACAGTGGATCATCTATCCGGTCATGATTGGCAGTGGAGTTTTACGGTGTTGAGTTGCCAGCCCGGCGCCCAACCTTCCACAGAAGGCACACACACGCACACACTCACACCTAGGGCCAATTTAGAGTGTCCAATCCACCTACTGCATGTCTTTGGGATGTGGGAGGAAACTGGAGCACCCAGAGGAAACCCACACAACCACAGGGAGGACATGCAGACTCTGCACAGAAGGCACCCCATCCAAGAATCAAACCGGAGAACCTCTTGCTGTGAGGCGACAATGCTAACCGCTGCACCACCGTGGCACTGTGAATATCACAGAATAATAACTGATAAAAGCAATATGTATGCAACTGATATAAAATGTATTCTTTAGAATATGTTTCTTTAAATGTCAATTATATCAATAGTTGAGTAAGAGAGGTAGCTTGATTAAGTATTTAAAAATGCATACATCATAAGTGGTTGTTTTACAAGAAACACATTTGTTACAAGATGATAATCTTAGATTATAAACAAAGGAATATACAGTACTAACAAGTTCTAGCTTTAAAGAAAAGAGAAAGAGTACAGCAATCATATGAAGAAATAATTTTATAATACCAAGGATTATTAACTCATACAGTGATGGTAAACGTATGGTATATGGGCATTATTGAATATCAAAAAGAATATTAACCTTAACAAATATGCATTGGAGTCTGTGAACTGGAGCTACATTCTCTAGGAAGTATTGGGAAACTGAAACTTTAGTTATGAAGAGAAGTGCAATAACTGCTGGAAACGTTAGTTGTGTACTTAAAGAAAACAATACTAATGCAACTGAACAAACTAAGAATCTCGGTAACGGCTAAGGCTTTAGTAAACTTTATTGACTTGATCTCATAGATGTTAACTTTTCTGAATCGATTTTTTTTTTGTTTTGCACTCATTACAATTACAACTTTGGTTCACAGTTAAGACGTGATAGGGTATATATTTAAAAAGATTTGGTTTCTAAAATAGAAAAGGTAAAGGTGATAACATGTTCTTTATCACATCACAATACAACTGCTAACACAGTGATAAATCAAAGAGAATCAGGTCATTTTAATAGACTGCCAGCTTATATAACAAAGTTAAAACATTGTATAGAAGTCATTTTCTATTATAAATGCAACAGTTCTTGGACTTATAAAGATGAAGTTTATGAAGTGATCCTATGGGACTCAATGAAACCATACTTGTATTGCAGTGTCTTTACTTGGTATTACAACAAGAGAAAGCAATGGGATAAGGACTCATTGTAACTGCAATGGAAGATAGACAAAAATAACGTTATGAATACAAAAGGGGGAAAAATACTTATTTGTATAAATTAAAAATGTGAATGTGGACTTTCAGAAGATCCCACAGCATATACTTTTCAGAAGTTTAAAAAAAGTTTAACTACATTTTTATTCCCTATCTCCTAAAAGCTCACTGAAGTTAGCTCTTAGATCTAAAATGACAACAAGAACAAATCACTTCAATAATATATCTATCCTTTCTTTCTTTTTTTATTTACTTGTGTGAGCAAGGAATCCCCTCACTCCAGCTAAAAGCAAAGAAAACTCTAACCAGCAATCATCCAAAAATAGACTGCAGCCCCAGATTTAACTGCAGGAACCTTGTTGTTGCCACTTGTGTAGTGTAGGTGCCAGCTTTTGTGACTACTGTTCTGCCTTGTTAAAATCTGTTACAGTCAGCTAGAGTGTATACCCCAGGGGCAACAGCTGCAAACCTTCTTCCTCTTAGCCCACCCCCACCCCTTTCATCCATTTCACTGTTGATAATTTGTTGTATGTTAAGGTATTTAGTCCCTCTCAACAGTCATAACCTTCAGTCCCTCTTCCTCAATACTTGTTCTTCACTAAACACCAAACAGAGGTGCAAAGTCTCCAGCTGCTTTTATCTTTAGCTACATTGTGTGCAGCAAACAATGAGCAAAGGGGAATACAAATATAAAAAAGAATAAAATCTGCCATTGCAGACTAGTAAGCTGCATACAACTTCTACCTGTGCTGTACTCCTACACATAGTTTTTCTTGGAGAAACCTTCCAGTCCTTGAACAAGGGTGCCTGTATGTCTACATTATTTCCTTGGCTGTCCTTTGATAACTAGCTAGGTTAGCAGAGTGCCTTGGATTCTCCCCTGCTACTTTAAATTCCAATTGATGGTTTCCCTCCCTTCCCCCACCCCCAAGTGATTGCTCAGGTACAACACACCAAAGGTTTTTAAAAACCCTAGATGCTATATTTGCTCTAATTGCAGCTGAAAGCCCTCCAGGTGTAGCATCTTTGCTAAGTGTCCCTGGACTAGCTGATAGTTTTTTTTTAGCTTCTATCTGGAAGGTGTAGCCTCGCTCTGTTCGCTTCGCTCACTTCGCTGTCCTCCCACCCCCCATATCTTTACCTTTATACCTGTCCATACAACCACACCCCCCACTTCCCCCCCAAATCCCCCACCCCTCTACTTCCTGTTCTCATACTACCTCCCTTCTTTGCTCCTCCCCACACTTACCTACTATCCACTATCAAAGACTACTATACCTTACTTCCACCCCTTCCTCTCATCCTCTGTTCTACATCCCATAAAGTGACACGTCTCTTACAACTCAAACTATACTCTTACCTTCTCTACTCCTTATACTCTATCACCTCACCTCCTATCACTCACAGTTACCTACTCCCTATTTCCATCCCTCAAACACCACTCTTAACTCAAGTACTACACCACAACCCTATCTACTAATTTGTCCCTCCATCGTTCCCCCCACCACTCCCATTCCTAAAATAAAAATATCTCCCCCTCCTCTTTAAAACAAAAAAACAAAGTCTACGTACTCAAATTAAAACCCCATTACAAACCTCTACTTCTATCTGGTGACATTCATCCTAACCCAGACACTACCCTGAACAATAACCCCCCTGTATCTAAACCTGCCAACCCCTTCAACCCACAAAAACAAGTACAATTCTGCTCTATCAACATCAGGAGCCTTGTAAATAAAGTTCAAGAACTCCATGCTTGAATAGCTAACTATACTCCTGACATAGTTACCCTAACTGAAACATGGTTAAAACCACACCATCTGGACAGTGAAATCATCCCTCCTGGCTATAGTATCCTTAGATTAGATCGACCTAAAAGAAAAGGAGAAGGAGACTCCATACTCTACTCCAATTGTCTCTCCCAAATCAGTTCCACACTAGACTTACCCTCCTTCTCACCAGCTGAACTCCTACTGACCAGCTTCAAACTTAACAGTTTCAACACCATAACTGTCACAGCAATCTATATTCCCCCTGGTGATAATATTAACATACCTGATAACATCCTATCTCACCTCTCACATACCATCCACAATTAAATAATTATACTGGGAGATGTAAATATTGATTGGCTTACAATACAAGCTCCCAACACTACTTCCTGTATAAACCTACATGGGTTTGAGCAGCTAATCACAACCCTAACCTACATTAATAAATCTTATCTACCTAGCTCTCTTCTTAACTGGATATTGGTCTCCCACCCTCAAAACTATCATAACTCCCAAACACTTCCAAATGCCCTCAGCAACCACTGCCCTATAACAGTTACCAGACAAACTCCCCACCTTACCAAACCTAACAAATTTATTACCACCCACTCACTTTCTCACTTCTGTCCTAACTCCTTTATTCACCAACTTTCCAAAATTAACTGGTCTTACCTCACCACTTTTCCTTTAGATGAAGCTGTCCACTCCTTCAACACTACATTCCTAAACATTCTTAACTCCCTTGCTCCTTTTCACACAATTAGAATCAAATCTAATACTGCTCCCTGGCTCACTAAATCTACTAGAAACCGCATGAAAGACCTGGATAGGATTTGGAAAATGTGGACTAAAACTAGGACCCCTTCTCTTCTTCAGAAATATAAAGAACTCAGAAATAAAATAATAAAAAAAATCATCCACTATGACAAAATAAACTTCTATGCCATTCCTCCCTCTACTCTTAAATCAGACCCAAAGAAATTCTGGAGCTCTATTAAACAGACTCTTCATCCAGGAAACCCTTCCTCTCCTAATCCATGTCCCAATGCAACACCTGAAGACATAGCCAACAAATGTAACAATCATTTTATAAACTCAATAACCTCCATAATAAATCCCCCCCCCCAGAAACAACACTAGCACCCCCACAAACTCTATACCTCTTCCAACCCTAACTCCTTCTCTCTAAAAGCAGTATCAACTAACTATGTAAAGTCATTACTCTCTAAACTTAAACCTTGCTCCCCATCTGTTGACAAGCTACCCTCTTACTTCCTGCAGATTGCCTCTGAACCTCTTGCCTATCCTGTAATCTTAATCTACTGATCCATTTCTGAATCCTATGTCCCCACTGTATGGAAGAATTTCTTTACTCTACCCATTCACAAAGGAGGCAACTCCTCAGACATATCCAATTTCAGACCAATTGCCATACTCTCTCCACTCTCAAAAATCCTAGAGAAATGCATTCACAAGCAGGTAATGCATTACCTTCACCAGGAAAACCTTCTCACACCCACACAGCATGGTTTCCGTCCCAAGCATAGTACAACTACTGCACTGATATCATTCATTAACATAGCCTCCCTAGTTCGTGATAACAATAAACTTGTCTCATGCCTATTTCTTGACCTTTCTAAAGCCTTTGACACTGTCTCTCACCCACTCCTTCTAGATAAACATACTAACTTACATTCTCTCCCCCTACTATCTCCTGGTTCTCCAGCTATCTCTCTACCCACCAGCAATCAGTTAATGGCTCTCTGCACTATCCACCCCTCTCACTGTACAAATGGGAGTCCCCCAAGGGTCCATACTTGGACCACTACTCTTTAATATTTTCACCAACTTGCTCTACTCCTCTTGTCCTCAGTCATCTATTGTGCAATATGCTGATGACTCAACTGTTATAACCATTGCTGACAACCCAACTGACCTCCACTCAAATACCCAGGCATCCTGCCACACCATTGAGACTTGGCTTAGTGATAACAAACTAATACTTAATCCAAAAAAAAACTAAGCTCCTACTCTTCCTCCCTAAAAACATCACCACACTCAAAAGTGCATTAACCATCTTATCCTGCAACAACACTATAATCTCAGCTGAATCTAGTACTAAATTGCTAGGTGTTAGAATAGATGATCAGCTTAAGTTTGATCTCCATATTACTAACTCGGTAAAAAGAACTCATCAGAAACTTGGACACCTTTTCCATAGCAAGAAATACTTAACTAACACTGCCCGAATAACTCTCTCCCAGGCTTTATTACTCCCAACACTCCTGTACAGCTGCCACATATTCACAAACCTAAATTCTACACTTATTTCCAAGCTTGAAACTACCTATAATAAGATCACTAGATTTGCAGCTAACCAAACCTACAAGTCACACCACTGCTTAGCACTACAACAACTAGACTGGCTAGAATTCCCTCAGCTGCTCCAACTACACCAACTACAAATCATCCACTCTATCCTCTATCTACCCTCCTTCTGCCCCAGCCTCTCCACTATCATATCCAAATATTCCTCTGCTAGGATGCTACGCAGCTCAAATCAAGAATTATTAGACATCTACAAACCCAAAACCAAAATAGGCTGCCTTCTCTATAACTATAACCCAGCTACATCCTGGAACCAACTCCCCTTGGAAATAAAATCCCTCCAGCATAGCAAAAGCTTCAAATTAGCTACAAGGAATCACAAGCATCTGCCTAACTATTAACAAATTTTTCTCTAAGCAGCTTAAATAATATTGTAACTAGTCACATTTTCTTCTGCTAATTGTTGAAAACCTTGTTTGTAACAACTCACATACTTGTCTGCCAATTGTTAATACTCTGTATAATTGAATTGCCTGAGAAGCTTTTTTTCTCTCCAGGTTGCTGCTTGTAAGATCCTACAGCTGATTGTTACTACAATGTTACTAAAATTTAATAAATTGTTTTCTAGTTGTGAGGAGCTTTTCTCCGCGGGTCTCTGCTGAAAATGAGCCAAAAGCTCAGCTAGACTAACCCGGTTAACAAATGTAAAATAAATAAATAAATAAAATACATTTACTGCATTTGTTTACTGGGATGGTTCACTGGGCCTAGGTGAGCCTATTTTCAGTGGAGGCCCAGGGAAAAAAGCTCCAACATAAAATGGCAGTACATACAAGAAATAATATGCATTACAGATTACAATACTGTTACAATGGAGTAAAACACTGAAGTTGACACGAATACAAAGTTTATACTGCCATACTAATTAGGAATAATGTAATCCCAATGGTTCTAAGTTATATACATATTTTCACACTTTATAGTAAATTTGTAATTAAATCAAAACGTGCTTCACCAAAGTATTAGTTTAAGGGTGTGCACACTTATGCTACCAGCTTATCGTACATTTTTTTATTTTTTATATTTTTTTCCCCTAACAGATTTGTTTGTTTTTCAATTGAATTGTACAGGTTATAGATCACATTAAAGGTGGGAAAAGTTTTGAAATGATTTATCGTGGTCTCATTTTTTTATATCACAAAAAACTGGCATTTTAACAGGGGTGTGTACACTTTTTATAGCCACTGTATATTAAAACAGGCTTCACAGTTTTTAAACAGTTTCAGTGAATTTAGTGAAAATAACCTTCAGTCAAGAATACTGATAAGAATAGAATGTGCTGTACATTTGAATACATACAAATGTTGTTTGTATGCTACAAAGCTTGGGAACCAAGGTTATAGAGGCATGCAGAAACGTACAGGGTTTAAGTGTTATTAGGAAATACTTCAGACACAGTTAAGTTTGTTCATTTTTGGACTGATGTCCAGATAGTCATGGCAGTATAGTCCTCAGAAGGCAGTACAGACACTTGGTTATGATTGCACAAGTCAGGTCAAATATCCAGCACTTTAGAATATTAATTATACTATTCAGGAGGAAAGGAATATAAAGAATATGAATGCAGAGGACTGTTTCAGTTTATCAGCACTGTTACAGCATTCTTAACTGAGCTACAGTGCGTGCAGACTTTATTCTGAAAAGAACAAAAAGATTTGGCCCATGAGAGAGAGACTGGAACCTGTTCAGCACAGTTCTGGGTAAAAGATACAGACATTCATTCCAGTTTCCTCCAGTTGTTTTCAAATAGTCCCAGTATCCTACAGTCATACCAATTTTTCACTGTCAAGCCAGCCAAGAGCTGAGCCTAAAATCTTCAGATCCACAGTCACTTTCTTAAAGCAACTTCAACTTCCTTATATGAACATGCATTTTCTAGTTAAGTCAGACAGTAAATCTCAGAAAAGTTTAAATACATCACTAAATGTAAAATTCATAAATATGTCAAACAGTACTTCTACAGGCACCAGTAAATGTGTGGCTTAAAGTTAAACATTGGGTAAAGCAGTCTAAAAAAATGTGTTCCAGAAATTTTACATCTTTCTAGATGCAAAAGGGTTAAATCTCAGAAGCAGACTGCAACAGATTCTCAGAATGAGTCGCTTCTGTCAGTATGGTTTCAGACTTAAATAACACAAGTTCTTGTTTATAGTCTTAAAAAATCAGTGTAAATGCTATATCATATGTAATTCAAAATACAGTGTTAAGTTGCACTATTGCACATACAGATGTAAACACAGTCAGTGTACTTAACATGCAGATTTCAGGACAAGACAGAAGCAAACTGTTAGAAAAATATGTATTAATGTGTGTGCTTAATGCTAATTAGAAGCTAAAAGTGTTAACACGTTTTTCATTTTATTTTATATATACTATTTAATATACAGCTTAGTTTTATATTAGACTAAAAGATGCTTTTGAAAACTGCAGTGTGCTTTCTGAAACTTGCAAGATGCCCTCTGACCTAGTAACTGCTAGCACAGCAAAATTCATGTTTATGCCTTTTGGAAATGTACTTGAAAAACAGGTGATTATCTGCTAGGTCAGGAAGCAATGAATGAACAAAGCTATATTCTATAATGTTATGATTTTGAACAATTAACTCTGTTCGTGGTATGAGAACGTGCACAGCTGCAGAAGGAAGAGATAAAGACAGACAAAGAACTGTTGGAGAAATGAACTGCAATCTATACTTGCTTTTTGCTCAAATTAGCCATAGTACCTTGAATGGTAACATTGCATATATCTAACCGGTGGTAGCCAAGGCCACGTTGTTTTTCTTAGGAAGTTTCTCACAAAAATTTATAGTACAAGCAGAAAAGCATGAAAACAACTGCTATGTAATGATGATGTTAAAACTTGTGATCTGCTACGTCAGCTTGGTAGGCAATGTCTTATTAGAAAATGTATAAAAATGCTGGTATTTCCTGATTCTAGTTAGACAAACTCTGTATTAGCACATTTCTGTCTCCTTGCTGCAAAATTAAAGTGCCTTAACCTGAACCTACCATGTATTGATCATTTTTAGAGTATATTTTTCCTTTGACAGATTGGTCCTTCGGACCGGAAACATCTCTCGCTCTAGTTCAGATTAGATGGGCCCGGTGGCATGAAACCGTACGGGGAAGAAGCCACATTGGTTCTTCTGCTTTGAAAAGACCTCCGACTGAACTGTCGTTCAAAAGTGGCCAGCCACTGTTTCTGATCTGCGGTTGGAGGACGAGTCAACAGTTCCGGTGGGATCAAACACGGAGGCTCAGGTAAGGAGGAATTTACCTTTTTTCTGTTTTAGATCAGGGACTTGTTGCAGTATTTTGTTTTTGTCAGGGAAGATCTGTAAAGTGCAGATCAGGGACAAAAAAGATTGCTGTCTTGTCATAGATCAGGGAAACAGAATAGGTAGGCAGTTATTCTAGATAAACTGTAAAGAAGTGTAAATCGTGGTACCACGAGATAAAAAGGGTTATGTAACAATTTCTAACTTAGCTAAGACAACATGGGAAATAAGTGCACAAAAAGTTCCCGAGATCCGCCCTTAACCGAAGATGCGAAATATATGCAATTACAGCATGCCGACAATGTTAGATACCATACAAAATGGGTTAATAAATACAAATTTGATGGTAATTTAGATAAACCTTCACTTATCAAACTTGTCAAACAACTTAAAACAGACGCAAAAGGTCAGCTAAAAAAGCAACATCAATTAGGAGTCCCTCAGGCACACAGGTGGCTTGAGGAAGCAAACCGCAGGGAAAAAAGAATAAAAATTCAAAAGCAATGTTTTTAGATAAAGTAGACAATAACTTGGTAATAGCAACAGCCCCTCCGCCCCCTCCGCTTCCCTTACCAGAATATGAAGTGAGTGGACAAGCTGATCCACCTCCGCTATATTCGGCTGTTCCTGCAAAACCAAAACCGTTTGTCAGAGATCCTATCGAGACCAGGTCTCGAACATGCAACTTAAGAGGGGATATTGAATTGTATGAAATAAATAAAAATTTACAAGCTATGAGTGAAGAAGAGATATGTCCACTCATAGAAGTACCAAATCCTCAGGCAGGACAGGACCCAACTCTTCTAGTATATAGACCGTGGACACCGGAAGACATCCGGAAAGCCACAGACGGAATTCCCCATCTGAAAGTTAATTTTAGAAAATTCTTAGAAGACTTACAGGGCATGAGGTTAAGTTACCATTTAAATGGAGAGGAAATAGAAAAAATAGTCAGACAAATCGTGGGTCCAGATTGGCACATAATAGTGGCAATTGGAATCCCCATGACGCAGAACTTAGGCCACTCCCACATAGTAACGCAGAACTGGATAACAGAGTGAAAGGTCTGACAGACCGAATCTCTGAGAAATGGAAGCCTAGGTCTGACTGGACTTGCATTAATCAATGCATACAACAAGAAGGTGAAACTGTTGATAGATATTATGCCAGATTATTAGAGTGTTTTAATAACCATTGTGGAATGCAGGTACCTGAAGACCAAACACATGATTCCCCATATGAGCAGCAGCTAAAGAATGCATTTTTGAAAGGCAGTATTGCACCCATTATCAGCTTTATTAAAAAGCACATGGTAGATCATCGTACAAGTAGATTACAGTCATTACTTGAATATGCAAGACATGCCGAAAGGCATTTTAATAGCAAAAAGAAAAAGAAAACTCAAGTATTTGCAGTAGAAGATGGATCAGAAGTCTTTGTAGTACACACCGGGAAGAAGGGTAAGAAAAATGCCCAGGGAAATAAACAATCTGATAAACGATTAGAGGATTTTGAAGAGAGAAAGAAAAGGGGTGAATGTTTTAAATGCGGGAAAAAGGGACATTTAGCAAGGGATTGCAGGCAAAATAAAAAGGTAACCACAGAAGACAAGGAGGGTGAGGACTGACTATATGATAGTCAAGAATCACTGAAGAGGAATAATCAAGAAAAGACAAATGCAAATGTGATAGAAGGAGTAGAGGATGTGATAGAAGAAATAGAGGATTTGCATGAAATCAAAGATAATAAAGAAAATGAAATTCTGACTTGGCATTATTGAGCCTAGAGCTCTACTTAGCAGACACAAAACCGGAAGTTACACTTCTGGTAGAGGGGAGGGAAGTTAAATTCCTGTGTGACTCAGGGGCTTCACGGACCCTGATACATCCTTCCAAACTACCAGAAAATTCAGAATCACTTGATTACATATTAGTGAAAGCAGCTAATAGACAGCTGTATCGGGAGCCACTCTCCCACAACATAGCAATAACTGACCCTGTTTCAGGGATGACCCAGAAAAGCAAAATTGTTGTTTCTGCAAAATGCCCAGTAAATCTTTTGGGAAGAGACCTAATGCAGATATTTGGCATAGCAGTAGTTCCAACTATGCAGGGTATGGAAGCACAGCGACAAATGGATACTTTTGTAGTGCGACCGGAGGGTGAAACATTTTATTGGTACAGCCAGGACATGGTTACGACTGGTCCAGGGGAAGTAACCGAAGAACTGATGAACATAGCCATCAGTAAATCCCCCTCCCTTGACACTGATAAACAGCATTTGTTGCATTGCACTCTATATTACTGTAGCAAACCAGGACCTGATAAAGAATATGAGCAAGAACTGTTTAGAAACCATGCTAACAGATTAGTATTGCAAAATTTGTACTGGGACACAGAAGGAAACAGTGTAGTAAGCTGTTCATTGCTCCAGGAATTCCCAGCACTTTACAAGTCTAATTGATTACCACATGTGAGTTTGACTAAAGATAGAAATGTGAAGTGGGCAGACCTAGGAGAAAAAGTCACAAGGTGGGAAAAGCAGACAGAGTTAGAACTTTCCGAACAGGGAGTACAAAAGCAGAAGCTGAATTGGATAACACAGACACACCCAGCTGTACACTTGCAGGCAAGTGAGGACAGCTGAGTAGCACTCTTACTAGAAGAAGAGGAAAAAGCCTTATGAGACATACCAGAGACTCTCTGGTCAACAGGAAAATCAGATGTAGGACTTATTCGTACAGCAGGACCAGTCACTATCACGCCAAAGTCAGCATTTAGACCTCAAAAGAGAAAGTATCCCTTGAGAAAGGATGCAGAAGTAGGAATCAAACCTATAATAGCAGCCTTATTTAAGGAAGGAGTATTGATAGAATCTCCTGATTCACCATGTAATACACCCTTATTTCCTGTTAGGAAAGCAAACGGAGAATGGCATATGGTCCAAGATTTACAAGCTGTAAATGATGCAGTTATACCCAGGGCACCTACGGTGCCAGATCAACACACCTTATTAAATGATTTGAAACCTCAACAAAAGTATTTTTCTGTGGTAGATATTAGCAATGCGTTTTTCTCAATACCGATACACCCTGACAGTCAACATTGGTTTGCATTTAAATTTCAGGGGAAAAGGTATACATATACGCGACTACCACAGGGATATTGTGAGAGTCCAACAATATTCGCACAGGAAATAGCAAGTAACCTGGCGGGATTTATCCCACCGAAAGGCAGCCAGATTTTACTTTATGTAGACGACATTCTGCTGGCAGCCCCCACCCAGCAAGAATGCAGAGAAGATACCATAGCATTACTACAATATTTAGCTACTCAAGGACACAAGGTAAACAAAAACAAACTGCAACTTTGGAAAAAAACAGGTCAAATACCTGGGATATGTAATATCCAAAGATGGCAGGATATTAGATGAAGACAGAAAAACAGCAATATTACAAGCACCTAAATCAACTACCAAGAAGGAAATGATGTCCTTTCTAGGTACTACTAATTTTTGTCGGAGTTGGATTCCAAGCTATGCCTTGGAATCTGCTCCACTGACCAACTTGATATTCAAAAAGCCTATGGCAGCACAAGATTTATTACAGTGGACACCAGAAGCAGAATCAGCTTTCTGCAAATTGAAACAACTGATAGCATCCTTATTAGTTTTAGGATTACCGAACTATCATAAACGATTTTTCCAAAATGTAGATTGTAAGCAGGGTTATATGACATCAGTGTTAACACAACAGCATGGGGACAAACAACGCCCCATAGCTTACTATTCATCACAGCTAGACCCAGTGGCGCGATCCCTGCCCCTCTGTGTACAAGCAGTAGTCACAGCTGCAATGGCAGTGCAGGCTTCAGCCTCAGTAGTGTTATTCCACCCTCTCACACTGAGAGTGCCTCATGCAGTCACGATTATTTTACTGCAAGAAAAAGTAGCATATCTTTCTCCTGCTAGACATCTTTCCTGTATGACTATACTGTTGAGCCAACCTCATATGACAATTGAACGATGCACAACTTTGAATCCATCAACCTTGCTCCCAACCCCTGCAGATGGCAAACCACACTGCTGCCTGCAGGAGATTGAGCAAAAGACACTACCTAGAAAAGATCTCACGGATGTTCCCTTGGATGATGCCGAGGTGACATACTATGTGGACGGCTCGTGTAGGAGGGGGTCCTACAGGACAGAATCTAGTGGGATATGCAGTAGTTTCTGATACTGAGATTTTAGAAGCAAAGTCTTTACCGCACAACTTATCTGCACAAGCAGCAGAATTAATTGCTTTGGCAAGGGCATGTACCTTGGCAAAGGGTAAACGAGTGAACATTTTTACTGACAGCCAGTATGCTTTTTCTACTGTACATGTTTTTGCGCAGCAGTGGAAAAATAGAGGAATGATAACATCTACTGGTAAACCAATTAATCATGCGCAATTTATTTTAGATTTGTTAGACTCTATTCAGTTACCTCAGAAAGTAGCTATTTGCAAATGCGTAGCAAACAACAGGATATGATTTCAAAAGGTAATGCGAGGGCTGATGATACAGCTGCAAAACAAGCAGCTTCAGCTTCAGATGTATTTCTTTTGAGTGAGGAATTACAACCATCTGAGATTTTAGACTTAGAAATGTTAAAAACAATGCAGACACTTACTACAAATGTAGAAAAACAAAAATGGATAAAACGAGGAGCAATTCTTGAGAAAGGGCTGTACATCTCCAAAGAGAGGAAACCGATTTTACCATCTAACGTGTTTAGATATGCAGCTTTGTTGAGCCATGGGCAGTGCCATGTCTCAACAGGGGGGATGGTACAGTTAGTGAATTGAGTGTTTACAACATATGGATTTACAAACTACACAAAAAATTTTTGTGCAGCATGCCATGTTTGTAACAAGCATCATGCACAAGGGGCATTGAAACCTAAGCATGGGAGTTTCCCTACACCACCGTATCCATTCCATACTATCTGTATGGATTTTATAGAGCTGAACAAATGCGAAAATAAGAAGTACTGCCTTGTCATTATAGATATGTTTTCCAAATGGGTGGAAGCTTTTCCAACTAAAAATCCAGATGCAGCTACTGTTGCAAAAGTCCTCGTTAAAAAAATTATTCCTAGATTTGGCATACCGGAAAAGATTTATAGTGACAATGGCACACACTTTGTAAATCAAACTATACAACAATTAAGCAATTACTTTGGGATTTCTCTGAAAAACCATTGTGCATACCACCCCCAATCTGCAGGATTAGTCGAGAGGCACAATGGAGTTTTGAAAAATAAGCTTAGGAAATTGATTAGTGAGACACAAAAGCACTGGGTGCACTGTCTACCTCTGGCACTGCTGAGTATGAGAACTGTTCCAAATGTAAAAGGGTTAACTCCTTTTGAAATTCTGTTTGGGAGGGTATATTATACACCTCAGTGGAAACCTCTCATGCCTGCAGACCAGGAGGCTGACAGTTCACTTGCAGACTATATGAGGCGATTTTTGAATAACAAACTTTTGCAGTTAAATTCTGTTTCAGATAAAGAACAAACCAGACCATCGGAAGCAGCAATAGTCCCAGGCACGTGGGTCTGGGTGAAAGTGGTGAAGAAAAATAATTGGAGTTCTCCAAAGTGGGAAGGACCATACCAAGTGCTACTGTCAACACCCACTGCAGTCAAGATCGCAGAGCGAGCATACTGGATTCATCTGACACACTGTAAATTGGTTAAGAACTTTGAGCTGGACAAAAACCTTGTTACTGTTTTACAACGAGAACAAAATGACCAGGTATAGAGTAAACAGAGATACAGAACAACCTCAGAAAATTTGCATGATTATTCTGATAGCTATACTGATAACAATCATCTTTTTGCTGTGGCCTTTCCTTTTCCCAGCCACACGAGTTAAACTGAACAAACGTGATGCATTACTCATAGACTGGCATCCAAACTTTAACACTTACCAAGCAATTAAATATGTGTATGCTGAGACTTTTAATGTTTCAAACTGCTGGATTTGCACAGCTATACCAACAGCATACGGGGGATTATTGATGACTGCTGTCTCCCTAGGGGTCAATGAGACCTGGGAAAACTTGAATTTTGATACTACACCTGTGAAATCACAAGACAAAATAGCATTGTACCTACCTGTTACACAAAAAGGGATTGTATGTTTTTATAAAAATTACACTATTCAGGTGGGTTGGAGCAATTGCAATGTGACTGTTTCTTATAAATGTTATATTAAGGCCAGTAAGGCAAAAACTATTTGTGATACAAACTATGATGCATATTTTGAAAAGATGCATAGAAGTGTTAGTGAAGTACAACATAATCCTGTTCTTTTAAAGCAGCTTTCTATTATTGATAAGAAAATGTTTCATGCAGGGCAAGCTTATATCAATACTAAAGTAGAGAATTGTTATTTTGTTTGTGGGAAAAAAGCATATAAATGGCTACCTGAGAATTGGTCCGGCAGTTGTTTTTTGGGTTACCTGGTTCCGGCCATACGACACACTGCAGCTTTGCCTCAGGGAAAAATTTGAAACGTCAGAGAGGTCAGCAGTAAACCTAGAAGTGCAATCAAGAGACCCGAGAATCCAGTGGGATGAATCGAAGCAGGGTGGAGAAACCATAACTCCGTGAAAAACAAAGATAAACTGACACACATGGACTTGAGTGACATCATTATATCGTGGGCAGGCATAGCCCCTGCATATGGTGCAGTGAAATCAATTTGGGAGCTGAGAAAACTGTCTAAACCTCTCGAAGTTATGAGCAATGCAACTTTTTCTGCTCTCAAATTACTGACTGATGAACTAAATGCTATGAGAACTGTGGTACTTCAAAACCGCATGGCTCTTGACTTTACCCTAGCGGCGAGAGGTGGTACGTGCGCTTTAATCAAAGAAGAATGCTGTTCATATATTCCTGACAACCAGCACGAGGTAAACGACCATCTTGAGGTGATCCAGCAAGTGTCGACCATGACCAAACCAGGCCCAAACCCTCTGATGGACTTTTTCCAGAATTTGTTTGGGGGGTGGGGTTCCATCCTAATGAACATCCTGATTGCCATTTGTGTGGGATTACTCCTATTAGGAGCATGCATCTGTTGTGGTATTCCCTGCATGAAAAAGTTAATCAAAGATTTTATAGACATGTCAGTTTCTGAGACTTTGTATCAAAGTACTGAAATTGAAGAGTTGTTGAAAAGTGAAACACTTTCATAAGTCTAAACTGAATGACTCTCTTAACTGCAAATCCTGAATGGAAGAGGTTAAGAGAAGAAGCAAACAGTTTATGCTTTTGAAAATAGAATTAAAAAGTATTAACAGGGGGGAAATGTTAGAAAAATATGTATTAATGTGTGTGCTTAATGCTAATTAGAAGCTAAAAGAGTTAACATGTTTTTCATTCTACTTTATATATACTATTTTATATACAGCTTAGTTTTATATGAGACTAAAAGATGCTTTTGAAAACTGCAGTGTGCTTTCTGAAACTTGCAAGATGCCCTCTGACCTAGTAACTGCTAGCACAGCAAAATTCATGTTTATGCCTTTTGGAAATGTACTTGAAAAACAGGTGATTATCTGCTAGGTCAGGAAGCAATGAATGAACAATGCTATATTCTATAATGTTATGATTTTGAACAATTAGCTCTGTTCGTGGTATGAGAACGTGCACAGCTGCAGAAGGAAGAGATAAAGACAGACAAAGAACAGTTGGAGAAATGAACTGCAATCTATACTTGCTTTGTGCTCAAATTAGCCATAGTATCTTGAATGGTAACACTGCATATATCTAACCGGTGGTAGCCAAGGCCATGTTGTTTTTCTTAGGAAGTTTCTCACAAAAATTGATGGCACAAGCAGAAAAGCATGAAAACAACTGCTATGTAATGATGATGTTAAAACTTGTGATCTGCTACGTCAGCTTGGTAGGCAATGTCTTATTAGAAAATGTATAAAAATGCTGGTATTTCCTGATTCATGTTAGACAAACTCTGTATTAGCACGTTTTTGTCTCCTTGCTGCAAGATTAAAGTGCCTTAACCTGAACATACCGTGTATTGATCATTTTTAGAGTATATTTTTCCTTTGACACAAACATTTGCAATTTCTCAAGTTTATGCTTTTTTTTTCAAATACAGATGTTCAGAATGTAATACATTTTAATTTATATGTAATTCAGGATACAGAGTTAAGTTGCAGTATTACAGCTACAGACAAACACAATCAGTGTATGTAACTTGCAAATTTCTAGACAAGTCACAAGACACAGAGCAAACATTTCTAATGTCTCAAGTTCAAAATATTTCAAATACATATGTTCAGAATGTAACAATTCTATTTTATTGTTTTCAAAAGCCAATGCAAATATTGCACTGAAGGGGATAAGAGGGATCAGAATGCAGATTTTGATCAGTTTGATAAAGTAAATGCCAGCATAAATAATATACAGACTTCAGGACAAAGTAAAGAAGAAATGCATACCTTACCTCAAGTCAATGTTATTGCAAGTGTTTTAGGGAAAAATAAAGAAAAAATGCATACCATAGCTCAAGTCGGTGTTGTTGCTAGTTCTCTAAAAAAAAGGATTTTCAACTTATCTATGAAAGGTGTAGCAGTCCAACACTAAACCAGATTATCTGTCATTGTTTAAGGTTGAAAGAAATGATAATATTTTATTGTTTAAAGAAAAAATTACGGAATAATGTACTAATTAATATAGACATATCAATTTCAGTTTCAAACAGACCTCTACTAGAAGACATAAGTGCAGTTTTGTCAGAATTTAAAGGTCAAAGATTAAAGCAGTTAACATTTTTAAGTGTAACAGCTCTGTACTAGGTATGGACACGTCATCAGTTACATGTTGGTTTAGACTTCAGTAACACAATTTTATGGAAGAATAAAAATGCTACAAAATGTACAGTAGTGTACACAGTTGACATTTGTAAGAATATTTTTGCAGGAGATTGTGCAAATGTAGAGAATTTAAAGAATTGGTTACAACAGGAACATGCAGATTCATGAGTTAAAGATAAAATAAATTCCTGTTCGGCTGCCACAGCTGACGTACAGGGGAGTAAAGTTTTTTTTTCTCAGAAAGACATACTGGGAGTGGCCAGTAAGAAAAAAAAAGGTAACAGTACACGTTTACCTTTCTGGAAGCACATGTTGTGTAGGGTATATCAGAAATGACAGTCATGTGAATTTACAGAATAAAGGGTTTGCAGTTAGAGATCTAGCAAATTAATTTTGTGTGTTACTGTTTTGTTTAACAGACACTTTTAAGAGATTTAAATTATGGTAGCAAAGTATTGTGATGCATAAATATATATTGCTATGTTTTGCTAGTTTACAGAATGTAAAATTTAATGTCAATGTTACATTTTAAAAGTGACAGTGCAGACAAAAGTTGAGATCCTATGCAAGAAAAGAGTCAACTGTAGTAATAAATGTGTATACTATATGAAGAAATTTCACATACTTGTGTAAAGGACATAGAAGTAAAGTTCCAGAATCAGATCAGTTCAACTCTAATAATAAATGTGTATATGTAAACAGTTCAAGATTGTATATATTTTATGCAGAAACTGCAGTTTATCAAGCGCACCAGAAGCATGGACTAACATAACTGAGTTATCAGATTACAGGCCAAGCTTAGTGAGATGAATTAAAGATTGTACTGTATGCCATAAAACAGTATGGCAAATATCAATTTAATATTAGTGACAGTTTTATGCAGTAACAGTTCTTACTATTTATCCAGGAAAACTGTAGACAGTAATAATAAATCCTTTCAGAATTTAGTTGTACTAAAAAAATTAAATGACATCAGCTAAAAAAATGGCTATGTTAAGAAAGTGGGCGGAGACATGCACACTGAAGAGTAAATTATGACCTGATGGTTACAGAGTACACATAGAAAGTTCAACAGTTAAGATTAAATTTTACAGAGGTGCAGAAATGAAAAAATGTTAAAATATTAATACAGTGTCAGATTACTACTTTAGTTTCATTTGAGATTATAACAGGGAAAACAATGCCACTGAGGTTTCTGTCTGATTTAATAATGAAATTACAGTCTTTCCCTTTCACTGTAGTTTATCATCAGTTCAGTTACAGACTTGCAAGAATGTATCAATTAGTAACATTGGTTTAGTTCACTACAGTATAATATCAGTTTGCTTACAGACTTATAAGAGTTTATTAGCAGCATATGTTTATTCCATGCATAAAAATGTAAATAAAGTCAGGGCAACAAACAATGTTATCAGTTTATAATTGTTAAAGCTGCAAATGTTATTTTAAGGACCTGATACTGATTTTTTGTACTTTAAAGCTATTGCTACAAAAGACAATAATTTCCAGGTTGATTTTCCAGAATGCATGTTCAAATGCAGTCAAAAAATATTAGATCAGCCATGCAGCCTTGCACAAGAAATGGGAAAAGTAGGTCTAGAAGGCCTAAGTGTACAAAGGACTCCAGGGAGGCCTTTCCAATACCTCAGCAGTGATTGGGACAATGCAGAGTAAGGCCTAAACTTGGCAATAACAACTCAAGTATCTAAAATTATACATCAAATTTGCATTTCTTCAATGTTTGTTTAAATGTGTTTCAGTTATCTAAAATCTTAAAGTTAAAATGTATATATAACAGATGGGCATTTATGCAGATTAGAATTAAAGCACCAGTATTAGTTTTCAGTTTATGCTTTTATCTATGTTCAGATAATACTGATGGGAAAAAAGTATTCCTTTACTAATAGTTTACTCTCCAGAAAATAACATTACCACATTTCAGTTTATCCTTTTATCTGTGTTCAGATAAAACTGACAGAAAAAAAACATTCCTTTATTAATACTTTTGTCTCCAGAATATAACATTACTACATTTCAGTTTATGTTTTTTTATCTGTGTTCAGGTAACACTGGCAGAAAAGGTATTTATTTAGTATTAGTTTAATTTCCAGAGTATAACATTTATAAACAGCTATTTTAGATGTTCAGTATAAATATGTATCACTTTAATGTAACATTCAGTCAAGTTGTGCAATTTGTCATTGCAGCAATCTACATACCCCCAGGTAAAAACATTCCCATACTGGAGCAGTTTCTTTCTTGGATTTCTATATCCATTCCCTATGAAACCATCATCCTTGGGGGTATGAATATTGACTGTAACTTTGCTAATACTGCATCCCCTAGATACTCTATAAACTTTTATGGCTTTACCCAGCTGATCACTTCACCCATGCACCAGCAAAAAAATTCCCAGAACGGCTCGGTTATCAACTGGGTATTAGTATCCAACCCCCAGTGCTATCATAATCCTTCCAGCCTACCTAGCTCCCTTGGTGACCACCTCCCTACTCCAGTAGTAAGACACTCTCCCAATCTTAACACAAGTCACCAATACAAAGAGTCTCGTATTCTTAAAAACTAAAACCCTGTCACCCTAAACAAATAATTGTCCACTGTAAACTGGTCATTCCTACACACATTATCTCTAAATGAGGCTTTCCAAAGCTTCAACAATTTATTCCTAGAAACTATTAACACCCTGGCTCCCAGTAAAAAAAACAGGCTAAAATATAATTATGCAGCATGGCTAAACCAGGCAACTTGATCCCTTATGAACAAGAGAGACAGTGCCTGGAGAACATGGAAAAAAATAACAACTCAACGTTCCACCTGAACTTATATAAACAGCTTTGCAACTAAACAAAAAAGCAGGTCCTACTAGACAAAAAATTCTTATCAAAACTCTCTGAGCAACCTGCATTCCAACCCAAAAAAATTCTGGCACTTGATAAACAAACTGCTATTTCTGGGGAACCCCTCTTCACCAAACCCCTTCCCTAATAAGCCTTCTTATAAAACTGCAAGCCTATTTAACACCTTTATCATCGAAACAATAGAAATGCTTACTCTTAATATAAAGACTCCACCTCCCATCTCATCTCTTCCATCGTTCTCCCTAGCACCAGTAGCAATTTCCTTCATCAGCTCGCGTCTTGAAAAACTCAAACCCTGTTCCCCATCAGCTGACAAACTCCTTCCATTATTTCTCACGCATGCAGCCAAATCCATAGCATACCCTGTATCTATACCTATCCAATAGATCCATCCAAGAAAATACAGTACCAGATATCTGGAAAAAATTCTTCATAATACCCCTCCACAAGGGTGGAAATTCTACAGAACCCTCAAATTACAGGCCTATTGCCATATTATCCCCTTATCCAAGATACTGGAAAAATGTATACATAGCCAAATACTAAACTACCTCTTACAGGCAAACCTAATTACACCCACACAGAATGGTTTCTGACCCTCGCACAGTACTACCACTGCCCTCCTATCTTTCACACACAACATTGCCCAAGCCAGAGATAATAATAAACTCATATCAGCTATATTTCTTTACCTATCCAAAGTATTTGATACCGTTTCCCATCCCATCCTCCTAAACAAACTTTCCAACAAACAATTCTCTGCTTCCAGTACCTCCTGGTTTAACAGCTACCTCTCAAACAGATATCAGTCCATCAGATGGCAAACATCCTTCTCCCCTTTCCAGCTTAACACCAGGGTTCCCCAGGGTTCTATCCTGGGTCCCCTACTTTTTAATATATTTACAAATAACCTCCATGTCTCCTGTCCCCACTCTACCTTAGTACAGTATGCAGACAATTCCACAATTATGAACTCCTCTGACAATATACAAAATTTTTACACTGTCACTCAACAATCTCTGCACCTAGCAGAGCAATGGCTAACTGAAAACAACCTGCTTTTCAACCCCAAAAAGACCAAGCTTCTCATTTTCCTTCCAAAAACCTCAATCCAGCTAAAGACAACTTCACCATATCATCCTTAGATAATACAATTATCTGAAGACACAAATCCACTATCAGAAAAAACAGCCTTTAATGCAGCAAATCCTTTGGTTAAACAACCTTCCTCAATGCTTTGTTTAACCGAAAGTTTTGCTGCATTAAAGTCTGTTTTTTCTGACAGTGGATTTGTGTCTTCATAATACAATTATCACAACCGACTATAACACCAAAGTGCTTGGCGTTACTATAGATGACCAATTAAAATTCGACCTACATATCTTAAACTGTGTCAAAAAGTCCAATCAAAAACTAGGTCTTATTATACCACAACAACAAATATATAGTTAACAAATCTAGACCTATACTGGCTCACACATTTATTCTGTCATCCCTGCTGTATGCTGTATGCTGTTCCCGTACTTACTAACCTCCAAAATACTCTCTTAACCAAACTAGAAACCACCTATAACAAGGCAGCAGGATCTGTAGACAATAATAACTACAAATCCCATCATTGTATATCCCTGAAAAGCTTAAGATGGCCTGAGATCCCCCATGTTTCAAATATCACAACTACAAATTGCACACAACATCCTAAATAGCCCCAACTCCTGCCCTGCTTTTACATCTGTAATTACATCCTTCACACACAATCATGACCTCAGAAGCATACAACGCAAACCTTCTGCAGGTGACCAAGCCAAACAAAAATATTGGAAAAATACTTTACGGTCATTCAATTGCATTCTCATGGAACAAACTTCCATTGTCCCTTCGCTCTACTACCAAAAGTGTCAAATTCAAAAAGCAACTAAAAATTCATTTCCAACATGCATGGATATGTACTTATCAGGAAATTACCTAATGAATTTTTCTTCTCTTAATTAACATATCTGCCTGGTATCTACCTAAACTGTTTACATATATTACTTTCTCTGCAGTTAGTACCTATGCTATTAAATGCATCTTTGTTGTACTATGCCATGATGTTACTCTGAATTTTTTTTTATTGTAGGTATTGCTACATTTCTTGTAAAAAACTTAATCCTACTCAAATTTCTCAAACATATTGTTACTGCATTCTCAGAATACTGTATTTTTGCCTTGTATATATTTGTATTGTATATTTCTCTCTGTTTTTGTACTAAGTATCTTACAACTTTTGTTAGGTTTTTCTTACTTTTTAATTACTTTCTTGGAGCTTTTCTCCTCAGGTCTCCACTGAAAAAGGGCTCTCTCGGCCCAGTCAGGCTAACTCGGTTAACAAATGTAAAAATAATAATAATAATAAATAAGTTTAAGAATGAGATTCATGCTCAGTTATGAGTCCAGTATAATACATTTTAGTCAGATTTCAGAATATAGCATTCATATTCAGTCATACATTTCTAACAGCATTACTAGACAGTTTGCAACATGCAATTACATCACACTTCACATTATTCAGTCAGTTTTGAGGGTAAAGTGACAGAATTTTTTGTAACTGACTTATTAAGATAAGTTATCTAAAGAATAAATAGTAATAGTTTTTTAATATACTGAAGGCATAACAGGTCAGGCTTAATTTGTTAATTTACGGAATCCAGTGCATCTTACATAATAATTATTGTACATTAGACAGAAAATTAAAAAGACACCAACAGGGTATGCAAAGGTATAGATCTGAAATACGGAAAGTGTAGGTTTTAGTAAAGGTACTTCTACTATTACAGCACATAGACATTTACATCTATACAGCACATAGAAATTAAAAAGATAAAAAGACAGGATTATCAGTAACAAATCTAGCTGAAGATTTACAGATAAGGTTGCCACCCATCCCGTTATCAGTGGGATACTCACGGGTTGAGCTACCTTATCCCGCTGCCCACTCTGTAAAGCAGTGGGACTTTAAAAGCTCTGTTTCTCAATAACGCCAAATCACCATGGAAAAAACACAAATACTTCTGTTTTTTCCATGGTAATTTTGTGATATCACTAATGGTGACAACCGGACCTGCAGGCACAGCTGTTCCCTGTTAGATCCAGGAGTTGTAAATCATGTAGCAATTGGCTGCAACTCATAAAGGGGGCAGGGATTCAGCCAGAAAGTGCCTTGCAAAGATTTATTTTATTTCATGTTAACAAAATATTGCAAGTTCTGATGTGCTAACTTTAACGTACCTTGCATGTGAATTGTCAGTGGCTTTCCACTGAAGTGGGTGCTTATGAGTAATTTACCTAACCAGCTTAATATAAAGGAATGATTTAAAATGTGCTGCTAATGGAATTATTGTAGTACCCCACATTGCTGCTAACTTAGTCATTTGATTTGAAGGTCTTTGTTTATAATTTCTAATGTGTTATGAGCTTCTCTTTTGCAGCATTCTTTGGCAGCCAGATTTGCTTTGGAATCAGATCTTGAATGAGAAAATTGGGAAGGTGGTTAGTTGGACCCTAAATAGTTAACCCTACTTTTTTATAACCATGACGAGGACTAGCAAGTAAGCCAGCCCATACCTCTGAGCTCTCCAGATTTTCGCAGAGTGTCTAGATTTTTTTTATTCATATTTTTTTGTCTATTCATCATACAATTAGTGAGCTTCTAGCAAGTCATTGGAAAGATTTGAGGTCTGAAGTCACTAAATAATAACATACATTTGAGTTTCAGACTATTTACGGACACAGTTTAATACAGTATATGGTAATTATGTTTCAAGATACATATATTATAGGTGTAAAACAGTATGTTTACCAGTTTTAACACATTAAAAAATTGCCCAGTTATGATTAAATCATAGAATTAGGAGACTTCAATCCAAACAGATCATAAATGCTCAAGTGACACCTAGTGTTCAAATTAAAATTGCAAGTTTATTTTCCAGACAAAGAAAACTTATTTATATTACTTCTAGTGATCATTATAGTAGGGTTTGCAGACCATATTAATACATTTATAAAGTAATTACAGAAGTAAATCCCATTTCAGTAATTTCAGAGACAACTGTTATGGAATAAATGTACATAAAATATATTTAGTAAAATAGACCTTGCATTGTTTATTTATTTATTTTACATTTGTTGACCAGGATATTCCGTCTGGGTGTGAGTCCATTTTCAACGGAGGCCCGGGGAGAAAAGCTCCAATAAAACAAGAACAACATTGACAGGTACAGTGTCAGTTTTACACAGAATTTAACAGAAATATCTAGAGATAATAAAGAATGTACAATATACAATAGGCACTTTATTGAAAAGGAGAAAGTTATTACAATATAGTAAAGTCATACATATATATATATATATATATATATATATATATATATGTGTGTGTGTGTGTGTATGTTTTTTTTTTTTTTGAGGGTAGGGGTCCATCTTTAATTGATCATTTGAGTATACTTTAATACGTGTATATATATATATATATATATATATATATATACCTTTACAAAAGAAAATAAATTATCAAATTATACTCTTATTGTAGGTAGCTGATAGGTGGTGTTAACAAGTGGGACTAGGGTATACATGGAGACTATAAAATTTAGGGGATGAAATTTGATGTGGGCTTATGTGGTATTAGCCTGGCTTGATGCAGGAGCAGAGCCAGCATTTAGTGAGGTGGTCTTTGAGCAGAGTTTTGAATTGGTGTAGGTTGGTAGCATTTAGGATGTGTTCAGGGGTTGACTTCCAAAGTTTAGAAATGTGGTGGGAGTAGAGGGTGTCCCCGGCTTTTTTGTTGCTTTTGGATACTTGTAGGAGTGTTTTGTGAGAGGATCAGAGTTGCCGAGTGTTGGCATATGGTTGGAGTAATTGTTGTAGGGCTGGGGTTCTGTTTAGCTTATATATTAGTTGGTGAGTAAAGACAAGCTGGGTATAGGTTACTTGTTGTGGAAGTTCTAGCCAATTTATTTGTTGTAGGGCAGAGCAGTGGTGGGACCTATATGGGGAGCTAGTGGAGAACTTGGCTGTTTTATTGTAGGCTGATTCAAGTTTGGTAAGGTCAGTTTTGTTAAGGTTTGTAAAGATGGGAGAAGCATATAGAACAGAAGATAAGAGATGAGTCCTGGCAATGCTTAGTCTAGAATGGCTAGTTAGGAAAGGATTAATTCAGTAAAGAGAGCCTAGTTTGATGTGTGTTTTTTTAATGGTTTGAGAGAGGTATAGGTTGAATTTTAATTTGCTATCAATTGTGATACCTAGTAATTTGGTATGTGAGCTGGTGTTTATGATTGTATTGTTGGAGGAGTGGATTGGAAAAGTGGCTGAGTGATTGAGTGTTTTGGTGGGGAGAAAGAGCATTAGTTTGGTCTTGTTTGAGTTCAGTATGAGGTTAGTGTTAGTTAGCCAGGATTCTACTTCTAGGAAGGATTGTTGTGTTATAGCCTGTAGCTGTGTTAGAGAGGGGGTGGAGCATATCAGGGTAGAGTCATCTGCATATTGGATGACAGAGGTGAGAGATGTGGATTTATGGAGTTGATTTGTGAAGATGGTAAAAAGTAGGGGGCCTAATATGGAGCCTTGTGGAACTCGTATGTTAACAGGGAGCAAAGATGATAGCTCCTGTTGCCATCTAACAGTCTGCTGGTGTTTGGTTAGATAGCTGTGGAACCAAGCTAGGGAAGAATGACTGAAATGTAATGTGGCCAGTTCTGACAGCAGTTTTTGGTGTGAAACTGTGTCAAATGCCTTTGCAAGATCTAGAAAGATGGATGAGACATATTTATTCTGATTTCTGTGTTCATTTATTATGTTAGTAAAACTGAGGAGGGTGGTTGTGGTGCTGTGGTGGGGGCGAAAACCATGTTGTAGGTTTGATAGGAGGTTAGTGGAGAAAAGGTAATTTAGAAGCTGGGAATTAATACATTTTTCTAGTATTTTGGAGAGGTGAAAGAATGGCAATGGGCCTGTAATTAGTAAGCGCAGTAGAGTTGCCACCTTTATGCAGTGGGGCAATATAGGAGACTTTCCAGATTAGTGGGACATGGTTCTCAGAGATAGAGTGGTTGATGAGGATAGAAGGCTATGACTTCGGAGGCAGCTTTGAGGAATTCTGATGGGAGGTTGTCAGCAGCTAGGCTGGTGGGCTTGAGATTACTGAGTAATTTTTGATGGTATGGGTTGGGATGGGGTTAAAGGAGAAGGAGTTTACACCCTCATTGTTGGCTACGAGGATTGTAGTAGTGATGTTTTGGTCATAGTCAATAAGTGAGTGAATTGTGTTTATGAAAAAAGAATCGGATTGTGTTGTAATGTTATTTTAAGTGGATAGCAACTCCTTCTTAAAAAAAACCCAATATATTATTATATTATATATATATATATATATATATATATATATATATATATATATATATATAGCTATTTTTCCTTCTTATGTACAAATAATGAAATACAAAAAAATGGATAAATGTGACTATAAACTTCTATAACGATAACAAGTGAAATATAAATGAGGACTGGTATCCTCGCATCTTAATGAATTATTCAAACAGCTTAAAACCTGGATATATACAAAATTGATTTCATTGCTCATAAGTTCATAGGTAGGTACTAAGCTATTGGCACTAGGGCCTATATAAGCCTAGCCAAAAGGGTACCCTGGCTTTCGCCACCCAAGAAAATTATTTTCCTGTGCCCCTGTTGAGCAGAGCCACAGAAGTGATCCCCAGGGTGAATTTCCTATCTCCCATTATTAGCAGGAATGCTCTAAGTTCAACATTTGCATTTTGAGTGGCATAAAACATATTGTGTTTTTGCTAGTAAGAATGTTCTGGATTTAGTATTTGCATATAGGAGATCAGTAAAGACATTGATACAGATCAGGTACCCATCCTGAAACCAAATTCATTCATGTTCTACTTACCCACTTAATGCAATTCAAGGTCAAGTGGGTCCCAGAAGCTTTCCTGATATTCTCTGAGCACAAGGCAGAGAAAGTAATCCCAGATAGGGTACCAGCTACATGCATGAGAGACACATACAAACCCACAGACACACATACCACTAGAACCTGTATACTTGAAACAGAAGGTAATCCAAATGAGACCTGTACTGGAAGGCAATACAAACAGGGTCACCTGTGTCTACATTCAAATCAGTATAAAATATTTAGTAACTTGTTTTGCTATACTCCTTATCTATTTGACAACACTACAGTATTTTTAAGTAAGTGACATAGTTGTTAATACCTAATTAAATGTATCTGTAAGGTGTTAATATATAGTAATGGAGTAATTCCACGTGTATCAACATTTCTTATAGCCAATGTTCTTATAATTCTGTTTAGACATTGTGGACTTTAATTCTAGGTTGGATGTAAATTATAATGCTCAGGCTCGTGACCCACTCATTAAATGTAACATGCATTTATGTGGAGTTTCACCATTTCAGATACCAATGGCAAACCTGCTGTTACAGTAAATTGTGATGTCAGCACCCAATGGAACCAGGAAATTTCAGAGACTTTTTTTTTCTGAGTGGGGCGCATACAAATTACATTTTAGCTTAAAGTTAGTGAACCAAAAAGAGATCTAAATGGCTTAAGCAGTCAATGTTCTCAGAATTATACAACTAAATGTTTGTGGAAGTTAATGCTATCTAGAAAAAAATCGGTCAGTATAGTCCCCATAGTGCTGATAACAAAATGCACATAAGTATTTTTATGGGGTGTCTGAGCTATTGTAGTGGCTAGGCATACTTAGTTTTAATGTCACAGACAAGTGCTTAAATCTATTTTGCTGATGAAGTTGGAAAGTTTTATCTTTGCTGTGGTAAAGCTAAGAGGCCTGTCTATCTCTGCCTAGCATTCTTCCAAATCACTGCCATCATGTAAAACAGTATCAAACTTAAATGGCTCCTTGCACTGAGAAAACAAAGGAGAGTTTTTTATTCATCCAACAGCAATCACATCAAAGGGTAAAGTGCCTCCAAAACAGCAAAACAGCAACCGAGAAAATCCAAAAGCAGAACTAGTTGAGGACACACCACGACAATGAGAAGTTGACCGTTTATTAGAATAAAACACAATAAAACAAAAAATAACGCATTCCCAGTAACCACTTTCACATTCCACATGAATGCTTCATCAGACTGTTAATGGAACATTAAATTAACCACCTTTAAATATCTTATCTCTGTTGTTTCACAGCCAATCATGTATTCTGTTTTAAACAACTCATTTCAATAGTATTATGTGATAGTATAGTGATACTTTGGTTCCACCTTAATTCATATGTCTATCTAAAACAATTCTGAATCCAGAACACTTTGTTATAACTTAATCACTTCTAATGTGTTTTTCATGCGAATGTGTATAACAATATAAATATTAAAAATGTGTATGTAAAAATAAATATAAAAAATATATATCAATGTATACAAAAATACTTATATCTATGTTTAAAAAAATATATATATATAATTCAACATGACATCTCAGCACTGGAAACATAATAGAAATACAAGCCAACTACATATACAATGAATTAATACTAAAAATATTACTAAAAATATATTTTAAGTGCAGAATCAAATAACTCATCTTAAAACATTTGTTCCTATCATATCCATTATAAAGTGCTTAGTGCTTCATGTCCATTACTATAATCTAGACAAAACTGATATCTATAAAATTGTTACTAACTATATCAAACTAAAAACTTCATAAAACTCTGAATTATATTATCAACTGATAACATGAAACTCCTCCCTTATATAATCCATATAACTCGTGGCTTCTGGATGACCCATGCCTATCTGAAAAACTAGAAAATGAAATATTTTCTCTAATTAATAGAACTTAAAAATTCTATATTTATCTCAAATAAATCTATTCACTATACCATGTTTTTAAGATGGAGAAGAGCTCAATGCTTAAAATCTCTTGCTATAATTCAGAGTTTTATGAAGTTTTTAGTTTCATATCGTTAGTAACAACTTTATAGATATCAGTTTCGCCTAGATTATAGTAATGAACATGAAGCACTAAGCACTTTATAATGGCTATGATAGGAACAAATGTTTTAAGATGAGTTATTTGATTCTGCACTTAAAATATATTTTTAGTATTAATTCATTGTATATGTAGTTGGCTTGTATTTCTTTTATGTTTCCAGCGCTGAGATGTCATGTTGAATTATATATATATTTTTAAACATAGATATAAGTATTTTTGTATACATTGATATATATATATTTTTTATATTTATTTTTACTTACACATTATATATATATATATATATATATATATATATATATATATATATATACTGTTATACACATTCACATGAAAAACACATTAGAAGTGATTAAGTTATAACAAAGTGTTCTGGATTCAGAATTGTTTTAGACAGACATATGAATTAAGGTGGAACCAAAATATCACTATACTATCACATGATACTATTTTAATGAGTTGTTTAAAACAGAATACATGATTGGCTGTGAAACAACAGAAATAAGATATTTAAAGGTGGTTAATTTAATGTTCCATTAACAGTCTGATGAAGCATTCATGTGGAATATGAAAGCGCTTATTGGGAAGGCATTATTTTTTGTTTTATTGTGTTTTATTCTAATAAACGGTCAACTTCTCATTGTTGTGGTGTGTCCTCACCTAGTTCTGCTTTTAGAGTTTTTTATTCAGTTTCTTATATATTAGTGCTCTTTGTGTGCCACTGTGTTGAATTTATTTCAGTTGTTTACTTCTTTTTCCCTTTCCTCCCTGGAATAATCACCCCCTATCACCATAGTGTGAGCTACAACATAAAGTAACAGTATTTTTATGCAATGTACCTGTCCTGTTGTAAGCTGCGGTGGTGCAGAGGTAGCATTGTCGCCTCACAGGAAGAGGTTCTCCCATTCAATTCTCGGCTGGAGTGCCTTCTGTGTGGAGTCTGCATGTCCTCCCCACTGTCGAGTGGCGTTCGAAAGACATGCGTGAATGGGCATGCCTTCATTGAAGGTTGGGCGTCAGGCTGGCACCTCAGCACCATAAATATCGACTGCCAATCATTAGCGGACCGGAGTTCCGCTGTGGCGACCCCTAACCAGGAAAAGCCAAAAGAAAAACAAGAACAACAACAACCTGTCCTGTTGTACTGATTATATTGCATGTTCTCTTATAAAGTACAGTTATGGTAAGAGAAAATAATGATCAATATTACTGAAAGTAGTACTCTTACTTCAGTCGTCAATTAATAGGCCTAAATGCTCTGATAATAGACCACAGTGTTTTACTTACTAAAGATGACATAAATCTCATTTTTGTCAAAGAAATCTCTATCTACATTTTATTGCCTCTCAACTAGCAGGGAAAACATGAGTGTGCATAGCTATCTCAATCTGTTACAACAGTAAAACTTCCTCACTGAAAGATGAATAAGATACTTACATCTGTAGTGTCATACAGAGGTGCACTGCATCAAGTACTGTACTTGCACTTCTGCTACTGTTACTATGTACTATACATGTACTTCTGCTGCTGCTGTTACTAAGTACTGCACTTGTACTACTGCTACTGTTACTATGTACTGTACTTGTACATCTCCTGCTTCTGTTACTAAGTACTGCACATGTCCTACTGCTGCTGTTAGGTACTGTACTTGTACTTCTGATGCTGCTGCTACTAAGTACTGTACTTGTACTTCTGCTGCTGTTACTAAGTACTGTACTTGTACTTCTGATGCTGTTACTAAGTACTGCACTTGTCCTTCTGCTGCTGCTACTAAGCACTGTACTTGTACTTCTGCTGCTGCTACTAAGTACTGTACTTGTACTTCTGATGCTGCTACTAAGTACTGTACTTGTACTTCTGCTGCTGTTACTAAGTACTGCACTTGTCCTTCTGCTGCTGCTACTAAGTACTGTACTTGTACTTCTGCTACTGCTACTAAGTACTGTACTTGTACTTCTGCTGCTGTTACTAAGTACTGCACTAGTACAACTGCTGCTGTTACTAAGTACTGTACTTGTACTTCTGCTGCTACTACTAGCACTGTTGAACGTTAAAGTTATATGATTTCTTCCTGCTTTACTGGCAACACTCCTAAGTGTTTATGCTATTATTCTTAAATATTTCTTAATTATACAATAAATGCTCACTTAATGAGCACACTGGTTGGACAGCCCAATCATTGTGCCCATTACAAATCAGGCATATACCAATAGAAAAAGTACTGCTGAGCAGCCAGACTTTCAATTGGCATATGCTGAGGGTCAGAACAAAATATAATTTATTTATTTTATTTTACATTTGTTTACCAGGAAAGTCTGACTGAGCATTGATCCCATTTTCAGCGGAGGCCTGGGGAGAAAAGCTCCACAAATATTAGTACAGGAAATACAGTAAATATAATATATTTTAATAAAGTACAGTACAGAGTCAATAGTTAAAAAATACAGTTTAAAGGCCAAGAAAGAAGCAAAAAGTAAATATACTATAGGGAGCAGTGTGTTACAATAAACAATACATTTGAAAGGACATCTTGGTTACATTTATCAGTGGCTAGTACAGAAACCACACATTGATTATGAGTATAAAAGGAGATGCTGCAAGCTTACATAGAATGTTAAAGTATGATATGATCTAATCATGGATAAATGCATCATCTCATATGGCTACTACCTTCTTCTAATCCTCCTATACTCAGTCACCCTGCCAACATAAATATATATATATATATATATATATATATATATATATATATATATATATATAGAAGGAGGAAATTGATGCAGAATAAGATGAAGTCCCAAGATTGGAAAAGCTCCCTTATCTGCCTCAACAAAAAGTTGAGATCCCTCATCAAATCCTCTAAAGCTAGATATGAAAACAGAATTGCAGGAGATAGTAAAGACAACCACAAGGCCTTCTATAGTTATGTAAACAATCTCCATGGCAATACCCAGATTTGCTCTGAGCTACTGCACAATGGTACCTCCTATACTGAGCAACAGATATTGCCAGTATACTGGCGGACAGATTCAGCACCAACTTTACCCCCCAAAAGACTAATCGCAATATCAGTAGATTGCCAGGCACCCAGTATTACTGCTGCACAGGTTAAAACAGCACTGTCCAAGGCCAAGTATACAGCTTCTGTGGGACCTGACAATATCTCTGGCTGTGTTCTACATGAACTACAGAGTGAACTGGCACCCCACCTGAGTGCCCTGTTCAATCACAGCCTCACCTCGGGCTTTGTCCAGACCAAATGGCACATTGCTACAGACCCTGGGAACTATCGCCCCATTAGCCTGACTAGTCTGAAATGCAAAGCTATGGAACGCATCATCATGGACCTAATAAACAAGGATATAGGGAATCTCCAAACTCTGGATCCCACACAGTTTGGTTTTGTGAAGGGTAGAGCATGCCTGCTCACCTTGGTCGACTTCTTTGAGTCAACCACCAGAGCTGTGAATGAAGGCAAGGTGGTTCATACAGCCTACCTTGATCGGGCCAAGGCCTTTGATACCACTCCCCACTCAGGAATTATAGAAAAACTCACTGAGCTTGGCATCAATCCCTATATCACTAGGTGGGTTGCAAACTGGCACACAGAACTCACAGTGTGAAAGTAGCTGACCCCAAGTCAGACTGCCGATTAGTCACGAGTGGAGTCCCACAGGGTTCGGTCCTGGGTCCTCTCCTGTTTGGTATCTACTTCTCTGAAGTCCAGGCCAACACAAAGGGACTCTGGCTGACAAAGTTCGCAGACGATTGCAAGTTGGGAGCTATTATTAACTCCCTAAGTGATGCTGACATCTTACAGAATGGCCTCATTGTGACCAACAACTGGTGTCAGAACCATGGCCTTAATCTCAATGCCAAAAAATGTGGTGTCATCCCCTTTGGGAAAAACCTGGTTCCCATGAATTACCACATTGATGGTAGTCCAGTGAACACAGAAGATGTTATAAGAGATCTGGGAACACAGGTTGACAGCAACCTCTCTTTTGATCAACACATTGCCACTGTGGTCAGAAAGTCCTTCTATGTGGCATATCTCATTACTAAGGGTTTTGCATCCAGGAAGAAAGAGGTCATTGTCTCCCTTTACTCTTCCCTCATTAGGCCAATCATCGGGTACAATGCCCCATTTGGTATGTACCTCACTAGACACCTGCAACAACTGGAGAGGCCGCAAAAGTACCTCACAAAGAGGATCCTAGGCCTTAAACACTTGTCCTATATGGACAGACTCAAAAAACACCAGTTATTCTATGTCTCATATCACCTACTTAGAGGTGATCTCTGCTTGACTTACAAAGCCATGTCTGACCCAGCTCTGTTAGAAATGCTACATCTAAAGAAATCCCAATCCCTCTACACCACATGCTCCAGAGACCTCACCCTCATTACCACAATCAACAGAACATGCTGGAGGGACAGGTTCCTCACCCAGAGACTGACCCATGCTATGGAACAGACTTCCCATACATGTCAAGCAGAGGACCTCGCTGACCCTCTTCAAGAAAAATCTTGATTAGTGGATGGGAAACAGAAACTTCACCTTGGGGATAACACCAGTGGCTATACTCCACAGAGGCAATGGGAACTAAGGTTGGGTGCCACTATGCCAGGGTAATCCTATGGCTTGGCTTGTAAAGGCCCCAGGGCTATTAGCCTAGTACACACCTATGAACCTATGTATATATATATATATATATATATATATATATATATATATATATATATATATATATATATGCTTCATTTCTGCATCCTCTTCCCCACATCTTCAACTTCTACTACTTTCCTCTCTGCTCTCATTCTTAAATCTTTTCAGATTGAAGAGATATCAAAGCAGCAGTTAATGAGTTTTCCACCTATAGCATCTTTACATTTTCTGTGCATTTGCTTATGTTCCAGCCTTCTTCTCACTATCCTCTTCTCTATATTTTTCTTATGCTAGCTTAATCTTCTTTGGCCATCTAGTCTACATAAATCACTCTGCATGTTCTTTTTCAAAATATTTCCAATTGACTTAAGTGTGTTATTCTACCTCTCCTATCTTGCCCTTTCTCCAGATCTGTATTTCCTTATCACAAAATCTCTAGCCATATTTTCCATCTTTTCCTTAATGTCAGGCAGCTCTTTGTTCATATGGGACTTTGTAATTTTCTCCTAGTTCTTTCAGAGTCTTGAAGCACACTCAAGGGATTTCCCTCGCCAGATCACTTTCCACCTTTATGCCACACTTTAGCCATATTTGCACGTTCTTTGCCTGTGACCTCCACCTCCAGGCCTTAGCTTCCCACAACAGCGTTCACACTCTTTTGCCCCATTTCATATTTCTCCACCTTGACATTATGGTCTCTTTTTCATCTTTCATTCATATCCTTCCCTTCCTCTTCCTTCAGCCAATTCATGATATTAACAGCTGAGGCCTATTTAAATATGTGAGCTATTCCCACCCAATTCAGTTCTCTAGTGGTCTCAGTTTATTTCTACTAATTTTCTCCATCCAGTCCTAGTCTACTGGCTGCTTGTTTAACACTCTTAAATTCATTGTGTTTACCATGTATTCTCCCTAGCACAGTGTATGTGAGTCTCCCACTTCTTCATAATACAGACCAGCTCTTTTTTTTTTTAATGTGTCCAGCACTGTGATTTCCACATGCAGTCCCCAGTGCTTTGGATATTCCTTCGCTTGATCTCCCCTTTATCTGTTTATGCTCTTGTTCTAATCCACACATTTTCTTCTTCTTGCACCCAAGTCCTGGCACCGTTTGAAGACTATTGTTGAGTGCATGGTCTTTTTAAGATCTTCTCCATGTAAATATATAGTCATCAGTGTACAAAAGAAAGTGGGATATTATTCCTTTGTCCTCCCTAAGTTGCTCCAGTGCTCTCCTGTTGGGTTTTCTTGATGCAATACCTTCTCAGTGTTCCACACTTTTTGTTGAACCTCCTGCAGCTGTACCATGACCCTCTTATACCTTTTAAGCCTAGTGTGTACTTTCTTCCTTTTTATTGAATTGCAGCATCTTCCTTTAGTCTGTGTAACTATACATAATCTGCTCCTTTCTTCTACTCTTCCTCCTCTTTCACTGCCCTCCTATTTCAGTCTCACTCCCCATGCCTTGATGGCTCCCCTTCAGTTGTCCCTCCAAGTTGAAGTTACTATTTATTGGCATCTGACTATTTTCAGATTCTTACATCCTTTTCCAGTGACTGGACATTCTCCAGATGCATTTTCCAGAGAATGTTGTTTTCAAGTTCAGATTATCTTTTTCAGGTACAATTATCCCATAAATTCCTCATTCTCCCATGACTTCCCCATGTTCTATTATGGTACTCTGACCACCTTCATCATTATATTACACCCACAACTGATTCTTGAGGTCTTCTGCTCCTGCTCAAGGTTTCCCTCATGTCAGTAATTTGAGTACAAGTAAGAAAATAACACTGAATGGATGCCTTACTTTTCTTAAATTATGTTTTGTCTTACCTCTGTGTTTTCTTTAGATATTCTTCCTTTCTCAGCATTATTTCCCAAACATGACACTGGTGCTGGAACTACTGGCTTCTGCATCAATGCATTAATAAATGATACTTGTTGCTATCTATTTTTTCCATTTGTGGCTCACTTCCATTCACTTCCTTTCTTACACCTGGCTTCTCTAAATCTTACCTTCTCGCAGAGATGTAGCTGCATCTCCTCCTCCATTACCTTGTTGAGTTTCTTGAATACCTCTGAGCTCCAACACAGAACATCTGTATCTCTGCATCCATCATAAAGCCCTTCATCCAATTTCTGAGTTTCCATGGAGGGTCTTTCTGTATTATAGCTTATATCCATGCTCCTTGTTACATTCACCACCATAGCAGTTTCCTGGCACACTTCTGGATCTTTGGGGTATAGATAATTTCTCATGGCTTCTGTTTGTCCATGTATTCTGTGTTTCCAAGGGGTTAAACTCATGTCTTGGCCTTGCATAACTTCCTCCTCCTTCTGCAACATCTTTAGATGGTTTGCTTTCTCTTGGCTTTCTTCCCAGCTCAGGAGACTGTATCCAGTCTATCAAATATTATTGCTGGCTGCACCTCCTTGCATGGCTGATGTCTGTTAACCTCCCTCTCCATTTTGCCCATCACTTTTAAATGTCAGGTAAATGCTTTAGCTTTTATCACTGTCCTCCATTCATATGGCTCTGAAGTCATTCAAAGCTTAACCCTTTACACTGTATTGTCAAGATGCTTGGTTAGCCAAACTAGAAAGATAGTCTTCCCTCTTCATCTCTGCAGCTCTTGGAACCATTGACTTTCTTTCTCTAAATACTACATGGATGAAATCTTCCACAAACTTTAAAAGCCTATCATGGTATATAATCATGTTCGTAATTCTTGTTTATAATCTCCTGTTTCATCTTATAAGAATGAAAGCACAGTATAACATGTTTGGACAAACCTTCTGGCCCATTCTTCTTTGTCACCTGATGTATTCTTTCAATTCTGGATATTTCCATACTGTTAAGAGAAGGCATTTTTGCACCAAGACCAATGTCAGCTTTTCCATCTCCACCTCCAGAATTTCTTAAGTCCTTGCTTTCCTACTGTTCTGCTTTATAATGCCTTCTAGAGACTTTATTTTTTTGTTGTCTGCTCCAGTTCCACTTTGAATATAATCTCCACAGGACGGCGCAGTGGTGCAGCGGTAGCATTGTCGCCTCACAGCAAGAGGTTCTCTGGTTTGACTCTTAGCTGGGGTGCCAGAGTCTGCATGTCCTCCCTGCATTCGTATGGGTTTCCTCTGCATGCTCCATATTCCTCCCACTTTACAAAGACATGCTTCTGGAGCATTTCTCCCCAGGCCTTTGCTGAAAATTGGCTTTGTTCCAAGATCGACTTTCTCCGTAAACAAATGTTAAATAAATAAAAACAAATAGATACAATTTCCAACTCCACAAAATGGATTTGAAATGTGACAATTTCAAGTTTTGTGTATTGTTCTCCTACTTTAGCTTTGCTGCTCCCATGTCTTCTGCCATGCTTAGCAGCTTCTAAAATAAAATACACAGTTATTATTCTTGTGGGGCTGCCTTAAACAGGGCCATCTGGTGTCCTAAGCATTCTGTTTCACTTAACTTTCTTTTACATGACCCCGCCCCCACACCTTCAGCATTAAGTACTTCCTTAGCTTGCCCTCTCTAGTCCCCTTTTCTACTTCACACTATGTCCACTATAAATCTCTTTCCCTCCCAGTTTTCTTTTTCTCCCATTACTCTCTTCCTCTCTCACCTCAAATGCTAGTTTCATTCCTCTTCCACCTAAACTCCAAAGGCTTGGGACCTCCCCCATGTACTCCTTCCTTACTCCCTCTTTTTACTGTGTACAAATTTAACTTTATCCCTCTTCCTCACCCACCTCTACTCCTTTCTACTCCTTTAACTATATCAATCCCTCTCCTCAGGCTCTCTCTTCACAAAAATCCCTCCTCCCCTTTTCCTTTTCAGACACCACCTCCTCATCACTTCGCCTACAATGCTTTCCATTTTTCTTTAATCCCTATCAAACATATAACTATCTGTGTCATCTGCTCTATTCTTCTTTTCTTTCACTTCTTTCTACTGGCTCACTGAACCTCCTAATTTGCCACCACATTACCACTCTTGCATACTCAATTACCAATGTCTGCTTTAAACACATCAATGCACCACTGTCTACCATATAACATTTTTTCCTGCCTTGAGGCCACTACTGGCATCTTGATATTTTAACATACATAATACTCACATCTTGAAATTGAAAATTCAGTTTTTGCTAAACTTGTGTATATAATTTTACATGAATGTATGAACAGATGCAGTTTAATAATCTTACAAAATGTACATTATATTATATATTTTTTGTAATTATCTAAAGTTTTTCATTTCTGTTTGTAATGGAGCTTTTCTTCCCATGCCTCCTCTGAAAATGGGCCTTATTCTGACCAAGCTGGACTTTCTTGGTTACCAAATGTCAAATAAATAAACATGTTATTCTAATCAGAGAATATATTTTTAATGAAATTCATCTGACCTGACTCAAAGATGTGGAGGTACATGACCATCTTGCATTAAACTTTTGTCATTTTTTTCTCTAACCAGCTTCCCAAAACTGCTGTCTTCAATAACCACACCTCACTTTTTCGTTCTTTCCAGTGTCCTTTTACTTGCATCCACTTTTAATAGAAAGCCTCAAAGGATGTTTTGTTGACAAAACCAGGATTATTATTTCCATATCTACTGCTCCAGTTCCTTGCAGCATAGATTCATCCATGTGTCACCTTCCCTGTAAAACTGCCCATACACTTAATGGGGTTAACCCAGTCAACAAAAAGTAAATAAATAGTACATAAAGAAGGCCAATGATTGCTAAGTACATTCACAGTGACTAAAATGTATTTGAATTTACTTGATGCAATAACCTGTGACAGAAGACCTGATTAACAACAACAAAATATAATAGTAATGCATTGTTTAAACACATTTTGAAATGAGAAATTTTAAAAAGTTTGTGTTTTTTGTTTCAAAGATCACCTTGGAAACTAGCAGAGCTGATTTTAATAATATGTTAGAACACTGTGATCTTAAATTGCAAATATTGTTGAATGCACTGCCAGGGTTGAATGAAAAATTTTCAATGCTTTCTATTTTGAAACATAAGCAAATGAGTATTAGATAGGAAAATTTTTTTTGTATTTTTGTTAATTACTTTTCAGTTTATTACAGAACTAGTTTCATGTTATGATTTTATGATTTTTTTGTGACAAACATTATTACTGAGTACGATCATCATATGAATTGAAGTAGAAAGTGATGTAATCATTAGATTAATTAACGTTAAACAATGGTTGGTTAATTATTTATTTATTTATTGCATTTGTTAACCGGGAAAGTCTACTGGGCCTAGGTGAGCCCATTTTCAGTACAGGTCCGGGGAGAAAAGTTCCACATAACATTAACAGTACTTACAAGAAAAATACAATATACAATGTATATACAGTCTCAATGCATGCAAATAAGTATTAAACACAATGGTACAAGTTATTTACAAACATTACACATCAACATTGTGTACAATTTGATCATTGAGGATGGAGTTAGTCAGGTAGGGTTGCAGTTCTTATTGTTATTTCTTGGAGTTTTGCGGCATAAGCAGTTGAATTCAGCAAGTGAGAGAGAGCTCCTAAGTAGTGATATTGTAGAGGGATGTAGTAGTGGATCAGGTGTTAGGAGGTAGCATTTTGGCACAAGTACATTGCCAGAGAGAAGAGAGGTGTGATCTGAGAAACTTCTTAAATAAAGAGAGCAGGATTACTGGTCTGATAGAAAGTGGGAGAGCAATCCACAGTTTTGCGACGATATAAGAGTACAGCATTTTACCAGCTGCAAGGTTAGGTTTTTCAACTTTCCGCATCATTGTGCTTTTGGATCTTAGTGGCCTGTTAGCGTGGTATGAAGTCATGAAAGATGTTCTAAAAGTAGTTATAGATTTGATTAGTCCTATGGTATAAGGATGAAATCTCTCAACAATTTTCTAATAAATCAGTTCTGGTTTTTGTTCCTAGTATTGTTTTTCTTTGGCTGTTTATAAACCAGTAGCATCATGTAACACAGTATCCATGCCTATTGTTTCTGTTACAGGTTCATAGGTGATTACCAGGCTAATGACCATTAAGGGCCCTTCTAGGCATGGTGCACAAATATATTTGACATGTTTGTTACAGCTCACTTTATAGGGTGTATAGCTTAAGTATGAGAAGTCTAGCATTTACAAGATTTCCCTTTGTATTAGCGATATATGTGACATACCAAGGGTAAATTTATCAATTTCCCCATCCACTGAGCCAAGTTGCACTTGAATTAGTGCAGCCATGAACTCTGCTTCACATGGATGGAAAACCTGTTCTAGAGATGGAGTAGTCCCTGAGACATATACCTATCCCTCCAACCTGTTTTATTTATGCTGCAGATGAGTTTATGTCCCCAAGTATTTCTGATGCTGTTTTGCAAATGTGCATCAGGTCCATAAGGGCTGGATCAGAGAATTCTTTGAATACCAGGCATAGACTGCCTCTCAGCAGTCTGTGGGAGACTGAGTAAAAAGGATAAGGCTTTGAGGCAGTCTGCATAAAACATGTTGTACAAACTATGTATTCTTTGTGTGAGAAACCTCTGCGGACACTTCATTTGATTAATATATGTCTGCTTAGTGGTTAGTTACTTACCAAAGGTAGTATTTACTCAATGACTGGTCTAATGAGGACCAAATACAATGGAACAATGGCATTTTTGGATGTAGATGCCATACCCTTGCTTATAAGTTGCACAGTGTTGGATGATTTCCTTACTAAAGTAAACACATGATGGTAAAATGCCAAGTCACTATCTACATGTGTCTACAATTCCCTGATGACAAGCTCACCTCTTAGGAGTGCATTATCAATGAAGGAATTCCAGGAGTGGTCGTCTCTCTGAAACATTTATGCATTTTTTGGCATTAAGTTGTACCACATGCAACTAAAGATGATTGACACAGTCATTTCCTCTTTACTACCCACAGCTACACCCTTCCAGGATAATACTCAGAAGTGGAACTCTTAAATATGATCTGTTATTGTTTTCTTCACCGAACATTCCATGTGTTAACAAGCTTTTTCCTTCCTTCTAACCTAGCAGATTGCATCAGTAAGCTGCAGATGAGCATCGCCCTGTTAATCTGACATTAAATCTTATCAGCTTTCAAATAACCAGGAAAAATGACTTCATGGCTGACCATAAAGCCACAAATTTGTGTCTAGCAGGTATTGACTAGTTTAAAAGAAAGGAAACACCCCCTGTTCTCTTCTGAATATATCCTAGAATATATTCATTGTTGACACGTCTAATGCAATAAGACAAGCTGCTGAGTAAAACAGGGTAAGTAGAGTTGGTAGAAACGCAAGGCATTTCATTGAGCGAATCACAGAATCACTGCTTTGAGACTAATGACTGCTAATTAAAAGGAATACCTGAATGCCTCGCATTGTGTATTAATTATAACACCGTACATTTTTAGACTTGCCTCTCAGGGTCACTCAGTGGAAGAGCAGCATTAATCACACATGGCCAAGTTTTCCTTTTTCAGTTTTCATTAGAGAACATAATTTCTCAAAAAAACCCACTGCTGTTCATTTGACTGATAGCATCACAAGTGAAGATATTTGTTAATGATTCTGTCTGTTAAATTGCACAGTATCTGGCACTCAAGCTCCCTCAGAAAGCTATTCCACAGTTCAGACCTAATAAGCACTGTATCACCAAACCAAAGATTTTTGCAGAATGTCCTGGATTTTGCCTCTTATTTTTGGTCTGTTCTTCATAAAATTTGTGGTTTTTCTGGCAAATCATTGAGAACTAAAGTCATTAAATAATGACATACGGGTCTATATTATAAGTTTGAAAACTTTGAATCTCATATGATCGACATCATATGAGCAATGTTTTCAAACATCGATCGTCATAGGGAATATTTCCATTCACTTCAATGTAGTGCGATCTCAGAGTCGGTATATATAAGTAGTAGGGGGGGGGTTGGGGGGTGCAGGGAGGCTTTCCCCAATGCATAGAGCATTCAGGTAGGTTTTTTATTTTTAGTTTGTTTATATTTTATGTTCGATGTTTGAAAACTTCGCTCATATGGAGTCGATCATATGAGATTCGAAGTTTTCAGACTTTGAACATATAATATAGACCCTGACATACATACATACATACATACAAACATACAGTTGAGGTTTCAGACTCCAATAACCTTAACAATAGATTTTGGAATTTTATTGACCTAACAGAGGCAGAAGTTCTATCCAATGGGAAAAAAACATAATTCTGATATTAAAATGTATTGGTTTGTCATCAAGTTTATATTGGAAATTTTTCACATGGAAATGTATTGATAGAAGTTTTATTATACCATTCCAAATATCAAAATGTAATAAGTCAGGAATGTCTAAATGCTGGAGATATGGTAAAATAACCAAAGCAAATTGGATACATATACTTGTGGATTGTGGAAAAGTTGATAAGTATTAGAAGGATATAAATATTTTTTTCAAGCTGATATGGAAAGATAAATGTGACCTTACAAGAAGAACAATTGCGGTAAATGCTCTAATACCTCCTGTTATAAGTAGCAATCAATATTGTATGTTCTGGGGTCTCCTAGCTGTTTCTAGAAAAGTAAAAGTAAAAATGGAAATCTGATTAATGCCTATTATTTAGTGATTTCATAGAATTAGCCACTATCCTATGTAATAATGAAAATGAAGTAAACAATTTAAGATCTGAAAATGTTATTATAAAGCCTTCTTGTTGGTACAGATTTGTTAATAGTTAAATGTTATGAAAACCAATTTTGAAGTTCATTTTTTGATGATTTTAATGTCTATTGTTATGTACAATTTTTTTAATCTTCCTTTATATGTATATATTGTAAATATGTTAAAATTAATGCACTTACTTCTAGAAAAAGCATGCTAACACAAGACATTTTATTCAAGCAACACTATTTCTAACCTCCTAAGTCCTATCAGTGAGCCAGCTAGCTACCCAGCATGCTATAAAGAGGTTTATACCTAGTTCCATAAGTTTGTTGACAATGCCTGAATGGGATACTGTTATCAAATGCTTTAACTGGACCTAGCTATGCCATATACACCTTTTTCCCTCATTCATTGCATTGGTAACCATTTTAAAGAAGTCCAAGAAATTCAGTAAGCATAGCCTTCTTTGACAAAGCCAAAATGGGATGGATTCAGTATCTGGAGGTCTCATATCTCCTTGCTGAAATTTCCATGAGTCTTCTTTCCATAGATTTGCAAAATAGTTTGTTTAAATATTTATTTATTTTATTTATTTATTGACATTTGTTAACCGGGTTTGTTCACCTGGGCTTGTGGCCCATTTTTATGTAGACCCGAGGAGAAAAGCTCCAGTAATACATTTTAAAACAAGTACAATTTTAAACAATATTGCTATAGTAGCAGTTATAGCAAAACAATTCACATATGTTGGGATACATGCATAAAGTTAAAGTTGCATTAAAAAGAAGCTAAGTAACAATTTTACATTGATATAGTTCAACTGGTCAACAATTAACATTTTTTGTTTGTATAAAATTGTGCAAATGCATAGTAGACACATTGGAGAGAGAGGTGTAATGAGGTACTAAGTATGGTCCTTTTGAGGGTACATAAAGGGAAGGAAGACTAGGTAGGGTCATGGCAAGGGCAGGTTCTGGAATTGAGAAAATAAGCTTTTAGTTCATTTTAAAGTGTGAGGTGTGGGAGACTGAACGTAAGTCAAGAGGAAGTTTGTTCCAAGCATGGGCAAGGGAGTGTTTGTAGAATAGTTTGCCTACTGACCTTTTTGGGTGGTAGATATCAAGTAATTGTTGGTTAGAAGTACGGAGGGTCCGGGATGAGATGTAGATGGAGACTAAGGAAGATAGACAATGACAGAATGAGGGTTTATAAATAATAGAGTGCAGCATATGAAATTGATAAGACAGCAGAAACTGGGGAAGTTCAAGCCATTGAAGAGAGTTTAAAGAAATGCAGTGGTGTGAGTTGTATGGGGAGTTAGTAATGAATCTGGCTATTTTATGGTAAGTCTGTTGCAGTTTGTTTAGAGTGGAGGCCAGAATATTGGTAAGAACTGGGGCGGCGTATAAGAGGGAGGGGAGTGCCTGGCCCAGGGTAAGTCTAGATTCAGGGGTTAGGAATTTTATGTTCAGATATAGCAGACCTAGTTTCTGGTTTGTTTTTTTTTATACATTGGAGTATGTGTAGGTTGAACTTGAGTTTGTCATCGATAATGACCCCTAGGAGTTTTGTGTGGGTGGCAGGTTGGATATTTGTATTGTTAGAAGATGTAATAAAAAAGGAGGTTTTGTGATGAGAAAGAGAACGGGGAAGGAAAAGTAGAAGTTTGGTCTTTTTGGGATTTAGGATCAATAGGTTGTGAGAGAGCCATTGTTCAGTGGATAGTAGGGCCTGTTGAGTCAGGGAGTGTAGTTCAGGAATGTTATTTGAGATGGATATAAGTGTGGAGTCATCGGCATACTGAATAAGGGAGGATTCTTTGCATGAGGTGTAAAGATCATTGGTGAAGATGTTAAACAAAAGGGGTCCCAAGATGGAGCCTTGGGGAACACCAGTGGAGATGGGAAGGAAAGGTGAGGAGGATGAGAGCCATTTGACAGATTGTTCCCTGCCAGATAGGTAACTATTAAACCAGGCAAGTGCAGAGGGGGATAGGTGGAGATTTGCGAGTTTGGATAGTAGTAGAGGATGAGAGACAGTATTGAAGGCTTTGGAGAGATCTAGGAAGAGACAGGAAATGAGTTTATTGTTGTCTAGGGCCTCTGCAATGATATGAGTGAAGGAGAGGAGGGCTGTGGTGAGGACGAAATCCATGTTGGGTAGGGGTAAGTAAGTGGTGTGTGAGGAGGTGATTGAGAAGCTGTGAGTGAATACATTTTTCTAATATCTTGGAGGGGGGGACAGAATGGCAATGGGTCGGTAGTTTGAGGGGTCAGTGAAGTTTCCACCTTTATGAAGAGGGATAGTGAAGAAAGATTTCCAAAGGGTGGGGACAGTTGATTCCAGAATAGATCGATTAATTAGTATAGATACAGGATAGGCAACTGATTCAGCAGCAAGTTTGAGGAATGTAGGAGATAGATTGTCAGTGGAAAGAGAGCAAGGTTTTAGCTTGAGTAGTAGAGATTTTATGTAAATAATGGGAAATGGCTCAAAAGAAAACAAAGTTGTGTTAGTGGGACTTGGAGAGTTGGGTGTCGAAGTAGAGTTTGGCTTAGAGGTTACCAGATTTTGGATGGAAGAGATAAAGTGTTTATTCAGGAGGGTAGCTGTTTCCTGAGAGGAAGAGTTAGGGTATAGGGAGGGATTAGAGGGCTTTCCAGGATAGAGGATGTTGTTGAGAGTTGACCAAATTGTTTGAGGATTGGATTTGTTGTTAAGCTGTGGAGAGCTATAGTATAACTTTTTGTCATTAGTTGTATATTTTTTTGCAAGGTTCCTCAGTTGCCTGTATTTTTGAAGAAAAGGTGGTTGTTTAGTTTTAGTCCAGGTTTTCCAAGCACGATCTCTTTGTTTCATAAGAGACCTAGTCTCTTTGGAGAGCCAGGAGCATGGTTTGATTTTACTCTGATCTTCCTAGAGAGAGCTAAGGAGTTTAGAGTATTCATGAGATGCTATTGAAAGTGCTTAC
>NC_056745.1:984330919-984383419 GCF_019279795.1 Protopterus annectens | reverse complement strand
AGTGTCTTATTATCCATTTTTCCTTTATAATGTATGTATATAATATTTTTCTATTTGCTCTGATATAATTAAATAATTCAGTTTTCATTTTACCAGTTTATTTTGTTTTATAAATTTACCATCACCAGTTCTTCCTTCCATTACTAGTCCTGCTGTGTCCATTGTTTTCCTATAATAAGATTTATTTTTCATTTGTTTTCATACAGTAACTATAGTCGCATTATTTTGGGTTATGTAATGTTTTGAAACCATTCATTACTTCCTCTCATGTAATCCTTCAGTATGCTAAAACCTGTGTGGCCTGATTACATTTTTACTTGTGATTTTTCCTAATTTTAATATTACACCTTGCATACCTAGCAACATATATGATCCTTGTTGATTTGTAAGGAATCTGTTTTATACTTTAGGTTGAAGTTTATTTTTATTTAATTTTGGTTGCTAGATTTACTGCCTACAAATGAAACTAAAATAGGGGTAGGTAACATCTTCTGCTGTGTTATTGAAAAGTAGATATAAAATATGTCTTCTCCATAGATAATTGAATGTATTGCCATAAATTCACATAGGTAGTCAGTCTTTTAAGAGTCTATACTTCCTGTAATATTTTTGCTATATATTTAGTATTTTAAACCGTGAAGACTGATGGTTTCAAATAATGATTCATCAGGATCATACACAAAGTCTGAAACATCTTCCAGCTGCATGCTATAGGCAACCAGAAACCCACAGACTAGAAATACTCAAAGTTCAGCTCCTCCATGTTGTAACGTTTCCATCCAGCATCTGGATTTATAATCTGTTAAGGATAGCTGGCCTGACTACTTTCTAATTGTCATTTTTCTCTTTTATTTTAGTTGACTGCAATTACACCTCCATCACTTCTGCGTTTGTTTAATTTCTCCAAGTATTTTTGAGTTTCTGATGTCATGATTGGAATGAATCCCATTCTTAACTGACTCCATCACTTCTGTACTGTTTGGAAATATAAATAGTAGTATAACTTTCAATTTATATGTCACCTTTACCCATCACCACATCTCATTCATAATTCCTACCTCCACTGAGGGCCAGTCTGAAGGAGATTGGAGACTGTAAAGAGGTACCAGGGGAAAGTGTAGTTAGGCAGCATAGAATGGTGGTCTGTAGGATGACGGTGGTGATCAAGAAGAGGAGGAGTGTGAGAGCAGCACCAAGGATTAAATGGTGGAAGTTGAAAAAGGGTGATTGTGAGGTGGAGTTTAGGGAAGAGACAGGACAGGAACTGGGGGGACAGTGAAGAGTTACCAAACAGCTAGAAAGGTATTTGGTGTGACATCTGGATAGAGGAAGGAGGTCAAGGAGACCTGGTGGTGGAATGAGGAAGTACAGCAGAGTATATAGAGGAAGAGGCTGGCAAAGAAGAAATGGGATTGTCGAACAGATGAAGAAAGTAGACAGGAGTATAAGGAGATGAAGCACATGGTAAATAGAGTGATGGCAAGGCTAAGGATAAGGCATATGGAGAGTTGTATGAAAGGTTGGACACTAAAGAGGGAGAAAAATACCTGTACCGACTGGCTAGACAGAGGGACCGAGCTGGGAAAGATGTGCAGTAGGTAAGGGTGATAAAAGATAGTGAGGGAAACGTACTCACAAGTGAGGAGAGTGTGTCAAACAGATGGAAAGAATACTTTGAGGGGCTGATGAATGAAGAGAATGAGAAAGAGAGAAGGTTGGATGATGTGGGGATAGTGAATCAGGAAGTGAAACAGATTAGCAAGGAAGAAGTAAGGATAGCTATGAAGAGAATGAAGAATGGAAAGGCAGTTGGCCCAGATAACATACCAGTGGAAGCGTGGAGGTGCTTAAGAGAAATGGCAGCGGAGTTTGTAAACAGATTTTTTAATGAAATCTTGGAAAGTCAGAAGATGCCTGAGGAGTGGAGAAAAAGTGTTTTGGTACCTATCTTTAAGAATAAGGGTGATGTGCAGAGCTGCAGTAACTACAGAGGGATAAAACTGATCAGTCACAGCTTGAAGTTATGGGAAAGAGTAGTAGAAGCTAGATTAAGAAGGGAGGTGATGATTAGTGATCAGCAGTATGGTTTTATGCTGGGAAAAAGCACTACAGATGCGATGTTTGCTCTGAGAGCGTTGTTGGAGAAATATAGAGAAGGTCAGAAGGAGCTGCATTGTGTCTTTGTGGACTTAGAGAAAGCATATGACAGGGTGCCTAGAGAGGAGTTGTAGTATTGTATGAGGATGTCAGGAATGGCAGAGAAGTATGTAAGAGTTGTACAGGATATGTACGAGGGTAGTGTGACAGTGGTGAGGTCTGCGGTGGGAGTGACGGATGCGTTTAAGGTGGAGATGGGATTACATCAAGGATCAGCTCTGAGCATAGCCGGCCTTAGGCATAGGTCAAAGGGGCGGCGCCCTAGGCGCCCCTAGCAGGGGCACTTTTCCAGTATTTATTTGGTGTAGGAAGACAAGGATGGGGGCACCAGGTAGTGTGGTGGGGGGCGCCATGGAGTCCTTTTGCCTAGGGCAGCAGTTGACCTAAGGCCGCTCCTGGCTCTGAGCCCTTTCTTATTTGCAGTGGTGATAGACAGGTTGACAGACTAGATCAGACAGAAAGCCCTGTGGACTATGATGTTTGCAGATGGCATTGTGATAGTGAGCGTAGGGACCAGGTTGAGGAAACCCTGGAGAGGTGAAGATATGCTCTAGAGAGGAGAGGAATGAAGGTCAGCAGAACTAAGACAGAATATATGCGTCTGAATGAGAGGGAGGATAGAGGAATGGTGAGGATGCAGGGAGTAGAGGTGGCGAAGGTGGATGATTTTAAGTACTTGGGATCAACAGTTCAGAGTAATGGTGAGTGTGGAAGAGAGGTGAAGAAGAGAGTACAGGCAGGGTAGAATGGGTGGAAAAGTGTGTCAGGAGTGATATGTGACAGACCGGTACCAGTAAGAGTGAAAAGGAAGGTTTACAAGAGGGTAGTGAGACCAGCTATGTTATATGGGTTGCAGATGGTGGCATTGACAAAAAGGCAAGAGTCAAAGCTGGATGTGGCAGAGTTCAAGATGTTAAGATTTGCACTGGATGTGATGAGGATGGACAGGATTAGGAATCAGTATATTAGTGGGTCAAGCTCAGGTTGGATGGTTTGGAGACAAAGCCAGAGAGGCGAGATTGCATTTGTTTGGACATGTGCTGAGGAGCGATGCTGAGTATATTAAGAAAAGGATGCTAAGGATGGCGCTGCCAGGTAAGAGAAAAAGAGGAAGACCTAAGATAAGGTTTATGGATGTGGTGAGAGAGGCCATGCACGTGGTTGGTGTGACAGAGCAAGATGCAGAGGACAGGAAGAAATGGAAACAGATGATCCGCTGTGACGACCCCTAATGAGAACAGCCGAAGGAGAAGAACATTGTCTTTTTTCCTGATTTCAGTGATATTCCCATTATTTCCATATCTGACATCCTATATTTATTTAGTTATCTGCCTTTTGATAACTGGGAAGTCTGAAACCACTTAGAAAACACAAATGATCCATCCTCATAATTACACTACAGTCTTTATTGTAAACACTTAGAACTTTTGCTCCCAGTAACAGAACTTCATCAGAGTGATGGGAAAGTCTGACTGTGCCCATAACCAATTTTCAGCAGTGGCCCTGGGAGAAAAGCTCCACAACAAATTCAAAAACTTTTAAACAGTAGTTGAAGAGTAATTAAATACAAGGGCAGAAAAGTTCTGAAACAGACTGAATATTTTACCATGAGCATGGGAGAAAGGGTTTCACAAAAACACACAAACAAAAATATTTTCAGTAGTTGATATCTAATTATATACAAATTGAAGAAACCCCCCACAACATATAACAACAGAAACAGATTGAAATAAACTTAGAAAATATTACTGGGATAAAGTGGAATCAATAATACAACAAGTACTGCAAGTAGCAAGGCACTTTGTAGAAGTGGATAGTCTGAACAAGTAGTTATTCAAAATACTGACTATATTTCTAATATATAGAGGTGAGAAACAGAGTATTTTGCTGCCAAAATATACAGAAGAATAGAATGAGATGAGAAGGAGTAATGAGCAGGAGGGAAAATTAAGGACATGGAGAGAGAGTGGATTTGTTATTAGAAAGATGAAAATGTTATGGAAGGACAATAATAAGTGTCGACTGAAGAGGTAGAGGAACATATATCAGCAGTATGTTATCATTAAAGTGACAGCTTCTTTTGATGTTAGGGCATTACTATCTGCTAAGATATTGAGGTGTTAGGGAATTTAGAGTGAAAAAAGACATAGTTACAGTGAGTAAGTTGCCATGCACCTGTTTTGAGTGCTGTTTGTGCATGCACAGTTCCAGGTGTCGGAGAGAGATTTTTTTAGATTGTTCTCGATATTGGAAAGTTTGCTACTATGTTTAGGGGGGTAAGGGGAGAGAGTTTCAACAGTGGGCTACACAGCTGGAATACAGAGTGGTGTAGTTTGTAGGTAGAGAGGAGCATTTTGTTTCCAGATAGAAGTGGCCTAGCATACCTGTATGTGTGCAATAAGTCTAGTAGGGCTTTGCTTTGTTCTGGGTTATATATTAAATTGTGGAGTAGGAGTAGTTGGGTGTGAGTGAGTTGTTTGGGTAATTCAAGCCAATCAATCTGTTTTAGGCTAAATAGTAATGAGTTCTGTTTCGTGAATTAGTGGCAAATTTTATTAATTTATTGTAGTACTGGTTTATTTTATTTTGCTATTTTATTGTAGTACTGGTTTAGTTTATTTTGCTATTTTATTGTAGCACTGGTTTAGTTTATTTTGTATGGAAGTTTGAAGGTTAAGCAGTACTGAGAACCATATAGTAAAGTGGGGATTAAGAATATAGAGGCCAGGAGTTTCCTGGATGAATCAGTTAATTGGTCTTTTGTTTTATAGAATGTCCCTAATTTTTGGTGAGTTGTTTGATAGCCTGTTGCATGTGTAAGTCAAATTTCAGGTTATCATCAATTGTCATGTCAGACCAGCTATGTTATATGGGTTAGAGACAGTGGCATTGACAAAAAGGCAGGAGTTTGAGCTGGATGTGGCAGAGGTAAAGATGTTAAGATTTGCACTGGGTGTGATGAGGGTGGACAGGATTAGGAATTAGTATATTAGAGGGTCAGCCCAGGTTGGAAGGTTTGGAGACAAAGCCAGAGAGGCAAGATTACATTGGTTTGGACATGTGCTGAGGAGGGATGCTGAGTATATTGGGAAAAAGATGCGAAGGATGAAGCTACCAGGTAAGAGGAAAAGAGGAAGGCCTAAGATAAGGTTTATGGATGTGGTGAGAGAGGACATGCAGGTAGTTGGTGTGACAGAGCAAGATGCAGAGGACAGGAAGAAATGGAACAGATGATCTGCTGTGGCGACCCCTAATGGGAACAGCCGAAAGAAGATGATGATGATCAATTGTCATGTCTAGTAACTCAGTATGAGGGATGACTTATACAAGGGTGTTATCAGAGGTGTACTTTGGATTACTGAAATTTTACTTTACTGAAAATCACAACAGCAAGATAAGAACACTGAAATCATACATCAATGAATTATCACATTAATGAAGTTTACATCAATGAAACATGTACTGCGCATGTCTCACAACACTTGCAGCTTCTGAATGGAGATTGCAGTAGAGTGAGAATTAGAAATATACCCTTTTCCTCACTGTAGCATGATCTCTGAGTTGGTATATATAATATGCAGGACATGTGGGGGGCAGTCCCCCACATGGGCGGTGCGGGGGGCTTGCCCCCTCCCCTCGGCAAAAATATAAGAAAGTTTTTTTTTTTTTTTTTTTGTAGCAGCTGTTTTTTCATTGATGTAAACTTCAGGAATGGGGAATGTGACAGTTCAGTGATGTCTGGTTTCGCTGTTCTCGTCTTGCTGCTGTGATTTTTCGGTGAAGTAAAACTTTGGTGATCCAAAGTAGACACATTATCAGACATTGTTATTGAGAAATTTTGTTTCATGTTTGTAAGGGCTTTGGAAGGAATAGCAGCAGCTTTTTTTTTTTGGATTGAGTAGAAACTAGGAGTTAATGGGCTAACTTTCAACTGATGAAAATGACTAATAATGTTAGTAGTAGAACAAATTAATGTGGAGTCATTAGCATATTGTATGATGGATGCTTGACATTTGGCAGTGTGTGGGTTGTTGGTAAATATGTTGAAAATCAGTGTTCTCACTACGGAACGTTAGGAAACAACTGTTCTGATGGGTAGTGAGGATGACTACGAAGTAATCCATTTAACAGACTGGAGTCTATTAGCTGGAGAACCAGTTGGTGGTAGCGTTTGATAGGTCAAGTGAGCAGATTTGTTTCAGAAGAAGGCTTTGGGAAATGATATAAAAGGCCTTGGATATATCCAGAAACATGTCAGAAACCAGTTGAACTTAGTCTCTGTCTAGGCAAATACTGTTGGTGAAGTTTAAGAGAGCTGTGGTAATGCTATGCCTTGGTCTGAAACTATGTTGTGTGGGGGTAAGGAGGTTGTTAGTTTGTAAATTATGCATTAACTGATTATGAATGCATTTTTCAAGGACTTTTGAAAGATTGGAGAAAATGATAATGGGTCAAAAATTGGATATACTACTGGAGTTACCTCATTGTGAAGTGGGACGATGTGAGATTTCTTCCATAAAGCTGGGACATGTGATTCCTCAATAGACCTATTCATGAGAATGGATACTAAAAGAAATTAACCTGGCTGTTATTTTTCAAAAATCTCCAAGAATTCCATCTGGAGTAAGCCTACTCACATTAATTTATTTGAGGTATTTCTTGATTGCTATGATAGATACTGGGTAAAAGAAAAAAGTGAGTATTAAAGGAAGTGGGAGGTGCGAATGAGTGGGACGTCAGATTATTAGAGGAGGCTGATGTATTGTGAGTTTTGTTATGTAGTTTAAGCAATGCTAGAGATAAAGTAATCACTGAAAGCATTAGCTGTTTCTTCCAGGGAGCAATGGGGGTTGAAGCTTAGTTGTCCATTTGAGACAAAAATGTAGTATTTTAGGTGAGACTGAGTGGGATGTGGTCAGATTATTAGAGGAGGTCAATGTGTATTGAGTTTTGTTGTGCAGTTTAAGCAATGCTAGAGATAAAGTAATCATTCAAACCATTAGCTGTTTCTTCCAGGGATCAATGGGGGTTGAAGTTTTGTTGTTCATTTGAGACAGAACGCAGTACTTTAGATAAGGTGCCTCAGAATTGTCTAGAATTTTTGTAGCATCTATTCTGCAAACTGGCTGACAGGTTCAGTGCAAACTTCTCCCCCCCAAAAGGAGAGATATCTATTCCAGAGGATTGTAGCCCCCCAAACATCTCCAACATGAGTGAGCCCTGCCTACTAAAAAAACCAAAAACACACGTGGGCATGGGAGAGTGTGGTGTCCCCGGTGTGTGTTAGCCGTGAACTCAATGAGGAATTAAACCCACAGTAGACAGCTGTTTAATCTTAGCCTCACCTCAGGATCATGCCCCAAGGGTGGCGCCACCACTGTGGTCCCACCCACTTCATAAGGGCCCTTGCCAGCATCTGCAAAGAAATTACCATTAGCTAGCTTGACCTTATCTGCAAAAAAAGCCATGAGGGAACTATGGTGACTCATAAATATAGACACTTTGCTTTGCAGACTGTTTGGATCCTTGTTGACTTTTTTTTCAGGCAGATCCTGCCTCTTAAACTTGGTTGACTTTTTTTTTTTTGATACAGGCCATGGCAAGGCCATGAGGAAAGGGAAAGGCAGCCTACTACCCTCGACCCTCCAAAGCCTCACACACAACAACACATCCACACACAAACCCATACAGGTGACATCAGAAAATGTAAACCAATACATCATAGTGATAAGATGACACAGGGTCAGAACCGAGCTGTCACAGGTGTGGTTGGAGCCACCACCAGCAGTCAAGTTACTGTCACAAAGTCCACTCAAGCTCTTCAGTCCTGGGTCCTCTCTTCAGGATCTGTCTTTCTGATACAAGCAAAAACACAAGCGAGTACAAGGAGCAAAAACACAGGAGGGTTATGGGCGACCTCTGAAAAAAAACACATCTGACACAAGCCAGATATCCTAAGCTGAAGCCAGAGTCATACTCTCAGGATTTAAGCTCCACAGAAATGGATAACTACCGCCAAAAAAAAATACCCTTTGGGAAAATCAGGAAAACTAGGCTACATAAGACGGTAAATAACAGAAAATCCAGAAAATGTGACTAAAGTGGTGGGAGAGCACTTGACAATCACCTTCTCATGAGAGTTTGAGGTTGACAAGCGCCAGTAGTTGATCATTAGATCACCTACACATTCTGATCAAGGCATCATATCGTGATCAGATCAATGAAGGTCCTCATCCTCTGATCCCAAGTACAAGACCCCTTTGGAATGTATCTGACCAGACACCTGCTGCAGCTTGAAGAAAGGCCCAGCATCTGACAGGCCCCAAAGCTCTCTCAAAAAAGGCCAGGAGGTTCACCAAAAGGGATAAAGCTCCATTCAAATTCATGCAGCTTTGCTTAACTCGAGCTCCCATTCAGAGAGGATACCAGAACCACAAGCAAAGGAGACTTGAATATGCTGCACCTATAAATGATAAATCCTGATTGATAGAATGCTTCACCCCTCAAACCTAGAAACCCTCAGACCCAAACTAGCGGGAGAGGATAACCTTGACACAGTTATAAACAAATAGAGAGCGTAGACTCCGATACATGTGGTGGAACAGAGATCTTGTGTAACATGAACAAAACTGCCGGTCTGGATCAGGAGCAATGGTCTATTCCACAGGGATTGGAAGAATGACCAATGGATGGCCAGGGGAGATATACCCCAGGGCTTAAGGCAAGCGAGCAGCCTTGACAGAGGCATAGTTAAAAACTATAAATAGTTTTAAATAACTAAAGGTATTATAAAACTAGGCTTATAAATGCCCTATGAACCTATGGAGTAATAAAGTTTCTTGTCAAGTCTGATCTTGCATTTGGCTTTATATTGTAAGTATTGATATTGTTGAAGACTGTTTTCTGTTTTATTATTGAGCCATGTTACTCAGACTTTAGCTCTATTCCTCATTAATTTCATGGTAGTAGGAGTTAGCCAAGGCATGAGATTGTTTGTCACTCTTTTTTTAAACCTACTGGGGACCATGCTGTTTAGCAGTTACATAAATATCTTATTAAAACAGACAACAGCATCATCTAGAGGCAAGGTTTTTAGGATGTTCCAGTTCTGAAATTGCAGTGAGGTGTTAAACAGTCGTGGGTCAAAGGTGTTCATGTTGAAAGAGGACTTATATATGTGTATGCTCCCTGGGGTCAAAGGTGTTCATGTTGAAAGAGGACTTATATATGTGTATGCTCCGTAGGAGAAGTATGACATTCTCAATGGCATATATGGACAGGTGGTCACTAAGTGTGCAAGCTAAGGTGCAGTGGGAGCTTATATTGTTAAGGTGACTTGTTAATAATGAATTCCAGGGTGGCAGTATTAATATTTTTCAGGTTGATTCTGATAGGATCATTGACACATTCAGAGAAATTGTACAGGTTTATACCAGAAGTCGTTATTTCAGAGCTGAGAAATGACTAGTTGATGTTAACATCACCTAGAATAATTATCTCTGTGTGTACATTATCAAATAGCCAAGACAGAATGCCCTCCAACGTGCTGATATTATCTTCAACTGGGATATAAAAGGCTGCCACAGATATTATTTTATGTGAATTTAGTTTTAAGTTACTTAGATGTATTTTGGCATTGAGAGAGGATGGTATGTAAGATGGGAAAGGTGACAATTTATGCTAGTGTGGTACATTACTGTTACTCTTCCTGCTTTTTTGTTTAATCTATCACTTCAAAGGATATTAAAGTCGGGGATGGGGGGTATTTCTGTGTTACTGATTTTCGGTTCTAGCCAAGATTCTGTTATTGCCAATATGATAGGGGAGTGACATTTTATTCATGCATGTAATTCTGGAATTTTGTTTACAATGCTTCTGAGGTTCATTAAGAATAGAGTGAGCTTCTTGTTGCTATTTCTTATTTTGTCTGGACAGAAGTTTTGTTTTTTTTGGGTAGGGTTTATTTATTATTTATGGTGCCTAAGAGCATCCATGGTTGGGATGAATGTCACCTGCTAGCAGTAAATGTATATGAATGTGTTGTTTTAGTTTTTTGAGGTGATTAGCTTTGAACCTTCTTTTGGAGGTATGGAGTATTTTAGATTTAATAAGGCTGGTGTAGTCATTTTTACAATAGTAGGGGCCTATACTGAATAGGAAGGATGAACCAGCTGAAGTAGTGGGGGCGTTGTGTTTGGTAAGATATACAATAAGTTAATGATATGAGTATGAGAGAGGGTAAGAGTGAGACGTTGTATCATGGCGGAAGTGGTGAGTTTAGGGTATACAATGTTTTAAAGCAGAGTGTCTTTAAGTGAAGAGTATAGTACAGATATTGTCAGTTATAGTAATAAGGAGATATAAGAGGATGTTATTGGTTTGTTTGGTTTGATGGAAGAAATTGCTGTGGATTGTAGTATAGTTTTAAAGGTGGCTCAAATATCTGTCACTTACAATAATTCGGTGATATACGAGGTTGTTATAGGTTAGGTAGGGTTTGGCTGGATAAGTTGCTGTGGATTGATTGCATAATTGTGAGGGTGGGGCTAAGGTGAGAAATTAACTTGGATGAGTTGGGGTGGGTAGGATATGGGGTTAGGGTTGGGTAGCGGAGTGAGCCCGAGCACACAAAGGGAAACACAACATGGTGCATCTTGCACTATTGTATTCTGGCAAAAAAATAATATGAGATTTCCTGACTGTAGAAAAAAAATTATTCAGTTTAACTTTTATTAGTGATGTTTGTATTATTCTAAAAATGTATAGGTTATCGTAATTAATGTTCGAGGGTGTTTACATGAAGCAAGAAAAATATTTATCACAGCTGCATAATAAAAGAAACTAGAGAAAAGTGAGTTTGTGTGGTTGTGGGAGGGGACTGTTGCACTAGTAATGGGATGGTAACTAACAGACATGTTATATTTGAAAAAGGTACTTTTAAACTGGGGTCAGAGGTGAGGGTTATTGCTGACTGTGTCCCAAGTTACATGTGCATACTTGTAGTGGTCAAATGCCAATAAAATTATTTGAGAGCATTTAAGAGTATTTGTAGTCTTTATTTAAAAACAATGACATACAAGGCTGTTAATGCAGGCTGGAAAACTTTGTAATATTCAATGCAGGTATCCTTTGTTCTTTCAGCTTGCTTATAGAGACTACCCTCACTGCTGGAGACAATGCACATTAGAAGCCAGAGGTATGGGTTGCTTGACAGATGGGGGCTGACATAGACCTTTACCTAGGGCAAGAGATGACAGGACAGAAAGAAATTAGATTGATTAGCTTCTAGAGTAGAAATGCAACAGAGAACGACAGATAGTGTTAGAAAGCCAGCCTTCTCTACATGCCTACTGAAACAGCTTTAGCCAAGAATACTTAGAAATCATCAAGATGAAAACTTCAGGAGGAGGTAGAACAGGCAGGGCTCAAACGCAAAATATTATGGAGACTTCAATTAATCTAGAAAAGGAAAGCCAGCCTTCTCTACATACGAACCGAGTCAGGTTGGCCAAGAATACTGACACACCAGCAGGCTGGAAAATGTCACGGGGTGGTACTGAAGACAAGGCTCAAATGTAAAAATTAGAAAATGCTACTAGTTTTTATTTTTTTTGGGGGGGGGGGTAGCTGTAGATTCGTCCTTCCTAAGGTGGATTACTTCCTTGAAATTGGCTTTGTCAAATTTAATAACTTTTGCAAGCAATACAAATATGTATATAATAGTAATGCATAGTTAAAAAGACATGACCTGCTCATCAGACATTACAAATTTATAGTGTATAGCTATAAAGACAATCAGCTCAGCAAGAAAAATAGGAGGCAAGCAACATATGCTATATTATTAAACACTGATAATAAAATATATGCAACTAGATGCAACTAATAACTTTTGATTAGTGCTAGTATAAACACTGTTGCTTGTCAGTATAGTGAGGCATAGCTTTAAATAGCCAAGTGTCTAGCACAATCTCATACACATCAAAAATCATATATCAACTAATCTGAAAATCCATATCAGTTTAACATTAACAAGGTCTAATGAGGTGTAATCTGATAATACAGCTCCTCTACATCAATATTACTTGTTAATCAAATACCATTTTTTTTTTGCAAATTAACAGAATTACTAATCAACCTTCCTTAGGCACAAATATAAACAGAAGTGAGAGGTCAGAAATAACATTATCTGAATTAATCAGCTGTGTCTTTTCTTCATCTTCTTTCGGCTTTTTCCCAGTTAGGGGTCACCACAGGAGATCACCTGTCCGCACATGATTAGCAGTGGAGTTTTACAGTGTTGAGTTGCCAGCCCAGCGCCCAACCTTCCACAGAAGGCACACGCACGCACTCACTCCTAGGGCCAATTTAGAATGTCCGATCCACCTACAGCATGTCTTTGGGATGTGGAAGGAAACCGGACAACCCGAAGGAAACCCACACGACCACAGGGAGGGCATGCAGACTCCACACAAAAGGCACCCCGGCCAAGGATCGAACCGGAGAACCTCTTGCTGAAGTCTCAGAAAAAGCTAACAAGTCATAACCAAGCCATGTAGTTCCAAAGACCATCCATCTACAAACAAAACCATTTGCCATAGAAGAAAAGAATACCACCAAAGTGAAAGCAGATAATCAGTTTAGCACAGCAACGATCAGTGTTAGAAGCCAAAAGAACATTAAAGCAATCCTTTGTTACAAAACACCCTAAACATCCTTTAAGTCAGCTGTTATGCTTGCCGAGTACAGAAAATGCAAAATTAACAATTACAGTGCAAAAACACTTACTTTTCTCAAACACATTGCTCCTGAGACATGTCTTGGAAATACCTAACAGTACTAACTTTAAAAATGATACAGGGGGTTCTGCAGGATGTTTTTGAAATGCAACAAAGCTCTCTGGGAAGGGTGAATAGCAAATCAGATGCAGTGAGGGGTTGTGGTAGGGCAAGTTTACCTGGCAATATTGTAGTCTGGCCAAACAAATTCTGAAAAGATTTCCTGGTTACAGAAAATCATTTTTATTCAGTTTAACTTTTATTAGTGGGTGTTTTTATTACTCTAAAAATGTATAGATTATCTTCATTATTGTTAGAGGAAGTTTCTTTCAATGCAATAAGGAAAAATATGTTTTAGCTGCATAACAATAGAAACTAGAGGGAAACTGTGTGTGTGCGGGGGAGGTGCTGATGCACTAATAATGGGAAGGTAACTAACAAACACATTATATTTTTAAAAGGCACTATTAAACTGGGGCCAGAGTTGAGGCGTTGGTGCTGACTACATCCCAACTCATGTGTGCATACCTTTAGTGGTCACTACAGCAGTAAGCCAAATGCAAGTAAAATTATTTGAGAGGATTTACGAAAATTTGTAGAAATTCTTTTAAAACAATAACACACAGGGCTGTTAATGCAGGCTGAAAAACTTTCTAATCTTCAATGCAGGTATCCTTTGTTCTTTCAGCTTGCTTAGAGAGATTTCCCTCACTGCTGGACACATTGCATACTAACTGGGAGAGATGTGGTTGCTTGACAGCTGGGAACTGACACAGACCTTTATTTTTGGTCTTCCTTACATATTTCCAGTAGTTGTTTAAATAATTTATATATTTACATGCTGTTGAATGACGGGAATGTGTAAACATTAATCTTTCCCTTGCTTTTTGTAGTTTAGCTTATAATCATCAATATGTAGATTATACTGCACAGCATTATGTTTATTTTTTTCTGGGAAATGCTGTTCAGCCTCATTTCATACTTCTGTATATTTGAACACTTTACCCATAAATCTCTACCATAGCTCTAGTATTGAGTTTTGTCTTAACTCATGCACTTTATCATCACTGTTTTGTTTTGTTTTGCTTGTATCTGCCCTGTTAGTACCTCTACTTGCTGTTTTGTCTTGTTTTTGCTGTCTTTTTACTGTTTGAATCTGTTTGCCAATTTGTGATAGATGTGTCTCCTTGTGAAGTCCTACATGTAACTGGCTTGCCTTGCTTTGTAGTTTGCTCTGCTTTGCCAGAGATGGCCTCCACCTGTCACCCCTAGGGTTCTGGATCTTGGCCAAGGCTCTTGCCTCCCCCATTGTGCCTTTTTCAGGCTGTGTCCCAAAGACAAATATTCCAACATAAAAGATCTGTCAAAAAGCCAACTGAAGGTCATGCTGCTTAACTCTAGGAGCCTTATCCTGAAAATGCCCTCACTGGAGGATCTCCTCACACTGGAAGATGCTGATGTCTGTGAGGTCACAGAAACGTAGTTCAGGGCTGTGGAGAGCACCCCCTGCCTTATCATGCTATACCTCATTCCACACTTTCCGATCCCCAAAACAAGGTTGGAAAGACTAAGGTGGTGGAGTTTCTATCTTCATTAAGGACAGGCACACCTCCAGACTGCTTTGCCAGCATGACACACTGGAATTACTCCAGCAGCAACTAACAGTTGGCAAAACACCCATTCAAGTTATAGCCAGCTATATGCCCACCCTCCAGAACTCAGGACACTCACTCCTCCTACCTGGACCTACTTGACTCCATGAAGGCACCTCCTAACACCCTGATCCTTGGCAACTTCAACTACCCCACCACAGACTGGGTGAACTATTCCTGCACTAATGCACTCACCCACACACACACACACACACACACACACACACACACACACACACACACACACACACACACACACACACTCTGGAACTCACTTCTTATTTAATTCTTATTTAATTCACAGATTGCTTACTCATTCAGCATTCGCCAAACATCTTAGGTCATTTCTTGAACTAAGAGAGTAATATAGATGCATAATAGATGTAACACTGGCACAATAACAGTTAGGGTTAGTCCTACTAGGCTAGTAGCCTCTTTTCAGGCAAACCTAAGGTGGTATTTATACTAGTAGGGGAAATCTATCTGGTGTGGGAATAGAACCCACAGCCTTCTGCACCAAAGACAATGATCACGATCATAGGAGGTTACTAGGCTAATGGCTCTGGGACCCTTACAAGCCTAGCCAAGAGTTTATCCCCAAAAACGAACCTGCAGTCAGCACCTGTTGCCCCTGTCACTGAGGGACAAAAGTGGAACCCGTGGGACAAATTTATGGTTTCCCATCCACTCATCAAGGTTGTGCTTGAAGAGGGTCAGCGAGGTACTCTGTTTGACATGTATGGGAGGTCTTCTCCAGAGTCGGGGCAGCTAACTCTCCAGCAGGTTTTGTTGATGTCACATATTAGATTTAGGCCTATCAAGCAGGTCATGTGCAAGGAGTTAGACTTACAGATATGGAGCATATCTAGAAGGGAGGGTCTGATATTGTCTTGTAGGTGAGACACAGATCACCTCTGAGCAATCTGTATGATAGCAAGTATAGTGATAGTGATTTGATCCTGTCCACATAGGACAGGTGTTGGAGGCCATGGATTCTCTTTGTGAGGTATTTCTGGGGTCTTTCCAGTTGATGCAGGTGTTTGGAGAGGTACATACCAAATGGAGCATTATACTCAATTATAGGCCTAATGAGGGAGGAGTACAGAGGTAATAACCTCCTTTTTTCTGTATGCAACCCCTTTACTTATGAGATGAACCAAGTAATAGGCTTTTCTGACCATTGCCACCACATGATAATTGAATGTGAGATTGTTTTTTAGGCATAGATATTGATATATGCCATATTAATATTACTGTTAATAACATGACCCACAGAGTAGATGCTACTTCTTGGCAGCAAATGACAGATTGCATAATGCTGCAGAAGTTGTTACAAGTACCTTGTGTCTATCTACTACCAATTTGCAGACGCTTAAATTTGTTTAGCAATAACATATACGTATATGCATGTATATCATATCTCTGTAAATATTTCTGGCATTGTTCACCTGCATGCATTGTGAAATATAATTTCTCATGTTCTGTCACTGCAGAGGTCAGGGATGACACCTCATATAAATGTGTAATTTATGTAATTTTCTGAAATACTATAAACATATGCTGTATATAAATAATTATATTAATAACTTCAACCATTAGGTTCTTATATGACATTCCATCATGCAAAATGCATTCTGAAAAATCCTTGGATTGCTAGTTAGTGTCCAATTGACACTGCTTTGCTTATGTATGTATAGTTATTTAGCAATAGATAAGACATGTATACATATTTCCAAATTTTCTGTAAAATATCTCAGGCAATGTCCACCCAGTAGCATAATCATTTCACATGCAATGGTCAGTAAGTGAGAAAGTAGAATTTCTTTTTATACTAAATTATAAATATGTACCATATTAATATTTCTGTTGATAACTTGATCCAGATAGAGTGATCTTCTTTCGGCTTTTCCTGGTTAGGAGTCGCCACAGTGGAACTCCGGTCCGCCAATGATTGGCAGTAGATTTTTAAGGTGCCAGCTCGACGCCCAACCTTCAATGAAGGCACGCCCATTCATGCATGTCTTTCGAACGCCACTCGACCACGGGGAGGACATGCAGACTCCACACAGAAGGCACTCCAGCCGAGAACAGAACGGGAGAACCTCTTGCTGTGAGGCGACAACGCTACCACTGCACCATCGTGACTTGATCTAGATAGAGTACATATTGTATTTCATGGTATCAAATAAAAGCTTACATAATGTTGCAAATGTTGTCACTGATCCTTGCCTTCTGCCTATAAACAATTTACAGATATTTATCCTTGTTCAATAACAATATATACATATGTGCATAAATATCATATTTCTGTAAATATCGCAGGTATTATGCACCCTAGACAAACTGTGGAACAGTATTTTACATGCCCAGTCAACAGAGAGGTCATGGATGAATCCTCAGATGAGTGGGGTACTTGGTAACACAAAAATTATGTATGTTTTTGTGCAAGTAATATTATGAGTGTTATGGCATGTGTCAATAATTATATTTATATCTTGAAACATAAGGCGATTACATGACACTTTGTGGTATTAAAAGAAAGCTTTCTTAATCATGCAAAAGTTGTTACCAGTTCTCTATGTACTATTATTTATGAAATACTCATACCTGTTCAGTAATAAAATATGCATATTAGCATAATTATCATATTTTAGTACATATCTCGGACATTATGCTCATAGATGGATTGTGATTCGGTATTTTATATGCCCAGTCACCAGAGGTATTAATGAATCGCTCCTCAGATGAGAGGGGTACTTGGTAACCGAAAAAAAAATAGATTTTTTTCCTGGAAATAATATGAGTGTATAGGTATGTCAGTAACTATAGTAATAATAAATGTGAACCATAAGGAGAGTACTTGGCACTTCATATAATCAAATTAAAGCTTACACAGTGTTGCAAAAGTCATCACTGATAAGAGATGCATGCGTACTACCATTTGGCAGATGTTCCAACTTGTCCAGTAACAAGATATGCATATTAGCATAACTATCATTTTTCTGTACGCATCTCTGGCATATTGCACTTGGACGGATTGTGATTTAATATTTTACCTGTCCAGTCACCCGAAAGGTCATGAATGGCTCATCAGCTGAGTGGGGTACTTGGTAACACAAAAAAATGATGATTTTTTTTCCTGGAAATATTATCAGTGTATAGCATATGTTCATAATTACATTAGTAACTTCAGCAGAGGTTATTTACATGAGACTCCATGGTATCAACTGAAAATATACACAGTGCCTAACAAAATTGCTCTGATAGTTGGTGTCTAACTAGCATGGCAGATATTTACATTTATTTGTCCATTATGAATACTGTGTATAGCTGAATATTTAATTATGCAAATATCTCAAAAAGGAATGCCATTTACAAATCCTGTTTGGAGCCAAATGAAGATCACATCTGGCCAAACAAAAGCCACACTGATAGTTTAGGTCTGTCTACTATGGTTACAGAGATAATAATAATTTTTGCATAATTATAATAAGTAAATGTATATATTATCTAATCACTTGTTAAATACAAAATTGTTATTATGTTTGCCTGACATATAAATATCATTATTGTGAAGAGGAAAGTGTGATGAATAACTTTCGTATTTTAATTTTTTTTTGGTTACTTTTATTGTTTACGAGATAATATACATTTGTTTATAGCTAGGTTAAAAAGTGTATTTCCTGAATTTTAGCTCGGTTGAAGGCTGTCCAGGCAAGAACTCTTCAGGTGTCAAGAGGTGTAAATTCCACTCAGGCTAGGTGAGAAACAATTAAGAAACCAATCAAGTTCCTCCACACTGACTATTGTTACTTCCGGTTTAAATCTGGTGAATGATTTCTCAGATTGCTACACAACAAAGTGCCTGTGTGCCTGTATGACTAAGGAAAAAAAAAACTGAAGACACACAACAGATGTCTTTAAAAGATACAAAGCCTTAAACTCAATAACAAAAACAGGAAAGGGAGGATGTATATCTAAGATCATTATAAGCGTACTTAAAAATAGAGTAAGATTCTAGTAGCTATCAAGATGGTTGCCTCTGGACTGATAATGCAAATTAGAAGAAAGTAAACAATTAGAAATCAGAAAATTGCCTTATCTTGCCTAGAAATGAATTTTCTTATAATACCATAGCAAATAAGTTTAAGCAATTTAAATACAGAAACTTTGACAGGATGTGCTAAAAAGTCCTATCTGTCTGCATGGGTACTAATGAACACATTAATCACTCACAATGATGCTAAATCATAATCATTTTAATGTTTAGAGCATAATGTGATCTCAAATGCATTGCAAAGCTGATGCTAAGATTATGTTGTTTAATATCCCCAGCATCCGTAAGAATAATTACAGAGGTTCTACAAACATTTCTCTGGCTCCATCAACAATCCAACAGAATTTTAAACTTTTTTTAAGTTTAAGTATTTTTTTACACCATGTATTACACTGGAACACAAAGTCAAACTACAAAGCCATTATGTGCGTTTTACATTTCAAGTCTCAAACTCTAAGTTAAATAATAAGCAATGTGATCCAGAAAGCAAGAGGTATTATACATGGGCATTTAATTTTGCAAAAGGACTATAATATTACATATAGTATAGTTTTATTTACTTAAAACAAAAATACTTATGATCTTCAAAAAAAAAATATTGACTCACAATCAATGAAACATTTAGCTTCCCAAGCAGTAAAGAACAAAATATGTATCTATGCACTGAAGCATTTTTAGTTATTAGAAGACTTGCTTACCTGCTCCATGGTAATGTTTTTATAAATGACAGTTTGATTCCACTCTGGATTCAAGCTCTTCTGAACATACTTTGTTCTACGCTTGTATTCCGCACTAAATTGAAATTGAAAGTAAAATTCCACTCAGTCTCTTACTGCTTGTCTGTAACAAATGCTAAGCAAACATGCATGTTATTTCTTACATGCAATCTCAAACTCTTTCTTAAAATGCATGCGTAGTGTGAGCCAGCTGCATTCCATTATCATACCATAAAAGGCAAGTGTTAGTACACCCTTCGAGTTAAAGGAATGGAAGAACATGCATGGTCATTCCCTTGCAAACATGCATAGCAATCTCTGCAAGTCTCCAATGTTTATGATCATGACTCTGTGATTCTGGAGTATGAAATTAACACACATTTACATTATTTAACAAAATATGGTGGACATTCATGGGAAGATCTAGGAGTGGACAGAAATCACTCTTCAGATTCATACCACATGGATTTAAAACTGACTATCAAATATATGGGGAAGTGCTATGTACAGGAAACGAAAATGTTCAGCTCCTCCTCTATATTCAGATGGACAGTATGATTTAAAATTATGACATTACCTCTCTCTTTGAGTACAGGGGCAACATGGTGGACAGTATGCAGTCAGCATGTTGCTTGGTATACTTATAGAAAGCTGCATCAAGCTCAGAAAATTATGGCATTCTTGAGACTAAGAGCGATTTTCATTGCACACACAGAAATGGCTGACAGGATGCTGATAAGCCACTTTGAAAATATTAAGTATATATATGAATTGTCTGAGCATGTCAGTTCAGAAGTCCCAGCAAATCCTGATTCCAGTGGCTACATTGCAATGCAGGGTATATCATTTCAGATGCATCAGCCAATCCCGTTTCCACCAGCTACTAAAACAGAACAATCCCTGGTAGTTTTTCTTTTCTATAATATTGATCCTATCTAAACACGAAAAAAGATACTTATGAGTAATTTGAGTGAAGTACTGATCATTACTCTTCACTGAAACAGTAATGACTTGTGGTATTATGATGGATTCAACCCGTTTTCCCCTCAAATGAATAACAAATTTAATTTGTTCTGGTAACACCATTCTAAAAACCAGTCTTCTCCAAACAAAATACTCTTCTGGTAGTCTGAAAGATATTTTCTTGATTAATTTTATCTGATATCATACAGTAGCAATTCAGAAAATTACAATAATATAATTGAATATAATTACTTCATATTAGAATCAGCTTCTTAGATTTAAAGTAATGAAAGTTTTCACATGTTAACAATAACTTCCAAATCCTAAAGCAAGAAATGCCAGAGGAAAGGAAAACTTTAATTAGATTAATTTTAATTAGATTCAATTCAATCAACTCTGACCTTCTTATTCAGAACAGCTTTCACTTTCACGGTATTCATAAGGAATGGGACTGGATAAATTGTTTACTAAATGCATATAATTTTGCTGATCAGCAAACTTTGATTGGATCAGCTGAGTTGAAGGGGGGTTTGTCACCCACTACAATATCCTAAGACCTTAAGACCGTCAAGGTATTGGGATCAGCATAAATAATCCCAAGTCCTGATTCCATGTTTTTTTTTTTTTTTTTTTTTTTTTTTACTGCATGGAACCAGTATAAAATGAAAAATCCTATGCAAGTGTCCTTGCTTAAATTACAGATGGAGTTTAATAAGGCAGAGAGCACTGGCTTGAGAAGAAACGTTGACATTACATTTTTTGGATGTCTTGCTGCTAAACTAAAAGGTCATTTTGCTTGCATTAAGGTTTGGCTTCATGCACACTATACTGAACCAGCATGGAAGCATTTATCTCAGTTTAACCCATGTGGTACATCTAGTTTTGATAGACTAAGTGCATAATGATTTATCAGCTGCTAACAACTTCTAGACAACTTCTCATCCAGAATTTATACATACTTTATTTCATTCATATACGCCTCAGATGCATTTTTCTTAGAAGTCAGACTGCACTGATAATAACATAAATATTCGGGCAGTAAGCTATAATGATTACAGATAGAGAATATATTATAAAAAGTGATGCATTCACAGAGAATCAGATATGGAAAGTGTTACATGATCATTAGGACTTTCATTAAATATTAGGAAAACACTGTATGAAATGAAACTGCACCTAATTAGTGCATTGTCTTACAGTTTTATGCTAACAATTCTGTAAAGTACAGCTTTGATATCTGAAAACAACAAAAACTGAAAACATCATCAAAAGGTATACTCTGTCAATGGAGATGATTACTTCTTTTTTAAGGCCAATGGATTTATTCAAAAGTAATGGCAATTTACAGACAATACAAATTATTTTAATTGTGTGAATGTAAAGATGGGTTCCTACCCCTTTATAAACATTTTGGAGACTACTTTCTACTATAAACATTTGTTACATGGCAGTACAAGTCAGTAGGATGAGAGTAAAAGAATACAAGAAGGAAATTAATCAGTGGATGTCTTATGAGTCAAAATAGCAACACACAGCTCTGTGCCCTCTAACTTGTGGAATTTAAAATGTAAACTGGATGATATTGTTCAATTAATATGCATTATTCATTGCATAATGTATTCACTGTAGTCTAGGTCACACTGAGGTATGTAACTATTTTGAAAAAAAATGTTTTGCTATTTAATTTTCTTTAACCAGGATCGAACAGCTGAAATACAGTATCTGATTCTAAAAGACTTGCTCTCAGTATAAGTGACCAGTAACACTGAGAGCAGGCTGAGAGTAGGTCTTTTTGAAATTGGAGCCATTGTAAGCCAGAGCAAGTGTTTCAGAATCGGGGCAGATTTACACTGAGAGCAGCTCTTTGGAGTCTGGTGCAAAGATTTCACTGTTTGTAGTGCAATACTTCCTGCCATACTGTAGCCATGGATATGCAAGCCTGCTCACCAAAATGGGACATGTTCTCCAGAAGATATTCACAGAGCCACTGACTGCCTGACTGTTAAAGTTTTCCTTTTTTCTTCTTTTTCTTTATATATATCTTGTGACACAAAGCCCTTCTCTTTAGAGTGCAACATACACATGACGCTGCTCATGTTGAGACAAATTACATCTTCCTTATGCATACATTACATGCTTGACTCTGTACTAATCTTGGAAACAATAAAAATTAAACAAATGAATTTAAAAAAGGTCTTTAAACTCATGTGGAATTTAAAAAACAAAACATATTGTGGTAGGCGCATTTATGAAAAATGAATTAGTCTGATAAGGTAGCAGTCCTACAAAAGCAAAGGCTAAATAATGCACAAAGCCTTGACTAGTGGTAGTAAAGTTTACCTTAAGATGTGGATTTGAAGGCACTCAGGTGTAGATCAGCCAAAAGCTGTAGCAGTGTATTAGTGACTGTACTGAAATTAAAGAATTCATTTATATATGTAGATTGGTGAACTGGACCAAAAGGCCCCTTTTCAGCCATGACCTGGTTACAAAATAAGCTGAATTCAATATGAGAAATAAAAATGAAATAAAATGAGAATCATCACATATGGAAATGTTTATGATAGTGTTGTACATAAATTACAGTGCAAAAGGAAAAACATGCAAATAAATCAAAAGATAGTGAGAAACTCAGCTCCAAAAATATACTTATACAAAAACACTCAGCAAATATGACTAAAAAGATAAAAAGTATTCATCATCATCGTCAGCAGCATCAGCTGCAAAGAAGCTGAAAGCCGTGGCCATAAGTGCAAATGATAAGAAAGACCATGCCAATTACTACCAAAGGAAAACTTCAAAGTAATTTTAACAAGTTGATTCAAGGTCAGGTGACACACATGTAGCCTTATTACTGTGCCTGTGGCTTTATGTAATTTCTGAGGGATGTTTAAGAAATATGCAAACATGTCCAAGTCACATTCTACAGGGATCGAGAGTACCACGTTTATGTGGCCTGAAGTGAGCATCCTCAATGGGAACACCTTGTGGGACACAAAGTCCATAGTTCCTAGAAGTAAATCAATAATGCAGTTGCAGCATTTAGCATAAGATTTTGTGCCATCAAAATGGTGCTCAATAGGGGATGGAACCATCCAATATTCAAAAATGTTATGGGGAGGAATGAACCAGACAGGTGGAGGCTTATAAATTAGATGGGGGGGGGGGTTAAATCAGCTGGGCTTAATTTTTCTAAGCAGCTGTCAAATTCATATACAGCAAACAAAAAAAAAAGTTTACGCAGTGGCTAAACAACAGTTCTGCTTACTTTATTGAGCAGATTAAAATAACAGCACTAGGACTGTACAGAAAGTGTGCATTATAAATAAAACATGTTTAACAATTAACAGCCAGAATTGCAGACATAATAGCTGAATTCAGGTAGACAAGAATCTGAGTACTTTAATAATGCGTTCTGAGAAGTAAGCCAAAAGACATAGATTAGACCTACTCCCAAGTGAGTTAAAAAAACCTCAGAGGCCAAACAAATGTGAAAATGATGACTAAACAAGAGAATGCAATTAGCAAATTATAACGAAGATACACCTATCGTGGTGCTGTCACGATCCAGTCATACAACCTGTCTGTTCTTTTGCCCTGGAAATTGAGGAAGGCTTCTCAACATCTTAGTAGTTGTCACAGGGATCTAGTCATATTGTTCAAAGTTCAACTACACGTTTTTGGCGTACTGGTACCATACACGAGTAAGACAAAAAAGTCGGTGATGATGATTGAACGTATTGGAGCAAACTTAAAACAACCATGCAATATTAACTTGATGAAATGACAATAAAATTACCATTTAAACTACACAAATTGAACTTTATTACTAATATATACGGGGATCAGAAGTATTTGGCACCTTGACATAATGTTACATCATTTCAGTTAAATACTATTCTCGTAACCAGCAAGTCATTTTTTTTTATTTGCTAACCATTAAGTAAATCCAGTAGCTTTCCAGGTTAGTACACTTGTTGACTGCTACTTAAAAAGGAAATTCAAAGCAAAGTGACTGGGGAAAGAACTATGTTATTTCTACTAATGTTCTTAAAGAAAAGGTGACTATAAATTAATAGGAAGGAACTGCACAATGGAAAGGCAAAACTTCACAGTCTGGGAAACATGACATATCAATACTTTTGTGGATGCATGATAAAATATCTCGCTTATAATATTACAATACAAAATGTGACAGCAGAAACTGAGGTATCAAAAACACATACCTCAAAAACCATTAGAAAATCATACCCTTAAGCCTATAAGCTACTGGATAACCTATCTTACATACACGCAGTTCATTTGCAGAAAGCTATCACTTCTGTAATATGATTATGTACTGTTTATGCCCAAGCTTGTTACTGTGGCTTCCAAGACATATCCAAGATATATATGGACCTGATTATATTGGTTGGTGAGATAATGCATATTTCCCATTTTCTGATGACACAATCATAATATTATGTTTTAAATAAATATTTCCATATCCTTGTAATTATTTTGGATTAGATATTTTGCTACCATAATTAAAAGTGTTAAAAATTATTATTGCCTTAAATTGATAAAAAAATGTTAATACTTTGATATTCAGAGATTTGTTTGTGTGAGCCCAGAAATAGCGAGACTGAATGAGAAAAAGCAGGGACTTACATATACTAAATCCTAGAATGCCATTTCTCTGAGAATTCTTCTTCTCTGAGTTATGGTAGTCTCAGAGTTTGAGGGGTGTGGAGGCTTGCTTCCAAAAATAGGAGATGCATGGGTGGGCTTGCTCCCCCAAAAAGAAATTTAAAGGAGAACAACAAAGTTCAATATTCAGTGTACTCCTGTATTTTTGCTGTTTTGAAGACGTGGAGAGGCTCAGTGCAGATCACAGGTAAATACCAATTAAAAAAGTAGGAATTATATGGCATAGCCATTTACTAATTAAGAAATCCACTCACGGTAATTACAGTGGTGGTGGGGAGTGAACATTTTTATGATTGTAGCTGGAGTTCTCTTGAACACCCGTGACAAACATACAAAATGAACATGACTACGCACCTGTTCTATTATGCAGTCCTAGAAGACATGGTGGATTCGCAGTTATCGGTTGCAGTGATGCTTGTATTTATTTTTATTCATAAAAGTAAGAAGGAGATGGGATTATAGAAAAGGAAGATAAGAGTTAAATAGCAAGCTGAGGAACATACACAAGGAAATAGGGAAAGTAAAAGTGGGAATAGGGAGGCAGAGAAAGGCTATACTTTTTTGGTGGGACACAAGTTCATAGGTGTGTACTAGGCTAATGGCCCTGGGGCCTTTACAAGCCCAGCCATAGGATTATCCTGGCATAGTGCCACCTGAACTTAGTTCCCAGTGTGTCCGTCGAGTAAAGCCACTGAAGTGATCCCCGGGGTGAATTTTCTGTTTCCCATCCACTCATCAAAATTTCTCTTGAAAAGGGTCAGCGAAGTGCTCTGCTTGACATGCATGGAAAGTCTGTTCCATAGCATGGGCAGTCTCTGGGTTATGAACCTGTCCCTCCAGCATGTTCTGTTAATTGTTGTAATGAGGCTGAAGTCTCTGGAGTGTGTAGTGTGGAGGGATTGGGATTTCTTTAGATGTAGCATTTTTAACAGAGCTGGGTCAGGCATGGCTTTGTAAGTCAAGCAGAGATTGCCACTAAGTAGGCGATCTAACAAATCTAAGTGTTAATGTTTTTAAGATGGGTAGATACAGAAGGATGTAAGGGAAAGGCGGTAGATGGAAAGAGTAAATATATGGAAGCAAGGACACAGAAACAGACATAAAATACAGACAAAGATGAACAGTAAAGGTGCTAACACAAAGGAGTGCTTACAGTGGATATGTTCATGCTCAGACAGGAGAACAAGTGTTAATGGAAACATTAGGCAAAAAATATGGGAGGGAGCTGACAAACAAGGAAGTGGGGTTCCAGGATGACAATACAGAGTACATACACATCTTCTGACCTTGCTGCTTGGGCCAAACCCAAGATGTCAGTTACCACTATGACTACCCTCCCCATTGATTTCTGCTTCAAATGGTAGACGGAGAAGTGCCAGGCAGCAGTGCAACTCTATAAGCCACAGAAGGATCCACTCCAGGCAGACAATTCAGGCTGCAAGCCACCAGTCCAAAAATGCCACTATTACATCTTCCAGCTCCTGACCAGTGATAAACTGTGATCTCCGGTAGGGAACAACATCAACCTCCTCTGGTGAGCAATCACTAGTGGCCACTGGGAATGCCACCAGGTCTGCCACCACCACATGATCTCTGTAACCCAATGGAAAGGCAGGCCTGGTGGTAGATGTGCCTGTGAAAGATGGCCAGGTTCAGTGGTGCAGTGGGGACCAATGTCATACCTCAAGCACAGCTGTGGCAAATGCTGCAAGAACTGTAAAATAAATTTATAAAAATAAAAAAAATACACATTAAAAATATAATATGACTAGGTAAATAAACTCAGATGTCTCTATTGGATGACGTGTACAGGTGTACAGGTGTGCAGTGGCAAGGGTTGGGCTAATGTATGGCTGTACTGGTAGGATGGTAATGTTTGGACATAAACAATCATGAAATGTATTTGCAGGTGTGTCCCTGTGGGCATGTTCTGTGGAAACTACAGTAAGGTCAAACACCTGCCATATGGACTTGGAGTGTGCTACTATTTATGGAGCCTAACATGCCTATGGTGTCAGTGAGGTTTACCAAAGATAAACAAACAACTGTCTCCTTCACAAATGGCTATCAGGAAGTGCTTGGCAACCACTGTAATGTACTGTGCAGCATACCAGGGGTATAGCACAAATGCCATATATAAATATGTATATGTTGTGCCAGATGTTGCATAAAACTGACTGTCAAACAGGTCTGACACAGGTAAATATACATGTTATTACAGGGGGCAATTCTACTTTGCTCTGATAGTGCTAGATGAGACGCTCCATGCTCCTCCAGAGCAGAAGCTCATTCTTCATTATTTGCTCTTGACTTGAAAGATAAGAACAATAGAACATGCATAAATTAAAGGTCCTGTAATGGGCCAGTTAACCATAAGGGAAATAATGGGACAGTGATTAGCCCTGCATGCTTACAAATACATCTCAGGAATGCACTTTCTAAGCTCAGAAGGTCATGATGATGGCTCCTTGGTCACTATAACAGCGGTGCTGACACAGCTCAGCAGAGTGGCTGATGCTAGTGGCAGCAGTCACTGCCCTGTTAAGAGTATTTTCTTATCTTTTTTTTTTCCGTTACTGGGAACCCTTCTATGGGTCTCCAAGAAGGCTCTCTTGGTGGTCTATGTGCAAAATGTGTTTACTTTTTTTTTTATTGTACCACCTGGCAGACCTCCCACCTTCTGTTCCCTCAGAAGTCATGCGCAGTCAGTAGGTAACAATTCAGAGAATACTGTTAGCCTTGTTATGGTATTGCTGCTGTCTGGACAAGGCATGACATGACATGCAACTTCTGGTGCCACCATTGCATAACTTCAAAATATGGCATGGCATCTCAGTACCTACATAGCTCACCACTGTTTGCACTTCAGTGCCTATACTGACCATGTCATTAAAATAGTTTTCCACAGCCATGGCCGCTGATCGTGTGTTTCTCAGGTAGTCATGATCAAGCCTCGTAGCACAGCACAGTTGAACTGTGCCACAAGAAAAAAGTGGGATCCACAAACATTCACTCAAAGTAGTCTCAACAGCAGTGTGAACATGCTTGAAATTGCACAATAAAAGCAGATGTGGTCATTGCTAGGTTCATAGTGCAAGATAAGAATGCATGACAGGAATCTGCAGAACTTATATCCACAAGGGAAAGTTTATTTATTTATTGGTATTTCTTTACCAGGAAAGTCCAACTGAACATTGCCCTTTTTAGCAGAGCCCTGGGGAGAAAAGGTCCATTATACAGGCATCATGGAGATCATCAATATTGTTTCGTCCTTTACAGTCCGTTTCTTTCATTAGCAACAGTACCATTATTCAGACATCAGTTACATAATTTACAAACAATTTTGAAAATAATAATTACATCAGTTGCAAATGAATAATTTTTTATATGCAGTGCAATATCATCGGTATGCATAGATATTCAGGTTTTACATAAGAATATCTGTTGCTATAAAATCTTGATGAAAAAGAAGTTGAAAGATACTTAAAGGACAAAAGGCAGCTGAAGGGCTAAAACCTACACAAGCATAAAGAGACTTGAGTGAATGGGAAGTGGTATTATTTTACCTTTATTGTAATACTGCTACTACTTTACTTTTGTGTCATTCAAAGAACTACACGAAAGGTTGGTACTGTAAGGGTTAAACTAATGGATGCAAATGACAGCAATAGTGCATATACTGTGAGGGAGGTTGTGAGCAGGGGGTGAGTTTAATGCCATGACAGTTAAAGCAGAGGTGATGCAATGCATCAAGTTCACTACTAAATAGTGAGGTTTGTTTCTTTTTATATTATGCTGATAACATAGGTCCATGTGAAGGCCAGGACTGTGCATTTGTTCCACTTAATATTGATATGCAAGTCTTGGGAGGTGAACTGTTTGCTGATAAGTACATCATATGTTACAGTATATGCAGTGATCTCCTATTAAGGAGGATTACTTCTGCCACATGTGTAATATACTGTGTAAGTCCTGTAAGTAGTACGTTTGTGTGCTGAGAGTGTTGGCAGAATACCTGTGAATGTGGTACTGTGAGGTGAGTTTGGAGAAGGCAACCATCAAACTCCAGACAGATACATGGAGATGTAACCTTGTATTCCACATCATTACTGTTTCAGTACTCTATCTGCATACCATTTACATTTATCCCTCCTACTGACTGCAGATGTAATGAAAGTGTGTGTGTGCAGTAGTAATAAGAGGGTGTGTGCAGGGAGCCTGAAGTAACATTCAGTATTTTTGCTTGCATGCTATGGATCCATTTGGTTTTAAACACATACATGCATACTATCTTCTTCAAGGGTTAGTGTAAGGGCAGTTCATTCTATGGTCTCTTTAGCAATTTTGATCATCCTCTTGTTACATCTGTACTAATGTGATCCATATCTGCAGTTCGCTTGTTCTTTTATTTTGGAGGGAGAAGAAATGCTTTCACATATACCCATATAAGGTAAATATGTGAATAATAATATGGGATAGCAGGTACAACAAAGGGGGATCCTTGGTCTAAAGCACTAGTAATCCAAAAAAAAAAAAGGTACGCCGTAGCAAATTCCAGGAGCATTTTATTCAATAGATACACAAACAGTTCAATATCTACATAACTGCCACAAATGCATTTTTGTCAAAAGACTTCATCAGATGCAACACCGGAAACACGATTTCAACCCGTGTTTATACCCAATTGCCCTTAAAACCATCAAATCAACCAATCTTGCAATTAAAAACCAATTAAAATAAAAACGTACTCTAAAAAGTACCTAAAGCACTGAAATCACTAGACAGAGTTTATACATGTCATATAATAAAAATTCTCATTAGTACCCCATGTCAACCCCCCCCCCCCCCAGGTAAAAAAACATTCCCTTATATAACTGAATTTTAATAAATGAATTATAAAAACTATAGCACCCAAAAGTGTGTTGTCCAAATCATGAATGATTTAAAATGGACAAAATAAAACATAGACCTATAGCACTATGTACTGGTACAGATCTTAGCTACAACTACATATTGCATCTTTGTTCAGCTTAAACAATCATTGATTCTCACAGGAGGAACTCAAATACAAAATGTAAAAAATATATAAAATATGTAAAATGTTATATATGAACTTGTATTTACATCCAAATTAAAAAAACAACATATGTATTAAACTGTATTAAAAAATTTAATAACAAAGCACACTATTAATTAAACCTAACCAAGTACCAAGCTTTAAGAAGTACCTTAGGTGCAAAGCCATGAATACAAAGACTTACTGGAACCAACGTACAACCTAGCAGCCCTTAACATCAAAATAGGTGGTAAAGAATGAGAATATGTCTTTAGCACCCTTTTCCTCTCCAATCACTGTGGCTCCTCACTGTCACGTACCCCCTACACAGAAACTCAACATTCTTTGAAAATGCACTGAAACTCAACATTTCATGGAAATACATGTGCTGATGACAGTTTGGTAGTTAGTACAGAGGACTCATTCTGTACTATCCTCTAATTAAGGTACAGGGTTTGAGCTTGAATACGTTAACCAACCTGCCATCCCTAACTGGGGCATGTTTTACACACACACACACACACACACACACACACACACACACACACACACACACACACACACACACACACACACACACACACACACACACACACACACACACACACACACACACACACACACACACACACACACATACTACTAAGGTTTTACTGCATGCTCCAGAGTCCTACAGAAGTGCACCACTGGAGACATCTACACAGCAGAAGCAGGTCTTCAGCAGTCTGAACACATGCACAGCAATTACTCAGGTCTATGACAGGGTAGTGTAGCATGCAGTCTCTGCCATGGTCTGTGGCTTTGTAATTGGTGTCACTAGCCATGGCTCTAGGACATATCTGACATCACCAATAAGATTAATATATGGAAACATTAACCACTGATGTGAGCCATGTGTGCCAGATATGGGATCATGGCACTGTCTGTGTAATCCACTGACATATTGTATATTACACCTTGTGCATTGTAGACCACTTTGCAGTTGATAGAGTGGAACTTTTATAATTGATATATATATTATAGCCCCTCATTATTAGGTAGAGCCTTTATTGCGATGAGGGTGCAGAAAATGGATCCCAGTGCCTCAGGAAACCAAGCTATGTCATAAAATCCCCTCGAAGTGTTGCCTGTCTCCTCTATAGTGTGTGAGAACTACATATGCTCCCGCTCATGCTGTAGCATGGCATGGAAGAACTGGTGAAGTATCTTTAAGGCACATGCCTGGCATACATCCACAGCATTCCCTGTTTCCATGTCATGGGGGAGGGCATGGTATGTTAGGCACAGACAGATGACTCCATTGTGCCAAGGGTAATGATGGCATAACATGCACACAGCAATGAGCAATGCATGTATTTTTCTTCTATTAAGTTACAAACTGCCCAACATAGTAGTCATGGGGGGAGGTGGGGTGAAGTGCTGGTCAGTGAGCAGCCATGGATAGTTTTCAAAATTCCCTGCAGTGGGATTGTGTTCTGTCCGTCCATTATATTATGATAATTAAATATGTGAACAATATAGCAATATGGAGTATTAATCAACCATTTAGCTTTCTCTTTTGAACAAGCCAATGTTTCGAACAGTACATGGTAGGTTAAGGGTCAGCAAATGTTGCTTTTTTGTTTCATAGTTTCATAGTTTAGTACTAGGCTATCTGCCCTGGGGCATTTGTAAGCCTAGCCATAGTGATGTGGCTTTCGCCACCCCATGAAATGGTACAAAAATGTACAGAATAGACTTAGAATACTGTGCCTCTGTCTAGTAGTGACACAGTGAAGGTCCCATTATATAATAGACTTAGTTTACTGTGCCCCTGTCTAGCAGTGACACAGAGGTGACCCCTGGGGTAAACTTACGATCTCCCATCCACTCATCAAGATTTCTCTTGAAGAGAGTTAGTGAGGGGCTCTGCCTAACATGAACTGGGATTCTGTTCCAGAGCATGGGAAGCCTCTGGGTTATGAATCTATCCCTCCAACATGTCCTATTCATACTTGTGCCGAGGTTTAAGTCTTTAGCTCTCGTGGTTCTGATGGATTTGGATTTTTTGAGGTGGAGCATGTCCATCAGTTCCTGATTGGACATGGCCTTGTACGTCAGGCACAGATCACCTCTGAGCAGGCAGTATGCTACTGAATAGAGCTGGAGTTTCTTTAGTCTGACAGAATAAGACATATGTTGGAGACCCTTGATCCTCTTGGTGAGGTACGTTTGTGGTCTCTCTAGCTGTTGCAAATGCCAGGTGAGGTACACACCAAATGGGGCATTGTACTCAATCATGGGTCTGATGAGGGAGGAGTATAGGGGTACAATGACATCCTTGGATCTGGATGTGAATCCCTTCATGATAAGGTGTGCAAGGTAGAATGTCTTTCTAACCACTTTGGCAATGTGGGTGTCAAATGAGAGGTCGCTGTCGACTTGGGTCCCTAGGTCTCTGATTACTTTTTCCGTACTCAGTGGGTTGATGTCTATGTGATAATTTGTGGGTACTTTGTTTTTCCCAAAGGGGATGACTATACATTTTTTGGCATTTAGTTTAAGGCCATGACTCCGGCACCAGTTGTCCGTTTCTGTGAGGCCTTTTTGTAGGATGTATGTGTCTGCTGGTGTATCGACTATGGCGCCTAGTTTGCAGTCATCTGCGAACTTTGTCAGCTACAACCCTCCCATGTTTGCTTTAACATCTGAAAAATAAATGCCGAACAAGAGGGGTCCCAGGACAGATCCCTGTGGGACACCACCTGTGACTGGCTTTGAGTCTGACATTGCTCTAGCGATTTTAACTTTATGGGTTCTGTCCTTTAGCCAGTTTGCAACCCATCTAGTGACATAAGGGTTTACATTTAAGCTGTTGAGCTTATCTATGATGCTTGAGTGGGGTATTGTGTCGAAGGCCTTGGCCAAGTCCAGGTAGGCTCTATGGACTGCTTTGCCTTCATCAATGTCTCTAGTGACTGTTTCGAAAAAGTCAACCAGGTTCAAAAGGCAGGATCTGCCCTTTACAAAGCCGAACTGGGTGGGATCAAGTGTCTGTAGGTCCCAAATGTCTCTGTTTATGAGTTCCATAATGATTCTTTCCATAGCTTTGCAGACCAGGCTGGTTAAGCTTATGGGGCGGTAGTTCCCAGGGTCTGTAGAGGTACTCCCTTTGTGGAGTGGGACCACTGTTGCTGTACGCCAGTGTTCAGGTACATATCCTGTAGTAAGGCTAAGGTTAAATAGCATTTTTATGTGCGGGTTTAGCTCCTCTTGGAGTTCACGTAGCATGCAACCCGGGATACCGTCAGGTCCCATTGATGCTGTGTTTTTAGCTTTGCTGAGGGTGGCTCTCACCTGGACATCTGAGGTGACAGGGAGATTACATTCAGCTGGGATAAGTATTTCTTCTTTTGGGGGTGAGGGAGGGGAGAAATTTGCTCTGAACCTGTCAGCCAGAATGTTGGCAATATCTGTGGGTTCAGTGTATTTTTTGTTGTTGTGAACTAACTCTGAGCATATCTGTGGGTTTCCACCCAGGTTTCTAACATAGCTGAAGAAGGCTTTGTGGTTATCTTTAGTGTCCTTAGCGATTTTTCTCTCAAAGTTGGCCTTGGATGTTTTTATGAGAGAATGTAGTTTTCTGCTAGTGTTGATCAAAGATGTCTTCCCTTTATGGGATTTTGCTCTGTCGTGCAGTAGCTTCCTTCTTTTGTTATACAATTTGTTAATGGCTGAGGTCCACCAGACAGGACGCTTGCATTTGGTGGAGAGGGTCTTGGATTTATTTGGAATTGCATGATCCATGCATTCTTGGAGATGTCCATAGAAAGCATTTGTGAAGGATTCAGCATTGTGGGATGTGGAATCCACTGGCCCAGTGGGCTTAAAGGATACATACCATCTCAGTCTTAAGAAGAGTGAAGTCTGCTTTTGTGAAGTTTTTCACTGTGGTCTTTTGTGCTGGGGATGGAGGTGGGATATGTATATCCAGGGTGATTAGTTTGTGGTCAGATCTCACTAGTGAGGGGTATACCTCCAGTGTGGAGCATTTTGTCCCCATGTTTGTGATGATCAGGTCTAGTATATTATCTCCCCTAGTGGGAGAGGTGGCTAGTTGTTCCAGTGCATTTGAATTTATGAATTTCAGGAACGTTTGGGCTAGGGTGTTAGGGCTAGAATAATGTACCCAATCTATGTTAGGGTAGTTGAAGTCTCCCAGTATGATGGTATTTTGTGATACATTCATATCCTCCAATGTCTTCAGGAAGGCTGAGTGGGGTTCCTGAGATTGGGAGGGTGGTCTGTAACATGCTACCAGTTGTATAGCAGTTTTGCCTATGGTTAGTTGCACCTGTATGGTCTCCGATGCTTCATGTGTTGCTACTAACCTGGAGTTGTGAGTGTCCTTGATGAATATGGACACTCCCCCTCCCTTTGTGGTTCGGCCCAGGTTTGGGGGCTGAAAAGCATGATACAAGGTATAGCCTGGTAGCGCTGGGGTGCTCTCAGGAGCCTTGAACCAGGTTTCAGTTACTGGCACAGACGTCAATGTTCTCCATACTGAGGAGTGCATCGAGTGCCTGCATCTTGAGATTTAGACTTCTGGTGTTGAGCATCATTATCCTTAGTTTTTTTCCATTTTTGTTTTCTAAGGAGGTGGGTTTGTCTTTTGAGCCTTGCCTAAAAAAGGCGCTATGGGGGTGGCAAGAGCCTTAGCCAATATCCGGAAGCCCAGTGGTGACAGATGCAAGCCGTCCCTTGCGAAGCAGCGTGGCTTGCCCAACATGTCATCCCAAGCAGACAGACATTGGATCCCCTTAGAATGACACCAATACTTGAGCCAATTATTAAAGCTGATCATCTTGTCTTTGTATTGTGGCATCATTCTTGGTGAGGGCAAGATGCTGCTCAGGGTCAGGGTCATACCAGCCTGGGCTACATAATCATAGAGCTCCTCTATGTCTCTTTTCATGTAGTCCAGGGAGGTACGTCTCAGGTCATTCACGCCAGCATGGACAATGACGGAGTCATATTTGTGCTTGCTTTGGAGTGACCTGAGTGTGTGTGTTATGTGGCGGATCCTAGCTCCCGATAGGCAGCTCACAGTCACCCTCTCCTTGTTCAGCCTGGTAAGCGGGACATCAGTGTGTCTGACTATAGAGTCACCTATTACTAGTGTATCAGGCATGGTGTTTGGCCTTAAGGGCTGTGATTGATTGACACACTGATTTATTGAAGTATGTGTTGCATGTGTTTTGTTTTGAGGTGGTGGAGTTTTGGATGTCTGCTTTGTTAGCCTCTGTTGTTTTGGTAAGTTTTTTATTAGAGCCTCCGAGTATGTCTTTGTGTTTTTATGTGTTTGGTTTGCAGTTGTGATAGGTCTATGTGGGACTGGGTTTGTTGTGTGTGAGGTTACCATCTCCTCCTGTCTGGTCATGCCAGCCCTGAGTTGAGAGAGTTCAGCCTCCAGTTTGGCTATATAGTTGCATCTCTCACATGTATTTGTGTTTGTTGGGAGGTGGAGAGGGTTGTCTGTGTACATGAGACAATTGTAGCATTGTCTCAAGATACCCAGATTAACCAGCTGAACTGGAGAGGACACCAGTAATCTACCACTCGACATGCTAGAACAGTATAAGGGAGTGCTGTGCCTTTAAGGGAAGTGGATATTCACAGGGGTGGTAGGTGGATGTAGTGCTTACTTTAGTATGAGAGTGCTTATTTAGTAGAGACGTTTTGAGAACAAGTGCTAGGCTTATAATATAGCGAGTAGTCTGATTATACTAAGAGTAGAGCTTCCTTAAGGAAAAATTTGAAGAGCAGACTTGAAGAAGTTTAACCTTGTTTAACCGGCTGTGCTATGCGCTGTCAGCATAAAGCCGCAAACGTGGATTTTAAACAGGGAACTTCAAAAGAGCTAGAAATGGTCCAAAACAACCAATTACTACAGCTCTTGTGCTGAGGTCACTTCCTACAGGGACAGGTAGGCTGCTCAAGGCTCCCCCACCACTGAAACTTCCTTCTATCCAAGTAAGGTAATGGACAACACAGGACCACACCCCAAAATACAGCAAAGCCTGTAAACTGGTCTAAACTAGCCGAGGAGAGGCAGGAAAACAAGGATTTTTTTTTTTTTTTTTTTTTTTTAGAAGAAAAACAACACAAAAAAAGAAACAGTAATAAAATAAATACACAGGCTAGCACACACTAGTTTTAGTGGGCAGCCTTAACAATTTAAACAAAACAAACAAACAAACATTTTTTCTAAAATGTAACTTTAAGTAAAGATTCAGATATTAAAGATAAACAGTAACAAAATAGTTTAAACAGTTTAGTTGTTAGAATATTTAAGATAGAAAATGTAAAAACAACAAAGATACTTAAATCAAGAAAGTAGTCGCTTTTCTGAGTTCTCTCTAACTAGGACCACTCTGCAGGACCACGAGGAGCTTGTCTGAGTAGTATAGCCAGAAAAAAACACCCAGAGGCAGATTTTAAACAGGGAACTTCAAAAGAGCTAGAAATGGTCCAAAACAACCAATTACTACAGCTCTTGTGCTGAGGTCACTTCCTACAGGGACAGGTAGGCAGATGTTTGTTGTGTTTCTTACACTGGATATTTATATCAGTGATATTGTTTCAAAAGAATACTAACATCACAACTGATAATTGTGTGGGTGGTATGGTCAGCTTATAATATCGATACCTGACCTGTTTTAAATAATAAATATACAATAAGAAAAGCAGTTGACAGGATGGACACTGATCAGCAAATGATGCTTTTCCATGACAAATATTTTATAGTGTGAGCACTGAGTAAGAGCCTAAATTATACTGCAAATCTGCCCAGTACAGTGAAACATCAGATAATAAAACACCAATGGCAGCTTTTAGAGTAAATGTAATATGTGTTAAAACTCCTGATTACACTGCAACAGCTTCGTAGTACTGTGAATCGTCAAATGTGAGTGTGAAGACCAGATAGCAGCACCTCAAAGGCTGCCTTCATAAAGAAAGAAATACAGTTAGTGTGCTTTTAAATGGTAAATGTTTTCCTGATTTATCACAAGGTACTGGGTTTTGATTGGTATGACAAGGAGGACAGACAGTAAAACATCAGAGGTTGCTTTCATTAGGGATGCAATCACTGCTTTGAGTGGGGTGAAAAATATTTAATAACTTAAAATCAGATTTCTGGTAACTAACTGAAACAACACTGGAGTATAGCTAGTAAAACATCAAAGGTTCTTTTCAGTGAGAGTAAATACATCTGTGAGAGATGCAGTTACATAAAGAAGCTAGACTCTATGCTCTCTCCCTCACAAGCCAGTATATCTGGCACTGAGAAGGTTGTCAACACAATCACTATACCTCAAACACCACCCATAACTACACAACACACAGCCACATATGCGGAGGTTCTCAGCAAAAACAAACCCAAACAAAGGAGACTTCAGAGGCAAAAACACATGAGAACTCCACAACCCTCCACACGACATACCATGCATAATCCACACACCAGTGTCTCGCAACCACTAAGGCCTAAGCCTAAACCCAACATATTATTCATAGAAGACTCACAGATGTGACTCTCCCCAGGCTGGATAAGGATAAAGTCATGGTTAGTTGTTTGCCAGGTGCCAGAATCCACCATATCACACGTGCACTCAAGTCTTTCAACAACAGTTGCTGTTATGACTCTGTTATAGTCCATGTTGGCGTGAACGACTTGAGACGTACCTCCCTGGACTATATGAAGAGAGACATGATTGAGCTCACTGAATATGTGTCCCAGGCAGGTATGCCCCTTGCCTTAAGCAGCATTCTACCATCACCCAGAATGATGCCTCAATACAAACAGAAAATGATTGAGTTTAACAATTGGCTTAGTTTTTGGTGTCATTCCAGGGGGATCCAGTGCCTGACAGCCTGGGAATATATGATTGACAGACCATGATGCTTTGCTAGAGATGTCCTGCATCTGTCTAACTTGGGCTTCAGGCATCTGGCAAAGTCCCTTGACTCCCCATAGTGCCTTTTATAGGAAAAGTCATGAGGTCGATACTACCAACAAAAACATGTCAACAAAACGCAAATTAAAGGTCATACTGTTAAACGCTAGGAGTCTAAACATGAAACTGCACTCACTGCAAGCATTCTTAACCCTGGAAGATGCTGACATTTGTGCAGTCACAGAAACCTGGTTCAAATCTGCGGAGAGCACCCCAGCCTTATCTATCCTATCATATATTCAGACCCTAAAATGTGGGCAGTAAAGCCAAAGGAGGTGGAGTTTCAATATGTATTAAAGACACACACACCTCCAGGCTGGTCAAACAGTATGATGCACAGGAGACACCCCAGGTGCAGTTAACCATTGCCAAGACCCCTATTCAAATTATTGCTAGCTACAGGCCCCCAAATTTGACCCCAGATATTCACTGCACCTATCTGGACCTCTTCAAATCTATCAATATTCAACCCGTTACCCTGATCCTGAGTGACATTAATTACCCAACCATAGATTGGAAAAACTACTTATCCCAGAACACAAATGCCCAGAGATGCCTTGATTTTATCAATCCGAATGCCTTGGAACAGCTAGTTGATACCCCCACAGCAGGTGATAATGTCTTGGGCTTGGTATTAACTAACATGAGTAACCACTGCAGTAGCCCTATGGTATCATCCTCCCTGATAAGATCTGTGAAGATTGGGTGAAGACAGGTGAAGGCTGCCAGCCTAGCCAGACAGAATTTTGTAGATAATTCTGTCATCTGTACATATTAATGTAAACCACAGGCTTGTTGTCTTAAATGGTAAAAATAGTATTACATGTGAAACTGAAAAAATGTAATAACAGTGCACTCTGCTGACCAAGTAAAGCATGTTGTGACCCTTTGATGTAAACACGGCTCTGGCCAGTCTAGATGAAGGAATTCTTGCTATTGTTTTAAGGCCAGAGTTAATGGCCAGAATTTGCATGCATAAATGCCCTTAATGGCTTTGCTTCCTGACCTGGTGTGAACTTACTAAAAAATGTAACCTGTTAGCATGGGAACCCCAGGAAAGTCTGGAGAATGATGTAATGTGAACCAGGAATGTGATTTTAAAAACAAAGAGAATCAGAGAGCATTAAGCATTTTTGTCTTGACCATCCAACCCCCAGCACTGTCTTGCTCTATATGTAAGTTTATCTTAGACTTGTGTTTTCTCTTAGAAATAGCTAGAAACTAGAAATATTACACTAAGCATTTTTCTGTGATGTCAGAACTGTACTACTGAATTATTTTAAGTATTTCTCTGTGATCTCTGAACTCTTGACTAGCACTGTGTAGTAAAAAGTATTGTCTTGTGCTATGACTATTTGTTATTAAATATTTTTAAACCCTTTCAACTGTGGCTGTTTTTGTAGAGATAATTTAAGCTCTTTAGAGTACTTGCATGCCTTTGGTAAAATTGTACAACGCCACTACAATAGCTTTAGCCGTGGGCTATACTACCAATTGGATAATAATATCGCACAGTAATAATTGGACACCCTTTTAAGGGCTTTTGAGTAGCTGATAAATATTAGTGGGTGGTGGCAGCTGGTACTTCCATATAGTCTGGGAAAAAAGGGCACAGTGCCAGCCTTCCCCAAGAGTGTCTGTGTGGTTGTATAAACTCTTCTCAAAATGTGTGTGTGTGTGTGTGTGTGTGTGTGTGTGTGTGTGTGTGTGTGTGTGTGTGTGTGTGTGTGTGTGTGTGTGTGTGTGTGTGTGTGTGTGTGTGTGTGTGTCAGCTACTTGGGCAGGGACATGAAGCACCGATTGGACAGAGAGGGTGCTGGAGGATTTAGCTTGTCCACTAGGCTGAGATCTGGACCCTATAGCTGTGCCAGTGGGGACTCTTATTGGGGACCTGGAGAGCAAGGGAGCGACCAGCCCCAGACTGACTGTGGTCTCTGTGTGCTCTTAAGGGAAATTGCATTTTACTGTGTGTATTTGTTATCTTTTCCTCCTATATGAGATGCCCCTCACTGGTGTTAGTGGTAAGGATTGATGCTCCTTGATTGCTGGGCCAGGGTGTGGACGTCACAAGATCTGACCATAAAGCGGTCACTTTCGAAGTCACCATCTCCCCTGAGCCCCCTCTAGCTAGGGTCAAACAAGAAAGCTTCTCCAAAGCTTGATTACAACCTCTTGAAGGATGGTATAAACAGCTTCACAGCACCCTCCCCCACTGTAGGAACTGGCACCATTGTTCAAATCTACACCAAAGTACTATACAAGCATATATACAGATGTATGGAATCAGGAATATCCAACAGGAAAAAAACATCCTCTGTAAGGAAGAGCAAATCTGTCTGGTGGACATCTGCAATAAATAAACTATATAACAAAAGGAAAAAAATTACTGTCCAGGACCAACAAGGAGCAGGTGCCCAATTGGAAGCAATCTCTCATTAGCCTGAAGACGCAAATAAGAGCACTAGTAAAATCCTCTAAAGCCAACTTCGAGTCCAAATTGGCCACAACTACTAGAAGGCCTTCTTCACATATGTCCGCAATCTCAAAGGATGCACCCAGATCTGATCAGAACTGGGAGTCAAGGACACCTCATAAACAAATGCTGTAGATATAGCCAATCTACTGGCTGACAGAACTCCTCTCCTCTGTTCCCATCATCAGTAAATCAGGACATCACCAGGACCTGCCCCCCACTGCTTATCTCTAGGGAACAGGTCATCACTGCCCTCTCAAAGGCAAAAAATACAGCCTCCATGGGACCTGATAACATCCCAGGCTGCATCCTACATGAACTCAGGCATGAACTTGCAGCACCATTATGCACTCTATTCAACTAAAGCCTGAGTACTAGCTTTGTCGCAGCCAAGTGGAGGACAGCCACTGCCATCCCTTTGCACAAAGGTGGAGTGTTCACTGATCTAAGAAATTATAGAACCATCAGCCTAACTAGTCTGACCTGCAAAGCCATGGAATGGATTATCACTGACCTCATTAACAGGGACATTGGCAACCTCCAAACACTCAACCCCACACAGTTTGGCTTTGTCAAGGAGAGGTCATGACTCTTAAATCTGGTCGATTTCTTTGAAACAGTCACCAAAGCCATGGAAGAGGGGAAGATGGTGCACACTGCCTACCTTGACCTGGCCAAAGCCTTCAACACTATTCCCCACTCAGGCATAGTAGATAAACTCTCTAAACTAGACATCAATCTATATGTTAACAGATGGGTAGCAAACTGGCTCACTGATAGAACCCACCTAATCAAAATAGAGAAAAGCACCTCAAGCAGTAGACGTGTAACGAGCAGTGTACCCCAGGGATCCGTCTTGGGGCCTCTGTTATTCAGGATATACTTCTCTGAGGTGCAGGCCAAAACCAGTGGGCTATGGCTGACCAAGTTTGCAGATGACTGGAAGCTGGCCACAGTCATCAATTCCCCAAGTGATGTGGAAGTCCTCCAATAGGGTCTTACCCTAACAAATGACTGGTGCCAGAAACATGATCTCAAGCTGAATGCCAAAAAATGCATCATCATCCCCTTTGGGGAGAGTGATGTCCCCACATATTAATAACAATGTCCTAAGTACACAATCAGTAGTGAGGGATTTGGGCACCCAGGTTGATAGCAACCTGACTTTTGGCTACCATGTTGCTTTCGTTGAACAGAAAACTTTCTAGATGGCTCACCTCATAAGTAAGGGTATCTCATCTAGGGACAAAGAGGTCATAACATTCCCTGTATTCTTCCCTTATAAGGCCAATTGTTGAGTACAATGCCCTCTTCAGCATGTACCTTGCAAAGCACATGCAGCAGCTGGAGAGACCACCAAGGTTCCTCACCAGAAGTATCCAGGGCCTAAAACATCTACCCTACACAGATAGGCTAAAAGCCCTGTCCCTCAACTCAGTTTCATACAGACTCCTCACAGGTGACATCTGTCCGGCATACAAAGAAGTCTCAGAACCTGCCTTGATGGGCCTGTTGCATATCCACAAGTCAAGCTCCACTCAAGCAACCCGTACGTGCAACCTCAACCTGGTCTGTCTGGCAGGACAGATTTGTGCCCCAGAGACTCCCCATTCTGTAGAATAGACTCTCTCTCCATGTCAAGCAGAGTACATCATTATCCTTTTTTAAGCACAACCTGGATAACTGGATGAAAATACACCCCTGGGATTCCACTTGTTTCCCTGCTGGACAGGGTCTTTGGGTGCTGACTTGTCTAAACATGAGCTAAACTCTTGGCTAGGCTTATAAGGGCCTCAGGGCCAAAAGTCTAATAACCTTCTATGATCTGCTGTGTCTGAGTGAGACAGAGGCTCCTAATTACACTTTGAGTACAACCAGTACTGACAATCCCTAATAGGACATGGAGGGCAGGAAGTGACACATGAAAGGATGCATTCAGAGGGGCATGAGGTATTTGTAGTGTGTGAAATAATTTTACTACTGTGCTGTGCTGGGAATCAACTTGATAACATACTTCAATCTAGGTAGTAATATATAAAAAAGAGGTTTTACTTTACTGTACAATATGCAGCACTGTATACTTGTTACTAACAGAGCTGATACAAAAGGCTGCTTTCAGACGGGTGTTAAAATGCATTACCTAATTATATGTTAACTACCACACATGGTGTGAATAGCTTAATAATAACAGAATGGGTGGCAGACAGTAGTAATACAAAAAGAGCTTTTACTGAAAATGTGATATATTTATAAATATTTGTTTTATGTGAATCGGACAGAGGTTTCTGATTATACTACCTGACGATACTGTTGATATTTCTGCTGCAGGTTATTTAACATACAGTTCATGTTAAAGTGCCACTGCTGGTGATGGGAACTCAAGTTTCTGATTACACAGAAACTATCATCCCTCTACATAGACACACACACAGACACACACAGAGACACAGACGCACACAGACGCGCACACACACACACACACACACACACACACACACACACACACACACACACACACACACACACACACACACACACACAACAAAGGTAATGTTGTCCTGCAGAGAATTTGAAGTTATTAATGGTAGACTGCTGCCATCAAAATTCTTCAAATGACATGGTCAAATTTCATTCATTTTTAGCTCCTGTAATATCTGTGATGTGAAACAGCAATCTTAGGAGCAGTATATACTGGAGAGTGACAAGGTGTCAATTTTCTTTTGGATCCCCTCACAATCACCCTCCTCTTTGCACATGATAAATAGTACATTGTTTCTTTGCTGCATTATGAACTTCACACCACTTCAAATTCCTTGAACACCTAATGTTTGTAAAGAAAATCCCTCAAATGCTGGAATACACCAATGTCAAAAATAACAATTGCATTGTACAGAAGTACTACATAACTAATATCACAGCAATATTTTTAGTGACTTCATTTTTATTTTTCATTTTTCAACCTGTACCATCACTATCAGCTCTGTCTCAGTAACTCTGCATAATATCCATTGTTATTGTAAGAATGGGGTATCCCGATGCCATCATGATAGTAGGGAATTGTTTATCTCTGGGTATTGTTTTTTATCCTGCCTTTGTGTGTTGCATTTGGGGTCTTAAAACGTTCATGTTCCTTCAAGTTCCACATTGAAACGGGAAGTCACATATTCAGTGTTAGGAATTTTTTAACTGATATTCATAGTAAATAGAAATGAATCATATTAATTCATCAAAAGATCTTTTTTATAAATAAAACTAGCATGCTTTAACCATCCTATGACCTTCACAGATGAAGTTGTTAGTTAGCCATTAGTTATGTGTTCCACATTTTGCCCCTTTGTTCCACATTATGAAAACTAGTGTTCTCCATTTTGGAGATGGAAGGTTGAAAGCTATGTATTTCATGGATGCATATTTTCTGCCACATAAGCACTGCTCACTGCACATAATCTGCTAGGGCTCCCAATGTCACTTATCTGTCGGGGTTGGAAACGTCAGTATGTAATGCGCAATACTAGTATAGTAGGAAGAAAACTGCATAGCCCATTGGTTGAAGTAGAGATAAGAAGAGCCTGTGCAGCCCTGTGACAGTGGAACTGGTAATTAAACTTGGATACCCAGGAAAGCATTCACTCTGGTGCAATTCTTAATGACGTCATGGGGGTTAACAACATTTATATAATAAAAAAGCAGATATGCTATGATTGCTATTTATAAAACAGCAGAGCTGTTTGTCACTAAAACATCAGGAAGGTTTAAAAAGATGTGGAAATGGAGGAGTATATAAGATTTACAATTAATCTGATCCCTTTGGTATAAAACAGTCTGTTGTCTCACTTTTTCACTAACAAACGGTGCACTCCTTTATCTTCCACACACATCACTAACAGGAAAACCCTAGTGATTTCTTGCATCGCTGTTTATCCATATTTTCTACCTATGTCATTACCGCATTAATCCTTATGCAGATTTAATTTCTGTCCCACTGCACCCCTCCTTACTCCTCATCCTCACCCCTGTCTCTCATTTTCATAGCAAACTATGCATTTGAGGTTATAATGTCTGATTAACTACACACTAGCTATGTTTCCCCATTTTAAACCATATTCTCTACTGAGCAATCTCTTTCAGTTTCTCTGTTATATCTTAGACAGGACCTTTACAGGTTCAAAAAGTTAAATAAGTGATTTGGATTCTAAGGAACAAGTAAGAGGAATCCCTTCAGCAAAAAAAGGGGCATCTAAGCCATTGTAACAAGCTCAGAACAAACAGCATTACTATGTTAAAATTCAAGTTTAAGTGTTTTTTTCTTTACACTTGTTACAAAGTGAATTAAATACAAAGTGAAACCATTAAAATAAATAAAAGTAAATGAAGTATTTTAAAATATGCAGCCTGTCAAGGCCATAGAATTGCAGACCATGTGACACTGAGTAAGATTATAGAAATGCCAGGGCCAGCTTTGTGCCACAGTGACATAAAGTCCGGACTGTGTACTTACGTGACCCAAGTCAATTACAGTTTCAGGCACTTTCTGTAGAGGGCAATGATAGAACAGGAATGATACGGCATCTAGGGAGTGATAGTAAGTGGAGCTGCAGGAAGTACTGCAGTCTTATGATTCCTGGTGGTTATAAAAGGGTATAACAGGAGATAATACTGCAGCAGATGGAGAAGAGAGAGAGAGAGAGAGAGAGAGAGAGAGAGAGAGAGAGAGAGAGAGAGAGACATACACAGAGCAGGTTAGGACACTGCTCTTGTGGAATTATTACATGCCCATCATAAAGGGTGTAGTCTGAAGTATTTCCTGTGCAGTACAGGCTTGCTCTTCAACCTAAATTTGAGGGTGTTACCAGACTGGGGATGATACTGGGCACCAGATTAGTTAGCTGCACTACAGGTCCCCACTGCCTACTATTTCACACCCATTCAATACTCATTACATAAGGAGGAGGTGGACATGTGCCGAATCAAACCATGGATAAACAAAACCTCCCTCACCCAGCCCCTACACTACAATGTGTTCTATCCAAGGGTGCTGAAAACTATATTGAAACCTCTAAGAATAAAAAAGAAGTTCACAAGGAAAATATAGCATCGATGCAAGTCAGTCTACTAGTCCATTAAATCGAAATCAGCCACAGATATGTGGACAATACCCTGATGTTTAACTAGGATTCCCTAGTTGAATTAAAACATCATTAATTTTTCACCAGTCATTATACATTTATATAACTAAACATACGCCTTTGGAATATACTCATTTTTTCTTGTTTTATGTGGCTAACATAGAACTTGGCAAGATGGAACTGGAAGAGTAGAGTACAGAATTATTTAATTTCGGATTCTGTCACAATATTTCATGTTGAATGAAAAAAAAAAGAGATTGCACAACTCCTTAGATAGTATAAAAAAGTGCCTGCTTTAAATCCATTTTACCCCTAGAGATCTATTTTCTAGCAGTTTTATGTACCATAACTTAACGTTCATGTGCATAAGGAATATGCTGAGAGACTTTCTGAAAAGACATGACTGCTGTGCATTTCGTGTCATTGTGCTGAGAATTTACAAATACGTGCAGATTAAAAAGTGAAATATAAGAAGGTACAGATATCTGGTAGACTGTTCTTTCCATTAGATGCTTAGCTGCTTAGAAGCTTCGTACAGATGACTTCATGATGTGTGCAGCAGCACCTCAGAAGAATGAGTCATTCCTCAGTATGTACAGGCACTCAGTGTACCAGTGAGATAAATGGCATTGTATGATGCTGCTTAGCACACTGTTCATTTCACAGGATGCTTCACTGAGTCACTGCTGACAGGTGCATTATGTTCTTTCTGCCTCCTTCCTAAGGCTGGTGTGAGGTATGCAGCACGTATCTAAATCCTGACCATAGCTACAGACAGACTGATTCATTTTGAGGTTCAATACTTTAGTAAACTGGTTAAAAAGAAGCTGTAACTTATATAAATACATATACAGAATAATGTAGCATTAAACAATGTCCACTGCAAAAACAGAAATCACTATCTTTTTTATTTAGAAAAGTGTGAAACCCAAGCATATTAGCCAGTGGCTGAATAGTTATAGGGACCAGTAGTTGGCCTGTTGACTTCATTTTTTCAGTATTAGGCTTACAACTGTCTGAATTTAAATTTCTCTTTTATACGCATTGGTAAGCTTCAAATAACTATTACCACTGCATTAATCAAATTATAGACTTGTGTAGAGATGCTATCTGTTATTAGTAACAGTGGCTCTTTACTGTAGCTCACCAATAGTGATTTATCTTATTTAAAGGTCATGTCCATCAAACATAAATTAATCTTGTGTTGGGTTTATCTATTTAAAATAAAATGCTTTTGATCATTATGGCTTAAAATGGTCTTCAAAGGTTAAAGTAAATGCATAGGAGACAACAAAAAAGTGAACGGACTGCATTACAAGAAGAAACTGGCCTATAAGAAGATCAGGGCTCAAATTCTTTTTGTGGCTTTGAAATGAGAGTAATAGAATTAGAATTCCAAGATTTACAAATATTGTTGGTTTGGACAAATCCATTGAATGTGAATAAAAAATAGGGCAGGCCTTGTCATGGCAACTGCAAAAAAATTCAACAGGGAGTCCTTATATGTCAGGGTGTTTTTATGTCTTAAATAATAAATTTTAGCTCAGACAAACTGATACACAAACTTCATATTTAAAGTTGTCTTCTGATAGTAGGTAAACTAGAGTCTGTTGCAATTAAATTACTCCATTCTTCTCGCCAAAGGTATTCCCTTTATTCCCAGCAAGATAAAGCAATTTAATGAATATCTTGCCAAGCACAGAAGGAGATTCCCAGTGCTTCAGAATTCTGTACCTGTAACTTAATCAACACATATAGCTGTATATGTGCAGGAAGGAAATGTTGGGATCTTCAGAGCACTATACTGAAGTTAGTGCATCTACAACTGTAGCATTACCACTGATAACACTTCTTTAGTACCTTGGACAGCTACCACTCATACTGCACCAGAGAACAAGCACTGCTCACAAACCACAACATGGAACACAGTAACACCTAGCAAAATACATTAACAAAGAAAAGCAAGCCTACAAACATAAACATCCATGTCATGATAACTCATCATCACTTTGAGATTACATTTACTTGTGTGCAGTCTGCTAATCTGTGGAACCTAACTACTTACTTATTTAGGTTTTTCACCTAGAGTGATAAGCAGCATTGAAAGTGTTCAGAAGTATATGGTTATATTCTTGGCACCACTAGTTGAGACAGTGCTGGAACTGATGGGCTGTACTCTGTGAAGGAACATTGGTTTGTGATGTGTACCCCATCAAGGGATTTGGGATAAGATGGAAATTAAAGAAGGAACTGCTAATATAAAATATCCTTATCCATGTGAAGCAGACTCCATCCCTAACAGTATCTAAGTGTAACCTTGACCAATGGATGGCAAAATTGGAAATTCACCACAGGTATGGCCCCCATGTCTCTGACAGAGAGAGGCAGACAGTAACTCTGCCCAAACTAACATATTGTCCACACATAACCTTTAGAAACTTCCCAACTAACATACCCCTCCTAACAAATGTCCATGGTATATACTGACACAACTGGGTTGGGTTGCATGGCTAGGCTTATAAAGGTCAACCAGGAAGCACATAGAAGAAACAAACTTAAAAGGAATGCCATAGCCAAATAATAATAATAATAATAATTAATATTATTATATAATAAAATGTACAGACCTTCAAAAATGTTGCATTACAGCCATTATTGGTTGAGTTCAGAATGGTACAAATGTGGAAACTAAGTCATATATTGCAATCATTTTTATAAGGCATTTTTTTTTCTAATTTATTGTACAGCACAGCCAAATAACCCCGTAGAATACTTTAGCTTAATAGTTCTTTTAAGAATTGGAAATATGACTAGTGGTAACCATCTAAACTGAGAAAGATGTTATGCTTTTTCCCATGCTGCTGATGTTTTTCAAAGATGTTGGAATAGTTCCTTTCACTTAAAACAGGCAGATTGCAAAATATAAGGTCATTTATACTCACTTGCTTCACAAGGTAGCAACGCTAAAGAGAAAGAAATATGTTTTCTAATAAACTGGCAGATATTCATAACCTGATATTGGGGACAAGTTCTGGGAAAGCTGCATTAAGGCACACTACATTAGCCTGTACACCTTTTATGATTCTTAATTTTTGCTAGCAATTCCCAAGAGAGCATCAGTCTTCCCCTCACCTGCCCAACTAGCCTGTTTCCCTGGTGGAGACAGACTTAGGGACAAGCAGCAGAGGATGGGTCATCATTCTATCTGGAGAATCAGGACTTTTAAACTTATGTTACTACTACTATGAATAAATATGTTATAAAGGAGTCTGATAACTTAATTAAAACATACTTCATAGCATCAACCTTGCCACCTTGGCTAAACAACGTCAATGAATAAGAAGAGGAGGCACACAAAATGGCAGTATATGTAACAAACAGAAAACAGTTAACTAAAACTTAATATAATTAAAACCAATTAAAATAAAACAAACAAAATAGTCCAGTTCCTGTACCATTTAAGCAACTGTTTCCAACTAAATATTATTCTGCACTGATACCTTCGTGTATTATGAATTTGATGTAACTAATGTATTTTGCATATTATACAGGTTAATGGCAAAAAAGTCAGTCCAGTCATGTATATTTCTCAACCTCTCGCTGCAAGAAATCTGGACAAAGCCTAAAATTTTGGGGGGGGCAAAGGCTCAAAAATAGGGACAGATTTTAAATATTGCTCTTACAAACTTAGAAAGTTGCTAGATTAACAGATTTTCAATTAGCATGCATTTTCTAAATGATGTGAAGTCTGCATCTCAAATGAATGTCATTATTTAGTGACTTCAATCCCCTGTGATTTGCCAAAAAACACAAATTGTATGAGGAACAGACTAAAAATATGAGGCAAAAATCTGTACATTCTGTGAAAATCTGTACAGTTGAGAGGTACATGTGAATATTTGTTCAAATTAACAGATCAGAGTCACAATTAAACAACAAAACCCAAACTAAGATGGACAGCAGATTTGAATAAACTGTCTGGTTTATAGAGATGAGAACAACTCTTACCTAGTTAGACTACTCAGTGAGAAAGATGAATAAAGTATGAAATTGTCAAATTCCGAAAGTAGCACATACTTTTTATATTATATAGAGAAATGCGTGGAGTGATAGCAGACTAATAACTGAATCATTGATTATGTATGATACTACATAATCTCGTGTGCACTGAATTTATTTCCGTGTGATATGCAATGCTTATTTTTTTCTCGTGTGCAATGAATTTATTTCCGTGTGATATGCAATGCTTATCTTTTTCTCGTGAGCACTGAATTTATTTCCATGTGATATGCAATGCTTATTTTTTTCTAGTGTGCACTGAATTTATTTCTGTGTGATATGCAATGCTTATTTTTTTCTCGTGTGCATTGAATTTATTTCCGTGTGATATGCAATGCTTATATTTTTCTCGTGTGCACTGAATTTATTTCTGTGTGATATGCAATGCTTATTTTTTTCTCGTGTGCACTGAATTTATTTCTGTGTGATATGCAATGCTTACTTTATCGTGCACATCTATTGCAGTTTGCATCTTGTTAATTCCATGCATAGTATAAATACCATTTTGCTGCTAGATAATATTTGAAATATAAAATGCACAATACAGTAGCACACATGCATTTCAGAAACTCATGCAAAAACAAATACATAATGCTTCAAAGTAAATAAAACCACTCATTCCGTCTGGAGTACTGCTTTTTAAATGCAAGAAAACTTACTTTTCAGTTATTTTAAATGTGTGTGATCCATACAAAATAAAGTGTTTGTATGACATGAGTAACAAATGATTTCCACATCTGTGTAAAAATATCTGATGTCTGTGTTCCTCTTTCTAAACAAAAAGCAGTCTTCTCACATTGAAAGACACAATCACTTCAAACACACTTAGTGAATTAACTTAGTAAGTAATCTTAAACTGATGACTTGTGAAACCAATACTCCAAATAGTTATTACATATAAACTTAAATATTATTAATAACAATAATGATTATAATGAGATACATTTCTGGCATTTCTCAATGCAGAAATATTGTGGCACAGTGTCATAAATACAGAACTAAAATATATAAAATCTGTCTGGTGTTTAAGGAGGTAGCATATACATTCTAAATGTACCACATGGCATCTTATCTTTCATGAGGTGAATATAAATGTTTCTATTAAGATTCAGCTGGGTATCTATTTAATAAAGTTGCAATACAGGCAGTGAGAATGTTACAGTATGGCATGTTCTTTCTGAAATACTTGGATTTTCTGGGTGGAGGACCAAGAATCTGAGAACCTCCAGTCACTCAGCTTCAATGCCAAACATCTGAATCCCTGCAGAGATGTAATGCATTTGATATTTTTCTTTTTCTTTGGAAATTAAAAAAAAAATTAAAAGCTCAAGTTAAATGAAATAGATTAAATTACATAATCAGATGGGAAATGGACAGCACAGTGCTTTGGTGTGTGTGTGTTATATTAAACATTTTCTTACAAATGTGTTTAAAATCTGTAGCAATTAAGTAAAGTTGTATGACTTTATTGCAATGTTTGCTTATTTATATAAAACAGATACTATCCAAATAAGTGTACATTCCCCACCATCACCTCATGTTCAGTGCTTATTGTTTCCACATTCATCTAGAACAACCTGTAATACCAACAAATGTTGCAAAAATGCCAAATCACAATTATTAAAAAAAACATTCATGATAGCAACATTAACAAAAAACAGAAGTGATAAAAAGGAAAAAAAGCCCCCACACTCTCTTAGAGCACAGAGTAACAGTAAAACCCAAAATGTATAATTTTTTATTAATATCATCTACTGACAATTTTCTTGAATTTTATGTGGAAAAAACACATACATACAAAAAAAAAAGAATTAATTTTCTTTTGAAGATAACTATGCAACAAACAACTAAATATTCTTCATGTCGGCAGTATCCTACCATTGTGTTTTGTGCTAAATTAATTCAGATTCATTTGAGAAATACATATTTTCTTCTGTTTTTCCCAATTAGCTACAAAAATGTAAGGGGTCTGTCTCTCTGTCTACACACATACACACACACACACACACATATACATGCATACATATATGTATATATATATATATATATATATATATATATATATATATATATATATATATATAAACTAATCTAGTAATGTACATCTATATTTATCTTCCTATTTATATATTTAGTTTTACATACACTTCTAAGCTAAGTAACTTTTGACAGGTTTTCCTATTTTATGATCAAGGCACTCATTGCTGACTCACACCACATTCATCAGAAGCAGTAAACAATGAATGCTAGTAATCATACAGTTCGCCCGTAGCTTCTAGCATTGAATACTACTGCACAAGATACATCTATACGCAGGCTGTGCAGCCATTGCAGCATCAAGCAGAAGAATGAAGCTGCTGCAAAGTCTAGTCAGTAGCACTCTGATGTAGTGGATAAGGTGAAAGTATATCATTTAAAACCCCAGAGGTTCAGGTGAAACTATATCATTTAAACTCCCAGAGGTTCAGGTAAAAGTATATCATTTAAAACCCCAGAGGTTCAGGTAAAAGTATATAATTTAAAACCCAGAGGTTCAGGTGAAAGTATATCATTTAAACCCCCAGAGGTTCAGGTAAAAGTATATCATTTAAAACCCCAGAGGTTCAGGTAAAAGTATATAATTTAAAACCCCAGAGGTTTAGGTGAAAGTATATCATTTAAACCCCCAGTGGTTCAGGTGAAAGTATATAATTTAAAACCCCAGAGGTTCAGGTAAAAGTATATCATTTAAAACCCCAGACGTTCAGGTGAAAGTATATCATTTAAAACCCCAGAGGTTCAGG